>NC_133294.1:14955630-15555630 GCF_005239225.2 Populus alba | reverse complement strand
GAAACATTGGAAGAGTAGAAGACTATTAAGTAGACAGCCTGACAAGTTCGAATATAAGCTGTCAGTGGATGACTCCATACTTGCAAGATTTATCCTGTTCTTACATCTTTCAAAATTAGTTTTAGATGCTCGCATCATAAGTAATTCTTAAACAGAAAATAAAGCAGAAGAAAGACTAAAAATATGATGAAGTAAGGAAACATACTTAGTTCTGAAGCAGCCATTCGTATGTAGAGATCCTGCCCACCAAGCGGAAGATGTTTAGTGTCCCTGAGGTCACCAAACCAAAGGTAGCAGCCACTTGCTCCTCTTCTAATATCTGAATTTCCATAGGCCACACACGAGCAGTTTGAAAGGCACATATTGCTGCATTCAACTAGGCTCATGCTAGTATTCACCCAGGAATCAGACATGTCTGGCAATTTGACACCAGTGAGCTGCAGAAATCCATCTCCATTTTTACAACCAAGCTGAGTTCGTCTAACACAACCTCCAGTCCAATCTTGTTTATTCCAGCTCTCAGGAGTTCTTGGTATGAAACTTTCCAAGCAGGAACAGACAGCTCCATTACTGTTGCTGCAAATACCGTTGGCACCACACAAGGAATAAGTGTCACACTGATCAATCTGCACTACAGAGTAAGATCCCCAAAGATTAGTTTGAGTTATCCATGTGAGACGCTGTGGTATGCCGGCAGGATTGATCACCAACCTTGATGGAACTGAACTGCTTAGAAGATCAAACGTGTAATAGGACTCAGTGGCAGTTGAAACAAATTGTTCTCCATAAACAGTATTCGATATCGTTTCAGGGACTCCTCCCCAACGGAAACCGTTCCATATGCCAGTTCTATATAAAATTGTAAGACCCTTTATAAGCAGCATTTGGTTATATCCGCGAGGATCCAACCGAAATGTAAAATCACCTCGAGCAGGATCATCTTCACTCTTCCAAGATGATATATACCTATCAAGACCAGTCACCAAATTTTTTCCCCACTTCATGCCTGGAAGTAAGGTTTCACTCGGATAATCAAAGCTTTGCCACAAAAAGTTATCCGGGCTGTTGTCGTTTCCATCTTTCACGGCAAGATTTCCCGAATCCAAGAGCTGTACAACAGGGTTCTGGGCAGTTCTTGAGACATTAGATGACCAAACAGCATAATTAGTGCTATTGAACAGGACGAGAACTCCTTGACCAGTTACATTTAGTACTCCTAGCCGATCCACGAGTGGTTGTTCTCTGTTGGCCACCCAAACAACAGTTCCAGGGGTTATTTTATTGTACGATATCCCCAAGTATCTATTACTTGAACTTCCTGGGCTAAAAAATCCCAGCCCAAAACTTCCATCGGCTGAAACTACAGATTCTCCATCTTTTATGGACTGGCCAGGAGCAAGAGTGTCCGATATGGCAGAGATTTTCACATCGGAAATCAAGAGGAAGGTGCACAAAACGATAACTCTAAATCTTTCCATTGATTTTCTCAGCAGGTTTCATTCTGTGCTTTCGCTTTCTATGTTGCACATGATAACCACTAGTCTAGACCAATAATACTCTTTAACTTTGCAAAATCCTTGTGTATTTTACACAAACTTGCAACATAATACTCGTTCCCTTCCAGGAACAGCTAAATTTGTCCTAATTATGGAAACTAAAATCGTAGTGTTGAACAATGCTGTGATCAAATGACAGATGCACTGTTAGAAATGTATTACTCTTCCTTTGTAATGTCAATGAATCATAGAATCTTCCATTGACAATATGATATAATACCATGTTGAAAATCAAAGATCATATTATCAGGTTTCCTTTTTGACCCGATACCTTAGGCTGAGATTCTAGACTTATAGCGGAAACAAAGAAGCCGACAAGAAATTTTTAATTCACATAAAAAAACAAGTCGTCCTCTTTAACCTATGAGACAATTTTGTTGTTCAATGTAAGTCGATTAGTTTGGCTTTTGCTATCAGGAATGAACCCGATGTATATTATTAATTCTCATTATATAATATGGCAGTATGAACCGGATCTGCCTACCATTTATGGCTTAATTAATATTTATTTAATAACCTAAAAGATATAGTTTAATTAGTCAAACCCTAGGTTTGCTCCTTAAAGGTCACAAGTTCAAGTCCCACAAATCTCAGGGCCACTAGATGCTTACATGGTTGTTAACTTCAAGGCTCGTGGAATTAGTTGAAGTACAGGCAAGCTGGCTCGGACAACCATATTAATAAAAAAAAAATATTTAATCAAGTATATATGAGCTATATTCCTTTTCATTTGTGTACACTTGACTTTTTAATTGTTTCAAAATTGAATACTTATATAAAAACCTGTTATTTTTCTAATTTTCAATTATATGAATTTTAGTTTCTTTGATTAAAATAATAAATTTTTATTTTGTATTAATAATTAAATTATTAGTTTTTATTAATCATAAAGTAGTTTTTAGCCTTAATGTAAAACTTAACTAGATTACTATTGATTAAAAGTCATTTCTTCTTAAAATATTTATTTGAATTTAATACTCTCATTGATTGAATATAATATCAGTTTGTTTAAAAAACGAAAAATGGATGGAATTACTTCATTCATGTAAGCAAATGTGTATCATGAGAATGATTAAATTTTATTTACTCTATTGAGATAAAACTAAAGTTTATGTACTAACAGCAAGTTAAAGTCAAAGAAAAATAGACGAAAGTACTTGATTGAAAGATTTCAAAAAAATAAATGTTGTGGCCAAACAAACAAAAATTCAAAGTTCTAGCACAAGAAAAGATGTTGAATTAATAGTGTAATTATCCCCTTCAATTACATATCATATTTTATGATGGTAGGTTGTTAGATATAACTAGTCTAGGTATTCGCACTTCACCGCTATATGGCCGGATTATATTTTTTATATGTGTGCGCAAAAATGATGTTAAAGGTTGAAATTGAGTAAAAAAAAAATAGTCTTGGTCATCTCAAGTTAATATGACAAACTTTTAATCATGGTAATTAGGGTCGATCCAACATGAGATATCTTGTTAAACTCATGGTCTAAATTATGAGATTGAAATAACTCGCTAAAAAAATAAAGAGGATTATAAAGGTTATTTTTAAAAAAAAAATGAAAATTATGCTAACTTTTTAAATCCATGACCTGGATCATTAAACCCCAAACACTCAATCTAGAAAAACCATGAAATTCAATTATCAATTAATTAATTATTAAACGATGACATTGAAAAAAAAATATTTATACAAAAGGATTTTAAATGATAGCAATTAAAAGAATGAGGATAAAAATTGAAAAATAAAGTAAATCTTATATTTGATTGAATGGTGAAATTCAAAAATAAAAATCAATTTAGTAAAAGGACCAAAAAATATTCAAAAGAATGGGGATCAAAATTGATATAAAAATAAAAAATAATGTTTTGATTGAAGGGTGAAATTGAAAAGAATAATAACTTTTACAAAAGAACCAAGAAAAAAAATAGAAATGAAAACAATGAGAACCAAATTGGAAAACATAATACCATCAATTTAGATTGAATGATGAAATTGAAAACCAATAAAACTTTTATATAAGGGCCAAGGAAAAAAAAATAGAAATTCAAAGAATAAAGACCAAGTTAGAGAATATAATATTTGATAAAATGGGATTGAAAGATGAAATTGAAAAGAAATAAAACTTCTGCAAAATGGCAAAGAAAAAAAAATTAAAAATCCAAAGAATAAGGAATAAAATTGAAATACCAATAACCAAGAGGGTCAAGTTATAATTTTTAAGGGAGAAGATAGAAAACAAGGGGGAAAAAGTTCATCGGCGACAAATTGAACCATCACCAGAGACACGCGACACATTGAGAGAAAAAAAATGTGACTGCACTTCCAACAAAACAAGATGTCGCATGCACCATCTAAAGTGAGCAGGTGCCTCTCACACATCTCTGGCCGTGTCACATGTTTTTGTCTTTTCTTTAGCAAAATACCAAATTACCCCTTATCAAACATGCTAACATATAAAAAAAAAATCTTTGGGAAAAGATGAAAAATCCTTTTAATACTAGTTTTAATTTTGGTCGTTTTATTATACTTTTGATTTTTTTTTCATATTTATCTAAATAAAAAATTGCTTATCATCTTACGTGATAATAACAATAACAAAAAAAAAATCTTTAAAGTATTTAAATATTTTATTTTAAAAGCTTTTTGATCTTATCATTGTGCTTTTGAGATGACGGCGATAAATTTAAAAATGATTAATGGCCTCATGAAAGGATTTTAATATCTTCAATAACTAGTTATATGTTTTTTTTTTATGCGAAGGGAAAAAAATTCATTATATTTTTTTAGTGAATATAATTTCCCAACTAGTTTTAGTTTTTATTAATAGTAAGAACTCATAACCTATATATTTTACAAGTCCGAGAATATTAATCTTAAAAGTGAACTAATTATGGCTTTTCAAGTACACATGAATTTAATATGATGATCCATTTGTTTAGTAATGTAGTGAGAAGTATTTTTTAATTAAAAATATATATATATTTAAATTTTTTTATTTTTAATATTAACATATCAAAATTATTAAAAAAAATTAATATATTAATTTAATATTTTTTAAATGAAAAAATAATTTAAAAACTCTTTAAAAAATAAAAATTACAACAAGAACCAACCAATTTTCTAAGCCCCTGAGGAACCACACGATGAAGTTACCTTAAGTAAAGTCGTCTTTACTATTTAACAAAGTCAGAGACTGCTGCAGCCGAAATTGGCTAATTAGTCTGGGGGAGGTGTTTGTAAAGTCTTGTTTTGACTGTTGACCTTCTGGAAGAAATGATGTACAGGTCTTGATATAATTCTTAATACAGTGCCCGCCTTTTCCAACTAAATGGGTATTCAATTCGTAGGATATTTTTGGGTGTTTTTTTTAGAAGTAGTTTTTATTTAAAAAAAAATATATTTTTTTATGATGATTTTAATATATTGATTTTAAAGATAATAAATAAATTAATTTACTATATTCTATAATCTTAAATAAACACAAAATCTGTTAAAAATTAATTTGTGTCTCCGTTATTCGTTAATTAACAGATCAAGAAACTTCTATAAAAGTCTTCGCTCTCGTAAAAATGGGTTTTTTAAGCAAAAAAGCTATTAAGACTCTTTCAACCCTTCATCATCATCTACGTTTGAATTCTTTAAGAAACAAAACTATACACGCACGGGATCAAGCCTAGAATTTCATAAACAAACCTTGAAGACTAGTCAAAGACGCCTTTGAGGTATTTAACCCTGTTCAGGTTCTAAAATACAATTTCATGTTCAGATTAACCCCGTAAAACATCAGCTTCGCAATTGATGAACAAATAACAATATTAAATTGGTTCTTGCGTTTTTCCAGTAACTCCTACCCTTCTAAGGTGAAGTGTTGTGGGGTGGTGGTCTTCTAACGTGGATATTGCGCTGTCATGGTGATTTCATATGTTGAAGTAGATTTATAATTGCTTGAGGAAGACTCTGTATGAGGAACATTCCTTTCTAGGAAAAAACCGGGCTGCTTTGGCTGAGGCAATGAACTCTCACCACCCAACATTAGAACAGCAGTTGACATGTTTGGCCTGTCATCAGGTTGCTGCTGAACGCATAGCAGACCTACTTGGATGTATCGTATTATTTCCGACAGGGCGTGAGAGTCACCTAATGTATTGTCAGTCAGTTCCAAAGACCTGTCTTCCATCCATAGTTTCCATGCCTGAAATCAAAAACTCAAGTCACTCAGTTTCACCTCATGTTTACCTCTGTTATCCGTGACCATGCTATCAGAAATGGATATCAATGCATGCGAGTGTGATTAATTGTTCAACACAGAAAGATTCTTGTATACTTACATGTCCGACAAGGTTGAGGTGATGATCATGACTGAAAAATCCTCTGTTTTTCCTTCCACTAACTATTTCTAATACTAATACCCCGAAGCTAAAGATGTCCGATTTCACAGAAAAGAGTCCCTCAACAGCGTACTCGGGAGCCATGTAACCACTGAAAATAATATTGTAAAGGAAAAATGAGTTCATATGAAGCATCATAGATTGAATTATAGGATGGATCTGAGTATACTTACTATGTTCCAACTACTCTATTTGTATTTGCCTCAGTTTGATTTCCGCCGAATATTCTTGCCATTCCGAAGTCTGAAATTTTTGGGTACATATCAGTATCTAGCAGAACATTGCTGGCTTTGAGATCTCGATGGATAATCCTGAGCCTTGAGTCTTGATGAAGATATAGAAGCCCTCTAGCAATTCCATCGATAATGCTAAGGCGCGTAGGCCAATCCAGTAATTTGCTTCTTGATTGATCTGAAGATTTTCTCTTTGGAATCAGTGCTATCAAGAACTAAAAGCTCAAAACAAAACAAAAAACAATGGCACCTTACCCTTTATGGAACCTATAATAAGTCTGAAGATATGGAAAGGGACTAACCAAAAATGAAATAATCCAAGCTTTTGTTGGGCATGTATTCATAAATCAACATTCTTTCGTCTCCTTCAATGCAACAACCCAGAAGCTTTACAAGATTGCGGTGTTGAAGTTTGGCTATCAACAAAATTTCATTTTTGAACTCTTCAATCCCTTGTCCAGAATATATTGAAAGCCTCTTCACTGCTATGTCTTGCCCATATAATGTACCCTAGAAATGGCCATTGAAAATCATTATACACTTTCGATATAGTTGTTCAAAAAACTGTTGCTTTTTTACCTTGTATACAAATCCAAATCCACCTTCCCCCAACTTCTTGTTGCTTGAGAAGTTACCGGTCGCTTTTGCTATTGTGCTCAAATCAATTATCGGCAACTCCGGCTCTTTCTTCCTGCTGTGGCTATCATAATCCATTTCAAGAATGTTTTTCATCTTCCCTGGAAATAGTAGTAGAACGATTCAAGTTTTTAGTTGAAAGATGAGCACTGTGCTGCTAGACACAGACATGTCTTTCTGTAAGTATACTGATCAATTTCTGTCCAGAATTGGAGAAATATAAGAAACCAAAACCAAATGCAAACTGATTTTACCTTGGTTTCTAAAATTCCTTTTCCTCCTGTGAAACATCCATCCTAGTACAGAAACTCCAGTGACCAATAAAATCGAGCAGACTATGAATCCCACTAGCATCTCGCGTTTCGTTCTTTCATTCCTCTTGATGTTATCTTGATAATTGAGAGAAGGGTTAGAAGATGTTAGAGTGCAGCTAGTACAATTGCAACCTGTCTGAACCTGAACACAGCTACCTACTAAATGACTCAATCTTGCAAATTTACTGGGTTGCCAAGAAGTTTAGAACAAACATGAGAATCTTACAGATTCAAGGTACTGTTTGATTGTGCTATAGAAAAAAACTAAAAAAGAAGTAAGGGTAAGAACCATTAGAGTACCTAGATATGAAGCAGCCATCCGTATATAGAGGTCCTGCCCTGTATTGACAAATTCTCTCATGTCAATTAGATCACC
Source organism: Populus alba (assembly GCF_005239225.2). NCBI lineage: Eukaryota > Viridiplantae > Streptophyta > Magnoliopsida > Malpighiales > Salicaceae > Populus > Populus alba. The sequence goes on along the minus strand of NC_133294.1, from coordinate 15,548,117 downwards.
AAACCAAAGCAAGCATCCACTTCCTCCTCCTCTGATATCCGTATTTGCATATGCCATGCAAGAGCATTTTTTCAAACATAACTCCTGGCATTCTTTGAGGCTGATGCTCGTGTTATACCATGAACTCGATGTATCTGGCAGTTTCATTCCCGTGTGCTTGACAAATCCTTCTCCTCTATTACAAGTCAAGTTAGTCCTTCTAACACACCCACCAGACCAGTCTTGGAAACTCCAATCTCTGGCAGATTTTGGCTCAAATCCATCCAAGCATGCGCACACGGGGGACTTATCAATGTTACATTTAGCATTTGAACCACAAAAGGAATAAGCGTCACACTGATCTTCACCAACAGCAAAGTAGCGAGTCCATCTATGCATTTGTGATATCCAGGTCAATCTCTCTACAACTCCTGAAGCATTCACCACAAACCGCGATGCCACCGAACTGTTTAGAAGCTCAAAATTGAAATAGACCTCTTTATCATTCAACACAAACTCGTATCTATATACTGGATTTGGCTTCAATCTAGTAGCCCCTGTAAAACGAATGCCATTCCATGATCCAGCTCTGAATTGTATTTCCCTCCCCTTCTTATAAACTAGTTGTTGATAACCACGAGGATCTATTCCTAAACTATACTCTCCTCTAGCAGGATCATCTAAGCTTTTCCAGGATGAAATGGACCAGTCTAGACCAGTAACCAAGTTTCTTCCGAGTTTCATGTCTGGAAGATTGGTGTCGCCTGGATAATCAAAGCTTTGCCATAAAAAACTCTCTGGGTTGCTATCATTTCCATCTTTGACAACAAGATTTCCTGATTCCAAGAGTTGAGCAACTGGATTGTTTTTCGGTGTGGTCCTATTAGATGACCAAACAACGTCTTTTGTGCCATTTAGAAGAAGAAGAGTTCCTTGATTAGTGAAATTTAGAACTCCTAAATGATCGAAGATTGGATTTTCTCTGTTGGCCACCCAAACAACAGTTCCAGTAGAGAACTTCTTGTACCAAATGCCCAAGTATCTCCTTGTCGAACTACCTGGACTGAAAAATCCAAGTTCAAAGTTCTGGCCAGCTGAAACTATTGTGTCACCATCTCCGATAAATTGACCTGGACTAATGATGTCTGGAGCATTGGAGACTCTAATGGTGGAGAGTAGAAAGGAGTAGACGAAGAGTCCTCGAAGGCCACCTGCTGTCTTCTTCATGCCTCTCTTCATTGAAACTTGATGGTGTAATACACAGAAAATAAGACTGCCAAATTGGACCAAATATGACATAGCTCAGCATTAAAGGCATTTACACATAAGGATAGGAGAAGAATCATGAGCTTAGATAAACTTGTCAAAATAAAGGATGACCCGCACGTAAGACCTGGTACCATGGATGCAAGTCAACTGGCTTTATGCTATATCTCATGTAAGAACGAGGGTGGTCTTGACCTCAAAACTGGCTCTGATTCAATTGCACTGTTTAAGGTTTGCTTTTGAATTTTCGGCTACATATTTCAGCTTGAATCTCAGCTTTTATTGTTGTCACGAGTATCTGATTCACGGCTAACAAGAAAGCAAGATTTTCAATAAAGGGTTCCCTCAAACAACCGATGTTTTATCTGTCGTTAGACCAGTGATGCCATGTGAATACACGGAGAGCATGCTCATGCCAGTTAGAAGATTAAAAAGGAATCGCAGCAATATGTGGTTTGATTTCATTTTTTTTAAAAAGTAATTCATGTGATGAAAATGTTTCAGGTAAAGATCCCAGGTCCAAGTCTTTGGGAAAGTGATATATTTACAATAGATTTGTCCGACTCGTAGAAGCACTATTAGTTTCAATCTCTATATAGGTATAGAGATATCCTTTCAAATACATTTTAGTATGAAAATGCTCCGAGTCACTGTTCATGCAGCGGTTTTTTTTTTTATGTCATTTTTTTTAAAATGTTGTTATTTCTTGGGAGGTAGTTATTTTAACATATTATTAATATATTGGCTCGTGCTAGGTGAATAAAAATAATTAAATATGAAAAAAATATTAAAAATATAAAAAATATTTTAAGCGTTTTAAGTCTTACGATCATGCTAGATCCAAGCGAATTGGGTCTAGCAGTCATGCCAGACCCATGAGCCTTACACCAGACTCAAGTACCTTGAGTCTGGCAGGTATGTCAGAACCAAGTCTGAGCAGATGATGATTAAAATATTGAGACTTGTAATTTTTTTTATTTTTTATAAGAAAAAATAGTTAAACTATTATTGAAGTATCCTAAATAGAAATATAAGTTCATAAATTATTTATAAATAAAAAATCATTATAAAAATTTAATTTAACGTTTTAGATCTAAAAAGTCAAATCATATCTTCCTATTGAAATAGTTCATTTTTTATGTTTATGAATTTGTTATTTTTTTCAATAGAAATTCTATCTTCTCCCTTTTCTCTCTCTTTTTTTAACTATATATGTTTTTTAACTCAATGCTTGGGTCTAGCATGACCCAAGCATTGGACCTGGAACCATGCTAGACCCAAACGACTTGGATATGAGCAGGTAATAATTCAAATGTTGAAATTTATATATTTTTTTATTTTTTATATAAAAAAACATTTAAATTATTCTTGAAGTATTTTAAATAGAAATTCAAATTCAAAAATTATTTATAAATAACAAATCATCATAAAAATCTATTTAACATTTTAGATCTAAAAATTTAAATTATATCTTCCTATTAAAATAGTTTAGTTTTTATATTTATGAATTTGTTATTCTCTCAATAGAAACTTTATCTTCTCTCTTTCTCTCTCTCTCTCTTTTTTTCTCTTTCTTATGAATTTTTTTTTATATATTTTTTTAATTAAACTCAATGCAAAAAAAATGTTTATTTAATGGGTGGTCATTTGTGATTTTTCACTTATGACAACATTATTTTATATTTGTTTTTAACAATACTAGACTATATGTGTTTATTTTCATTATAAATATTTTCATTTACAATGCACATAAAAAATAAAAGTCTATTTTTTAAGACATGAAATAAATCACTTAGAACATAATTTTCTTTTTTCATTCTTTCCTCTTTGAATATAATAAATTTATAAAATAAGTTGCACAAAAAAAAAAGAATTTACAGTTAAGTTTTACTGCATATGAATAAAAAATCATGCTTGAATGAGATAGTATTTGTTTTTGCAGTCCAATCATACTCTTAGAAAATTTTATATTTTTTGACCCAAGTATTTGGGTTTGGCAACAATGTCAAACCCAAGCCTGGGTGACAACCATGCCAAAGCCAACTATGATTGCCAGACCTAAGAAGTGTGGTTTCCACACCTAAGATGTTTGGGCCTGGTATTTTTATCAAACCTAATTCGCTTGAGTCTGAAATGATTAGCAAACCCATGGTGTTTTTGTCAAACCCAAGTATCTTGGGTTTAGCGTGGCTGTAGCAACCAAGCCAAACCCAAGACACTTAAATGGAGAGAAGTAATGAATGAAAAGAAAAGGAAAGCAAAAGAAACATTTCATAAAAAAAATGAGAAATTGAAAGTGAAACTACTATTATAATTCATAGTAAAAGATCTCTTGATTTACAATGATTTCCCCACAATATTTAGGCTTGTTGATAAAATGAAACTATTATTATAATACATAGAAATATGCCATCTAGTATGCATCAAACTTTAGGCTTGCTAACATCTTTATGTTTTTTACTAGAAAAAAAATATTTAACCCATAACATAGTGTGGGCTAAAAAACTAGTCTAGAACAAATTGATAATGATATTTGTTTTCTCAACATTAATTGTTTTCTTAATTTAAATTGAATATATAACATTCAAACCAAATTGAATTATAATTGTCAGTGAAGTATGTTGCAAAGCTTTTTCTTTTTATTTTGTTGTTTTAATAATAATATTATTAAAAAAAAAAAAAAAAAAAAGCATACAAATGTGAATCGGTCAAATTCAGTCACATTCGTACTTGCTCTAACGTTAGACTTAAGTTTCAAGTCACTAAATTCCCAATCAATCTATTAAGACTGGGTTTAATGGCAATGATGAAAAGCTCGTCTAACCCTAGTCTCATCTAACCCCTAGTATGTGCTTAGCATAGTAGCCCATAAAATGTGTTAGTATGATCAATAACTTATATACAATATCCTTAATTCTTGGGTAGCTAAAATTAATTGCATTAAACACTCAATAAATTGTATGTGAAAGTTCATGTAAGATATTGATTATATAAATTAATTCCCATTGATGTAAAATTGAATTCAGTTAATGTTCATATAATAGTTCTTAGATTTTCAAAATATTCAAAACATATGGAAAACTCTAATTGAAAATTAAGATACCATATTTTCTTTAATTTAATTGGAAAAAGGATATAATGAATTAGAAGAGAAGACGCATCTATTATACTTTATCTTTATATTTATTTTAATTATTAATTGCAAATACAACTATAACATTTTAATTAAAAAAAAATTATTGATTGGAATTGAATGATATAGCATTGTTTGGAGCTCATAATATGTCATTTTTCTATAACTTATTGTTTTTATCTTCGACTTTTATATATACATAATATATTTTTGACATTATAATATTTTTTGAAAAAATAAAAAAAACTGAGATATCTAATAAATTCGTGTACTTCGAGAGAAAAAAATGAAATGTGGTAATAAAAAGCTAAAAAACACCCAATATATAAGATATCTAATAAATTCAAAAATACTCGAGTACTCAACCATCTATGTTTTATTATCAATGTAAGAGAAAATAGTCAATCTAATTTCTCCACGAAAACAATTATAGAGGTACCTCTGATATAGTTAGAAGAGTTTTTTGAAATCCCAATATATAAGTATTTCTCATGCTCAAATGATCTAGGAGGAAAATTAATTTTGAAGTATTATTTAAAAAAATATTTATTTTTTATAGTTAATTTAATTTAATTTTTAATTTTTAATTTTTATTATGTATTATTATATATTTTTTATTTTTTCTATTTAAATGAGATTTTTTTAGTTTATTTTCTATATTCTGTATTACTAAGGTTTTTTTAAGATTTATTTATATGTAATATTCTTGACATTTAGTAATACAAAATTCAAATAATCACTAAATGATTATAGGAAAAGTAGAAAATTTCTTTTTCATTTAAATCCTTACCGAAAGTTTTACAAAAAAAATTGGCAGAGTTTCTCCAATATCAAAAAATATCCCGAGTTATCGATAATAACCTGTTTATAACAAATTTCACATATATATGTTTGTGTGAATGTAAATAATTTGTTAAAATCTCACTATGTCCCTTAATAACACCCTTATTATGTTTTCTGAATAAAATTTCAAGATCCCGGCACTTGTTTATAACAAATTCTTACACGGTTTATTTTGAATTTCATTTAGTTACATGTTAGTACTTTTAATTATGTATAAATCACTTCCATTAAATTTTTATTTGTGTTTCTGTGTTTTTCTATTTTCTAGGTATTTTCATTATCATTGTTTTTACTTGTATATAAAATTTTACTTCAAACTCATTTCTTTTGTTTATTTATTTTATTATTAATTAAATTTTATTCCCCAATTACATTTATATATATATATATATGAAGGGTTGTAATAATCTTTAGCAAGTGACACAAAAATTAATAAATTTTATAATTTGGGTGTGTCCTCATAGTTATATCTTTTATCTTTGAGAATTTTTACTTGGAATAAACTATATTTTCATTTGTTTTCATTTACATCACTTGATATGATCTTTTATCATATTCAACTATTCATAATTTTGATTAGAAGTCACATAGAATGAGCATAAAAGAGTACTTTGATCACAAGGTAACCAAATCAATTATTTTAATTAAAAAATTAAGGTTTTATTTTGTTTTGTTTTTGGCAGGAACTAGTTGGATTTGAACTAAAGTGGAGTTGGTTAATTAGCTCATTATAAATAAGGTCAATTTTTTTTTCCTATTTTTAGTTTTTTAATTTGTATAATTATAATTTCTAATTTTTTATTTGAAGGGAATAATTTTACTATTTTATTTGTATATTCAATATTACTAGGGTTTTCTAATATATTTTTTTCTATAATTGTAATTATACTTTGGCAAGTCAAACAAGAGTTAATAAAATTTGAATATTTTAAATGTTTTCTCATACTTGCATAGTATTTTTAGTAGTGCTACTCAAGTGCCATAAACAGCATGGAAAATTTTTGCAGAGCTGTTTTAAGAGTTTTCTATACAGGTTTTCTGTATATAAATATTCCCCTTCTCATGTTTTGTCTATTTTTTGTCCTCGAAAAACTAACTTATATAAACGTATGCATGATTAATTGCCTTGTGCACTTACGAGGAATTCATGTCCTGATTGGTTAAAAGAATCTTGGCTTTGGACTGGGCTTGATTATCATAGGCGGGCCTTTCTAAATTTAAGTCCAATATTAACAAAACTATAGCCTTAGAGATTGGTTCAAATGTCTCCAGTTAGGCAGGAACAAGCTAGATTTGAACTAAAGTGGAGTTGGTTAATTAGCTCATTAAAAATTTAGTTTAATATGAAGATCTTCAATTCAACTAGAAACTCAATGAGTCTCGAATTTTTGAATTAATGTGTTAAAGAAAATTGTTTTGAATGCTAACATTTGTTAAGAAGCTCATTAAAAAACTTTTCAATGAACTTTTTCGACCTTTCTTTCTCTTTAAATTTTCAATACGATATACTAGATTAGTAGCTTGTAACATGCCAAGAATCAAATTAAATTTTTTTCTATTTTAAAAAAGCAAGATACTAATGCGATGCTAGTAATTTTATAAAAGTACAAAAAAAAAAATCAAAACTAAGGTTAATAACTCGACAATATTTAATAAACTTCAGTTAATTTAATAATATAGTTAAAAAAAAGTAACAACAATTCATAAACTAAACTAAAATTTTATTTTTACAATAATTAACTACAAAAACAGAACGCATGTCAATATTATAGAAATATATCATTCTAATATTCTTAAAAAGGTCTCTATGATCTTATTTGATAACAAAATAAAAATTAAATAAGAATAGGATAGCCTCATCCAAAGCAAAATGAAAAAAATAATAAAATTCAAAGCTCCATTACTAGCGAATCAAATGTTCAAGTAAAAAAGTGAAAAAAAAAAATCAATTTAAAAAAGAACAAAAAAACCGACCCAAGTCTACCCAAGTTAGCGTTTTAAATTCATGACTTAATCATAAGATCAGGATAACCTTATTAAAAAAAATTAAATAAAATAAAAAGTTCAATTCTCAAACGAATTTAATGTTAAACTTAAAAAAAAATCAATTTAAAAATAATAAATAAAAATAAAAAAACTTGAGTCAACTCGGCTTAACCCGTTAAGCCTGCAACATGTGATATGAAATTGGGATAACCATATTGAAAGGCAAGTGAAAAAAGATCATAAAGGTCGATCCCTAACAAATCCAATATATGAAGGATGAAAATGAAAAAAAAATCAATTGTAAAAAAGGACTTAAAAAAACCGAATTCAATTCGAGCTAATTTTTCAAACCCATGACTCTGGGCATGAGGTCTTGATTACTCCATAAAAGATAAACCCTAAAAAATCACAAAGCTAAATTCTTAATCAACAAATTACTAAGGGATAAAATTGAAAAATAATTCAATAAAGATGGAATAAAAAAATAGAAATCAAAAGAATAAGAACTAAATTTAACATAAATAATGAAACAAAATAAAAAATTAATGGGTAAAATTGAAAAAAAAATAATCAAGAAAACAATTATCAATTAAAACAATAAGGATCAAATTTGATATAAAAATAAAATAAAACTAAATATGAGAAAAAAATTGAAAAACAAAATTCAAAAACGGATTCAAAATAAAACAAATAGGAATCAAAAAATTGATAATAAAATTTAATAAAAAAAAAACCAGGACACCTTTAAATTTTAGAAGGCCTAGATCGAATCTTGTGGATAGAAAAAAGAAAAAAGGGAGGAGAAAAATAAAGAGTTGTCAACACCTTACCACTGCTCTTCATTGTCATCAAGCTTGGTGCGTTGCTTTGTTTGGCCACCAAAAGACCCCTTATTCACCGCTTTAATGCAAAAAATATTTTTTATTTATTGGCATATGGGTTATAGATGCCAGTCTATTTGCCCATCCATTCACTCTATTTTTCATATTTGTTTTAGTTTTATTTTTTATTTTTTAACATTTATTTGTTTTACTTTATTCAAATTTTATTTTATTTTACAAAATCTAGCATCAAGCTCGGACATGTATTGGAATTTTATTTGATATGTTTATTAGATACAAATTTTTCAAAATAGAAAATAAGAACTTTACTTGACAAATTAAAAATATTAAAAGCAATGACATGTATTGGGTTGTAATTGAGAAACAAAAGTGCCTGACTAGCTTGTAAACAGGTTTGAGAAATGGTCTTTACGAGCCTTTCCCGTGAACTGCAAGCAGCTTCCTATGTTCTCAAGATTGAGGTATTAAGAATTTCTCGTCTTCCTTTTTCGCCTTCAAATCACAGGAAACTACTGCTGTCGAGTTCTCAATTTGCCCCATGACTTCCTATGCATATGTTGCTATAAAATGCAAAGTTGTTCCCTTCCCTTCTCTCCTTCTTATTGATCGATCGAAATATAAGATGTCTGTCTCTTTGACCATTCAGATTGTAGGAAAACTGTTGTTGTCGAGTTCTCTATTTTCCATTTGTAATTACCAGACTCAAGAAACTCCTTGTCAATGTTTTCGAACCCATGAAATCGAGGATGTTTGTCACAACTACAATGCAAACCGAACATTGTCTAAGAAACATCGACAAACTCAAACATGCACCAAGTTCTCGGTGGCTATTATGCTTGGAAAAACAGTTCCTCGGGTATATACTCTGACGTACACATCGCAGGAATTATCTATCTAGCTTCCAGGATAGTTATACTTGCTTCATTTGTTGAACAAGAGTCTTCATTTCTTGATTTAGCATCGATGACGGAACCCCTTTCTATGAAGAAACCAGGCTGATTAGGCTGAGGCAACACAGCTCCTTCATTTGCTAGCATGAAAACTACAGTTGACATTACTGGTCTGTCTTCCGGGAGCTTCTGGACGCATAATAGCCCCACCTGAATACACCTGAGAAGCTGGGACTTCCCGGATGTATCCTCCAAACCTGTGTCGATTAATTCCGAGGCCCTGCCTCCAGTCCACATCAACCATGCCTGTGATAACCCAATATATTCCTGGTTATTCGACAGGAAAATCAGAGAGATATTACATACTTCCTTTCCATGTGATTGTTCATACTTACATGTCCTAAAAGATTGTGATGGTGATCTGGGTGAACAAAACCTCTGTTCTTCTTACCACTTATTATCTCTAACAGAAGCACACCCAAGCTGAAAACATCAGACTTGACTGAAAATTTTCCATCAATGGCATATTCAGGAGCCATATAGCCACTGCATAAAAAAACAAACAAACAAATATAGATTTTTTCAACTCATAGAAGCATATGAATTTAACTAAAGAGAGCTTACTATGTCCCAATAACTCTTCTTGTTTTTGTTTCTTTTCCGTCATCGCCAGATATTCTTGCCAAACCAAAATCTGAAATTTTAGGGATCAGGTTACTGTCTAGCAAAACATTGCTTGGTTTGAGATCCCTGTGAACAATTTGAAGTTTGGAATCTTGGTGGAGGTAGAGAAGTCCTCTTGCGATACCCAAAATAATAACAAAACGCTCTTTCCATCCCAATAACGCACTTCTTTCACGATCTGCACATCAATTCATCTCTTGTAAGTCAAACTACAATATCTGCTGTAGGATTGGGGCCCATAGGATCAAACTTCAAGGGAATTAGTTTAATACATGAAGAACATTGCATAGGCTTAGGGAAGAAATGTGACAAAAGAGACAATGAGTCAAGGGGATCAAACCAAAGATGAAATAATCCAAGCTTTTGTTAGGCATATACTCATAGATTAACATCCTTTCTTCTCTGTGTATACAGCTTCCCAAGAGCCCAACAAGATTCCTATGTTGAAGTTTGGCAATTAAAACTACTTCGTTCCTAAACTCTTCAACACCTTGTCCTGAATTCATTGACAGCTTCTTCACTGCAATTTCTTGTCCTGTCAAAAGTTTACCCTGCAAGTTTTCATGTAGAAAACTCATTTCTTTACCATTTTGAGTCAACAGAACACAATGTTTTATTGTAGCTATCCGCATTACCTTGTAAACAGAACCAAATCCCCCAGCTCCAATTATACTGTCCGTAGCGAAATTGTTTGTTGCAGTAGCAATTGTATCCAAATCAAACAGAGGTGTTTCCATGCCTTCCTTCCGGCGGTCCTTTCCTACTGAAAGAATAAAATGACTTAAAACCTGCTTTCCAATAAAACAGCGTGCTAGCTATTTTTTTCTTAGCGGCGAGGTTGGATAAGAGTTCGTACCTTTCCTCTTTATTTTCCTCCAACCAATGCAGAGCACCAAACCTGAGACAAAAATGCCTAACAAAGCAGACATTGAAGCCACCAGGGCAGTCTTTAACATTTTCTTCCTTTTCGAGCTACGCACCATTTCTAGAAAATAGCCACAAAGAAAATGCAGTTGGTGAGAATATTTTTCAATGCCACGATTTTCTCTTAATAATAACAAAAAAAAGATACAAATGCAACCAGGATAAGGTCTCGCTTCCTTGTTTTGTCCCATAGATGAAGGCAAGAAGTCAAATCTTGAAATTCAACGTGTCTTGCTTATGTTTTCTGGATAGACATCTCAATATAACTTTGACAATGCAAGGAAGGTTCATAAATGAGAAGAACAACACATACCTAATTCTGAAGCTGGTACTCGTATATGGATATCCTGTCCTGTCGTGCTTCCTGATTGCTCTCTAATGTCTATTAGGTTCCCGAACCACATCAAGCAGCCACTGCCATCTCCACCTCCACTTAAATTTGAAGCAGCAAAAGCTGAGCAAGAACAGTTCTTGAAGCACTCTGCCTCGCATTCCTTCAGATTCATACTCTCATTCAACCGAAACTCTAACAAATCAGGCAATTTTACCCCTGGAAGCTTGAGGAACCCCTCACCTGGTTGGCAATCTAATGTCAATCTCGCCTCACATTTTCTAGACCCGTAAAAATTCTGTATATCCAATTCTTCTTCTGGTATGGATCTAAACCCTTCCAAACACTGACAGATAGGTGACGTCCTAGTTCTGCAAATACCATTAGCACCACATTGCCCATAATTCTCACACGTATCCACAGGTACTGAGTATATCGTTGTCCATCCAGAGTTCTGATCATACATCACAAGACGTTCTACTGCACCTGATTGATTCAGGGTTAATCTCGAACTAACTGAATTGTTCACAAGCCTGTACGTGTAATATATTTCATCCTCATTACGAATCAGAATCGGTTCAAATACTGAATTGTGGACTTTAGGAGTGCCACCAAAGAAAATTCCATTCCATGGTCCGCTGCGGACCTTCTTCACAGATCCTACAACAATAAACAATTGAGGTAAACCATGAATGTCAAGTCTATAAGTAAAGTCTCCAGGGGATGGATCGCTGATACTTCTCCATGTGATTAAGTACCTTTCTTGACCAGTCTTTAAGTTCCATCCCAGCTTCATGCCTGGTAATAGTGTATCTGATGGCTGGTCAAAACTCTGCCATCGATAGCTTTCTGTGTTTCTGCTACTACCATTGTCCCTAACAACAAGATTTCCAGAATCCAATAGCTGTGCGACAGGACCTGCTATAATGCTTGATAAATTTGAAGACCATATAATATTCTTTATTTGGTCGAGAAGAACAAGATTTCCCCTGTTGTCAATTGTTAACTCCCCAAAATGATCAGTGAGTGGGTTGTTTCTGTTTGCAACCCATACAACTGTCTCAGGGCTCTTCTTGTACCAAATTCCTACATACCGATATTTTGAGGTTCCAGGAGAGAAGAAACCTAGCTCGAAACTCTGAGATACAGAAATTAAAGTCTGGCCATCTTTGACAGGTAGATCTGGAGTTATGATATCAGCAGAAAATGACAAGTGGAGAGATTGTATGAACAAAGCGCTGAAGAAGATAAAGAAAGGAAGGCTCTCCATTGTTGAAATGAAAGTTTTCAAACATCAAGTGTTACCACATAACCAGTAAAATCTACCCGAATGGATATGAAAGATTTCAGCGATAAACTCTAGATTGGAGGTGGCAGCAAAACTATTTGGTTTTACATTTAGCAAAACAATTCCATCTCCTTCTACAAAAACAACTGGAAATGTTCAAAAAAGAAGGTAAGAGAAAGAGCACGACAAAGGCAAAACAGAGCTCTCAACAGTGACTTTTAAATTGGGTGTATCCTGCGGGCTTGTACGCATAATACTTTCCTTCATTTTCTTTTTTCTAGCTCTCAATTTTAGAGTTTTAGAGTTTCAGAGTTGAAAAGTCAGAGCTGTTATCTTCAATATAATCATCCACTTGAAGAAATATCGGGTGATGGCTAAGATAAGGTTTGAAATTGAATATTATGAGGATGCTCTGCAGCTAAAGAAAAACTTGAAAGAGTGACGACAGATGATGTTAGGTAGACGGTTAGTGAAAAATATTACATCTTTTTCAACAATGGCAGGGAATATTATATTTAAAATTATGAAGAATATTAAAAGAACACGATAAAATAAAGTAGCTGTACTTTACATTTTGATCTCTGAAATTTCTTGTTTTTCCATATTCAATCCTTGTAGTTTCAGTTATGTTTGTTTCAGTCCTTAAACTTCATTTTCATCACATTTCGATCCTTCCATGCCAAGGAATATCTAACGTTTTTTTAAAAAAAAAAAAAATATGGCCCCTCACCTTTTAATCTAAATTTTTTCATTTATTTTTTTTTCAATGTTATAATACATTATCTTTAAATGAAATGATTAAATGATTTTTAAAAAGTATTCCTTGGATCTGACCTTTATTTTTTTTTTTAATGATTTTCAATGTAATGTCACAATTTTAAAATAATATTAGAGATTTTCTACTTATGTTAACAATTATTTTATGAATATATGAAATTTAAGTTATTTATTATTTTATTTTTACATAAAGTCATAGAAAAATAATCAAGATATTTTTTTTATTTCTTGATTGAAAATTTTCTTTATAAATCATGATAAGATTTTATACGAGGAACCAAGCTTTTGTAAGATAAAAAGAAGCATTGTTTGACGAAATAATAATAATAATAATAATAAAAAGAATGGAAAATGGAAAATTTTATTATCTAAAGAAATTTTTTTTCTTAAATTAAAACCATTTGAATTCCTATGAATTTCGTTTTTAATTAATTTAACTTTATATTAAATCAACCATGTTGTTGATTAAAAAAAAAAAGGTTAATGCCTAAGTCAATTAAAAAAATGTATAGAAATAAAAAGACAAAGTTTTGACTAAATAAATACATTTATTTATATAAAAAAAAAAAGTTTAGAGAATGGCACTTTACAAGTATGCATGGGCTTTATAGGTTTGGGCACAGCTTCTTTTTTTTAATGACACTTGCTTTTTTACATTATATAATAAGATTCATTTTAAATAAATTTATTATAATAACATTTAAATAATTTTCCTTTATGCCATTAATTTTTTAATAATATGAGAGCTTTTTCGAAATTCAATGGTGGCGTTGTGGGTACAATACTCTTCTCCTTGTCTGTCATTTTCTTTCATTCAAACTATTTAAGCGCTTTGGTAATCAGTTATCGAAACAACTTCTGCTTCTCAGTCGTGCTCCGCTACCGTAGAGGTCCTATGACTGTTTTGGAATTTAACTTCTCCTTTAATCGTGGTTTTGCATGCTTAAAACTTTGAAGCTTTTCCCCTTAGGTGTATCTTGAGAGTTTTTTAAAAAATTTAAGTTATTAGACAAGGTTTAAAGATATAATTTATATTATTATATAATATATTATTTTAAGTAAAAGTTTTTTAAGCTTGAAACTTGCATAGAATTTACATTATTTTATGTTTAATTTTTATCAAATAAATAAAAATTATGAGATTTAAACTCTTCACTGCTTGATAATCAAGACTCTGATACCATCTCGAAAAATCATCACAACTTAATAATTTAAACTGTTAAATAAAATTTCAAATTATAATTTATGTTATTTTATAAGAAAAAGAAACCTGCATTGTATGTCTAAGGATATTTCTAATCAGTGTGGTTGTGGAAATAAAGAAATGCTTCCTGTTTATACTCGTAAGTTCTCATGCACATGAATATGCAGCTTGCCTAGGTTTTCCTTGCCAAATATTTACTGAAAATGCTAGAGATGTGTTTGTGAAGTTGTCTGCCATTATTTGTGTTGTATTGTGTATTATTGATATGTTATTTAATATATTTTTTTTATTTATTATGTTTTGATTATTTAAGAATTTTTTTAAAAAAATCATAATAATTGTTAGAGAATAATATAAATTATATTTTTAAATATCACTTATCAACTTAAGTTATTGATTTGAGAGAACTTTTTAACATGATATCATAATTTTAATAACTAAATAACTAAGATTTTGAATCTTATCATCATTATTTTTTAAAATTAATAACATAAAATAATATAAATTTATATAAGTTAATAATTTAATTAAGATTTGAGTGTCTGTTGACAAAGATGCTGTGTTAGATGACGATAGGCCCCCAATCTTTTATCCTTAGTTCACTTTATAGTCAACATTTATATGTACTTTGGAAAAGAAGTGTGGGTGAAAATGTTCTCACAAAGAAAGGAGGTCATATATTTTATATGGAGCGGCAAAACAACGAAAACCCACGACATGGAAGGTTTCGCCATTGAAGAAGCTGACAATTTTTTTTATTTTTTTTTATTATATAGTGATCCCATTTGGACTTTAAATTATGATATTGAAGAAGCTGACAATTTTTTTTTTTTTTTTTTTATTATATAGGGATCCCATAAGATTTGCTCTCTTGATAATCTCATTCTTACTATTTTTAGTTCACTTATGGCAGTAGTCAATCTAAAGCCAAGACAACTTTCCATTGCTGTTGACGTGGATAGTTCATTCTAAATTTCATCCAATCGAAGGGGTTCTATGAGCTTCAACAATGGCGTCTTCTAATTATATAATAATTAAAGATTTTAACAGTAATCATTCACATGATGTATCTACCAGTGCTTTTTTCAGTATTTTTTCTTACCTGGGCTTGTCTGATTCTTACCTTTTCAAGCACAAACATTTGGTCAGACAGCTTATTTAAAAAAACAAAGAAAAAGAAAACATTAAGTACACCAAGACTACAGCACATGTTGACTGCCCATTTTGTTCCCCTCTCAAAAACTTTCCATCTTGGTTAACCCGATACCTATCTCGATCCCGGTGCAAGGGTTTTCACCTTTTTTGGGTTTATGAATGTGTTTCATCCTCCTCTGAGCTAGCGATCTCCCAAGTTTTCACAGTTCTTCGGTGGAAAAGTTTAATTACACCGTGGCCCACCACCTCCTGAATTTTAGATCAGTTCTTGAACCCATGTAGAGCATGTTTGCCAGTGTGATAGCGGTTGCTTTTCAAATAGTTTTTCGTGCCAAAATATATGCCAATGATGTTTTTTTATTTTTTAAAAATTATTTTTAACATCAGCATATCAAAATGATTCAAAAAATACAAACCAAACTCAATTTTAGCAAAAAAAAAAAAAATTAATTTGAGCAAAACACTGTTTGAAATGCAATGCCAAACGGTGTCGTAAAGGACGAGTCTCCAAACAATTTCATGCAAATATAATAAATTTGGCTGCTAAGGCTGATTGAGTTAATCTTTTTGGGGCGGCGCGCTGCAGCTGATATGAAGGCAACGACAGGCAATAATTATGCTAGGGGTGTAGTAAAACCAATCAGAATAGTGTCTTGTTTGTTCAATTTGGTTGAAGATGAAAAACAGCAGCCAGACATCAAGTTGTCTGATATCTCTTTGTTATTGTTTTTGTTTTTATTTTAATACTGATTAAAATAATTGATTTCTTTACTAAAATAAACTGTTTTGGTCAAAATTTACTGTTTTATTTAAATGAAAATAAATCATTTTAATGTTTGTAGAGTTTTAATTAGGGATTTGATTAAATTTTAATTTAATCATTTGACTTTTAATTTTTATTAATTGCATCTTTAATTAACTTTGAACTTTTAATTTTATGTGATATTACCCTCCCTGAACTCTAATATCAACCCTGAATTTCAGCACCTCGTTCATTTTGGTCCATGTTTTTGAATTTATGCAAATCAATCCTTAATTAACCATTAAAATTTTAATTTTCTTCAATTTCATCCATGTTTTTGCCCAAATTGAGTTCTTAGAGTTTAGCGCCTTTTTCAAAAAACCTATTGGTTATGAATTTCTTTAATTTAACCCTTAACTGAACCTGAACTTTGATTTTCTTACAATTTTGTCCCTAATTTCAATCAATTGACTTGTAAAAATTGAGTTTGGTCTTTTAAAATTTTAATCTTCTTGATTAGCCCAAATTGAGCACTTAAACTTAATTGTTTTACCAATCAAGTCCCTAATAAAATTAATTTGACCCAAATTAATTCTTAAACACAATTAACTTTTAATTCGACCCATGATTAAATCAAATTAGTCTATTAAAAATCTAATTAAGTTCTTAGAATTAATTTTTTTTATGCAGATTCATCAAATAATTATTTAATTTATCATTAAATTTGCATTGTCTCTTCTGTCTTGGATACAATGGCGTATGACTAGGCTCATAATTTTATCCAAAACTCTAGCTTGATTTGTCTATATATTTGAAACCTTCCTTAGTCTATTTTTTCCTAGTTGTCACTCTTTTTGTTGTTATTACTTTTATTTTTTAATTTTTAATTTTTTTGAAAGGAAAACGATAGATTTGGGGGGAAGAACCCAAAAATGACTTATGAAACTTATAGAGCTTGTTTATTAAATAAGATAACCAAAACACCCTTTAATAAAAAAAAGTGAAAGATATAATGAATTATTAGGTCTAATATATATAGATGTATGTTAACCAATAACGATTCGTGACAACAGAAACTATTCGATATTATTTATATCATTTTATTGAGCAAAAGTATTTGTCTCAAAAAATACAAATTTTTTAAAGAAAGAATTTGATCTTGAAATGAGCAGTTGGCGGAAAATAAAACTTGTAGAAGTTCAAAACTATAAACTGACACCTAAATAGAACCTAAGTTCGAGGCTATAACATAGGATGTTCAGCCTAAAACTTAAGAGAAATAAAAACTCTGTAGATCTGGTAAGACATGTCATACACAAATGAGATATGGATTTCTTATGAAATCTAAAATTGATGAGCCTATCAATTATATGTAATCAATATTCGATATTGATTCTAAAAAATTACTTGAGACTAGGAAATTTGAAATGGATTTCATATATACTAACCAAGTATGGACCTTGATTGATCTACTTGAAGGGATAAAACTCATTAGATGTAAGTGAGTCTTAAGAGAAATACTGATATAAATGACAATGTAAGCTAGAATAGTAGCAAAGGTTACAGAAAATGACAAATAAGTTGACTTTAATGAAACCTTCTATTTTTAACTATCTTTTAATGACCTTTACCTAGATTAAATTGATATATACTTGTTAAGCTCAAAGTATAAGATACATCTAGTCTTGTACATAACATCACATATATTATGCATCTTATATTCAAAATATATGAAATCATTTCCATCCTATTTCTCTTAATTTATATTTTAAATTGTATAACATTAGAGAGACGTGTCCTATACAAAATATGTAAATATCTTTTTTTGAATTCTTCCATACTAAACCGTTTTAGTATATTATCTATATACGTAGATTGAGATAATCCAAACAATCATTTAGATCTATCTTTATGGATCTTTATTCCTAGTATATAAGTTGCATATCTCATATCCTTCATGAAAAAAATTTCTTTTATGGACTTTTCGAATATTTAAAAGTAATAATATTTTGGTATAATGAATGAACTTATTTTAAACTATATTTATTAGTAAGTTTTGGCATGCTTGGGCAGTTAGGAAAGTAAACTATTATTTATTAAGTACATGGCTGTCAACCCCTATTTATTTATTTAATATGGTTTGGAAAAAGTTTAGAATGTTAAGTGGTTGCTTTGAATAGTTATTTTTAGATTTTAATATTTCAATAATTAGATCAATTTATGATCAAAGACTTGTAGTACATTTAGTTTTATTTGATTTTAAAGTTAAGTTATTTGATGTGAGAATGATTTATATTAAATTTGATTATTAGAATTTAAGAATATTTTTTCAATTATGTATTATTTTAAATATAATTTTTTTTAATTAAAATTAAGATGTGTTACATGATCATAAAACATGAGACGTTGTCACGCAATAAAAATATTTTTACAATTTTTTTATGATTTTTAGGGCGTGACAACTTCTAGGCGTAATATAAGTTATATCACCCAAGAACCGAAAACAAAAGCCCCTCTCATTCTGTCATTATAGAGAGAAAAGAATACACGGTACCAGAGTTTTAAGCTTCACTAAGAGTTTGTCATTACGTTCCAAACAGTGTTGTCATTTAAAAAAAGTTTATTTTTTTTTATAAAAATACTTTTAGTTTTTGATTGTTTGAAAAAATAATTTTGGTTAAAAAAATTGAATGTTTTCGAAAAAAAAAGCAACCGCTAGTTTTTTTTAATGTGTTTGGTTTGCTTTTTAAAATTGAGGTTTAAAAATAATTTTTAAAAATATATATTAATAATGATTTTTAATTTAAATATTATTTTAATTATTGCTATTATATCATGAAATAAAATCATAAATATAAAATAGTTTTTTATTATTCCATGAAACAATTTATAATTCCATTACGTACGAAATACATCCGACAAAAACACCGGTGATTGGATAAAATATTATCAGGTATAAAAAAATCTAAACTAGTTTTTTTTTTTTTCAAAAACACACGAAAAAAAAAAAAAAAGAGTCCCGTAGCCGCAATACTGCTGTTCATGAATTGCATTGTTCATTGAACAGTAATTAACATGTAAAAAAAATATTGGTTTTCTCTTTTTTTTTAATAGTGTTTTTAAAGAAATTAAGTTGAATTGCAGCCGAGGACTAAGAGATTTAATTTCTCTTCTACACTACTGCACGTTTTTTTACTATATCAGCACCAACAGACCCGGCGACGCTGTTCTGCAAATAATTACGGTTTAAAATGTTTTTTTATTTAAAAATATATTAAAATAATATTTTATATTTTTTTTAAAAAATTATTTTTAATTTTACCACAGCAACCAACATAATAAAAAAAAAAAAAATTTAATTTGCCAAACATGCACAAAAAGTCCTGCTGTTACTGCCTTCTCCTCCAGCATGTGCTTCGTATGTGGGCTGCTGCTGCACTTTTAGACTGGCTACACCTGACCTGCTATGAGTGCTGAGCGTTTCTTCAACCTGCTGCACTGAAACTGTGACTTTAGAATATCAACATGCAAAACTTGATCTGAATAATATTAAACATTGGAAAAATATATATTTCTCAACTAGACATATTTCACGTTGAATAAATATAAATAAAGATATTGAATGGATTTCCCAACATAAAATTTAAATTTTTAAATAAAACTCAAAATTAATTATTAAATTTAATATTTATTATTGAAGCGTTTGGAAACGGGGTCAATCCATGTTTTCAAAAAATTTAAAATTTTTTTTGTTAAAAAATAAATGTTTTTATATGTGTTGAATTGATTTGATGCACTTGATCTCAAAAATAATTTTTTTTTAAAAAAAAACATTATTTTAATGCATTTTAGCATGAAAAACACTTTGAAAAATAACCGTAATTATACTCCCAAACAGTTGATAAATGAAGTGAGCTCAATAAAATGTGAAGAAATATTTAGTGGGATTTTATTTTTTATTTTTTTTCCTTATGCATACGGATGTATTAAACACCATGAATTTGCAGCATAGTTATCAAACCCGGTCTGAAAGTGACCCGGCCAAGGGACCGAGTCCCAGGTTTCATGGGTCATTCCAAGTAAACTCGTGTCGACTCGGATCAACTTGAAAATTTTTTTTAAAAAAATAAATTTTTAATATTTCATATGGAAAAATTAGAAAAAAAAAATCCATGTGAATATAGGCTATACATGTAAATAATAAAGTTTAAAATAATATTTTAAAAATGTTTTTTTTATCCCACATTGAAAAAACATAATTTTTTTCTTGTGAACATAGAGTATATATACTAAAGGGCTTCAAATCCCATATTAAAAAAAATAACTTTTTCTTGGGAACATAGGAGTATGTATATTAAAGGGCTTTTAAATCCTATATTGAAAAGATATTATGTTATCATTTTAAGTTGAAGTATTCAAATCAAAAAAATTTTTTATCCCACATTGAGGAAACATAACTTTTTTTCTTGTGAACATAGAGTATATATACGAAAGGGTTTCAAATCCTACATTGAAAAAATATTTTTTTCCTGACGGACATAGAGTATATATACTAAAGGGTTTCAAATCCCACATTGAAAAAACATAATTTTTTTCTTGTAAACATAGAGTATATATACAAAAGGGTTCCAAATCTCACATTAAAAAAATAATTTTTTTATTGGAAAAATAGAGTACATATAACTAAAAGTTTCAAATCCTATATTAAAAAAATAAAATATTTTTCTAATATTTATATAGTGAACTTTAAAAAGTGTTAATAACTAACTAAAAAAATATGAAAATAGAAGGGTATAAAAGAAAAACCATATTTTTTGAAAAAAAAAAATTAGCTCTCGTCTGGGTCATGCGTCAACCCGCCGGGTCGATCAGGTTTGGCCAGATTATTGTACGATCGGTCTTTTAATAAATCTGGACTAGTTTAACCACCGAACAAACCGTGTCCTGAATTTTAAGTCAATCTAATGGACCGGTCTTGATAGAGTTAACTTGGTTTCCAAGATATTTTATTATAATTATTTCTTTTACTTTTTCCTCGTTATTCTAAATTTGTTGACAAATAACTACGCACAAGAATTAATTATACTAAGGACAGACCACATATATAACCGCAAGCATTTTCAATATTTTCCCTCAAAATTCAAACTAAACATCATGATGGTCCCTTTCTTCAAGCTTTCCTTCTGACATCACTAACACGGTTAATAACATTATTAGCTATCAAAGTCATGGCTATTCATAGAATGGCCAAGTTCTCTTAACTTTAGTATTCATTATGAGATCTCTATTCTAACCACTAGAGAGTAGATAAGGGGCACAAAGTCGTCTAACATGTGTCCAGTGAGGAAGGAAACTTCTGCGAAATTTCCTTTATGTTGGAGCGTTGCCAAAAAGTTGAAATGAAAATTTATATGTTGCCTCGCCATCAATTCCTCCTCCATTTTTAATAACTTGTGTGTTATCAAGGAAGAAATATTTATAGAATCTTCTTGTCCGTAGCATTTCGTTAATCAATTCTTGATTATAAAGCTTACAAAGTGCCCTAGATCCCTTCCCTCTCACCATCTTAAACGTACACGCTCCGGACACTAAGGGACATTGTATGTACAGCTTGAAAAATATACCACAAAGACGTTAATCAGCTATAGCGACCCTAGAGATCAATTGATTGCTGATGCTAGAGCTCCTCATTCAACTTAGTGCTTACATAATTAATAATAATCGCTCTTGAAGAGTAAAGTAATTAAAATTTTCAATTTTGATCAATTGGGGGTCTCGATTGATTGAGAAAGACAGGATGTAGTAGTGTAAGATGATTACACGACACCTACCTTCAGTTTCAATAATTAATTTATGATGGCCACTGGAGGCTTACATGGTCGTTAACTTCAGGGCCGTGAAATTAGTCGAGGTGCGCGCAAGCTGGTTCGGATACCCACGTTAAACTAAAAAAAATATATATAATTAATTTTCAATTTTCGTAGTATATATTCCATCTCCCTTGAGAAAAAATCATCGTTTTGTCATTGTTATAGATTTTGTGACAGAGTAAAAGTACCACATTTGTTGGGATATTTAAGTTAAAATATCAAGTGTTTCGATAGTCAAGCGTAGGGCATCTATGATTCTATCCCTAGATTAACGCAATTGTCATGTACTAGCATGTTCTTCGCACGATTGTCAAAGTTTCCAACTTTATTAATTTTCCTGTTCTCAAGGTTGTCTTACCGCGTGTTTGTAATTACTCCAACGAATAGCAGTAATTACCTAAGCAACATGTTAATTATTCATTTCGTGAAGAAACTTCACTTCTAAGAGCCTACAGAAGATCCCATGATTCCATGCAGCTTCCAGGAAGAAGAGTTTTCATATAAGCTTTGAAAAAGAAAGAAGCAGGAAGCTCACTGCTAACCATAAAAGTTTCACTGATTTTTTATTTGTACCCTACTTAACCTCAGTGCTCACGCTTTCCACGAAGTCCTCTCTCTTTCTGTTGTCTTCCCCTTCCTTCTCTTATATAATCCCCCTCCTCGCCCACTTCTCCATCATCCCATTATTCACATAGCTCCAGAGCTCTCACTGTTTGTTTTAGCATTCGATTCCTTCTCACTTTAGCTTTTATATATAATTAATAAGCCATCAATAAATATTATAATAGAGTATTTCTTGCACATTTTCTCAACCATCAATGGCGTTGATAGGTCATGCAGTAGAATTTCAGGATTACCTCCCATCCATGATGCAGACACTGGGAACAGAAGCGTTTATGTTGGAGCTGTGCAGCGGGTTTCGTTTGTTAATGGATGTTGATAAAGGCCTGATCACGTTCGAGAGCTTGAAGAGAAATATTATGCTACTGGGGATGCAAGACATGAGGGATGATGACCTTGTGTGCATGTTAATGGAGGGTGATTTGGATGGAGATGGGGCTATAAATCAGATGGAATTTTGTATTCTCATGTTTAGATTGAGTCCTGGGTTGATGAATGGATCAAAGCAATGCGTGGAAGAACTCTACGCGAATGGCATGTAGCGGTACTTTATTTCATGTTCTTCCTACTTATATCAGTTGTATTATCCTAATTCTATGAATATCATGGAGTTAGGTTTGCAATATTAATTAATTTAAAATTTCTTACTTAATAATAATTAATAATAATAATAATAAAGCAATGTTTGCTATTAATAAGAAGAGATCACGATCGATTTCAATTACTAAATCAAATTATTTGGAAAATGGCTATCCCAAATTTATAGCATTGTATAATCACTCTTGCAAAAAAGTTCTCATAAATTAGTTTCTTATTCGGTACTAGGAAGTAAAGTGGCACCATTTCCCTCTCTACCACGAAACATTTCATTGCTCATGAATGAGGCATGCAATTTCCAGGCAGGAAACTACCTAATTAATCACTAGGTAGCAAGAGCATTCTCAGAATATTCTATCGTAAGGGGTGAATATTTATATATGTGAAATTAAGGCTTGAATGTCGAGTTCTTCTGGCTTGATAAAAAAACATACAGTTTCATATCATACTTCTATTTTTAATTCTTGTTTGCCACAACTCCGTGTATTATGGAATGTGTTATAGTTTTGGAAAGATTGTATTTTCTTTGTATAGAGTCATATTATGCAGTACACTACACAGTAATTATTGTATTACACGTTACTTGTTTAAATGTAAGAGATGGCTACTGCACTGCATAATCCTCCTAAATTAATCATAAACTTTGTTTCAACTTTATATTAGAGCCTGAAACATCTAGAACAATTTCAAGCCTTCCTTCCACTCTGTAAAACAGATTCAAGGTTGCCTCCTTTGCATAGTTGATTAATTATAGTTCCTGTGTATTTTTTGATGTCTTTGTTTTCCTTTTCTTCGCCCATATAATACTCATAAGTTAGATTTTCATTATACTTCATGTGTGTTTCTATGGTATAGCTCATGTCATCTAGGTTATCGTTGTCTCGACTTGTCTTCTAATCTTGTCTATATCTTTTGTCATGTCCGTTTTCATGAACATCCTTTTCCCTTTCTTGAAACTGAACATGTTTCTTGATGCTTCATTTTTGCTTCTCTACTACAACCACACTTACAGGTAACATGTTTTATTTCTGATCACGAACCTTTAAATTTCAAAGATGCTAACTGGTTTTCGTGTTGGCAATCTGGTATGAGATCTGAAATTACAGCCTTACATGTCAATAGCACTTGGTCTTTGATTTCGTTTAAACCTTCCATGAATGATGTTGGTTGTCGTTGAGTTTAAAAAATCAAGCGTTGGGCCAATGGTGATATTGATCGCTACAAGGTGCGCTTGGTTTCGCACGGATTCACTCAATAGGAAGGTATCGACTACTCTGAAACCTTTAGTCCTATTGTTAAACCGACTACTATTAAGCTCATCCTTGCCATTATTGTATCTAACTATTGGCAAATTTGTCAGTTTGGTATAGATAATTTGTTCCTTAATGGTTCCTTTAAGAGGTTGTTTATATGCAACAATCCATGGGTTTTGTTAACCCTACTCTTCCCACCCATGTTTGTTGCCTTCACAAGTCTCCTTATGGTTTAAAACAAGCTCTGTGAGCTTGGTACACACGACTAAGTGATTTTCTTTAGTCGATTGGCTTTCGCACTTCCAATGTTGATACCTATTTATTTATTCTAACTATGAATCATGATATAATCTGCTATCTGTTTGTCTATGTAAATGACATTATGCTCACTGGTAATAATTCTACTCTGATTTACTGCCTTATTAGTCTACTGAGTTCAGAATTTAAACTCCAGGATCTAGGTAATACTCATTATTTTTTTGGGAATTAAGGTCTTCCACCAGCATGTGGCTTATGCTTAGTCAACACAAATATGCTCTTAGTATTCTTAGTCGATTGTTATTTCATCTTGTAAGTCTATTAATACACCAACTTCTATCTCAAAAGTCAGTCTACAACCTATTGGTTTATACTCAAATCCCACTTATTATTGATAAATTATAGGTGCTTTTTAGTATCTCACATTTATTGGACCAAACATCTGTTATGTTGTCAACAAATTATGTCAGTTTATACATGCTCCTACTAAGAGCCATTAGGTTGTTGTCAAACATATTTTACGGTACTTGAAAAGTACATCTTCTTTCAGCCTTCACCTTACTTAAGGCTCCTCTTTATCACTTCATTGTTTTACTAATGCTAACTGGGCGAGGAGTATTGATAATAAAAAATCTACTAGTGGCTACATCGTCTTTCTTGGCACCACTCCTATCTCATGAAAATCTTGTAAACAACGCAATATTGCTTGCTCCTCCATTGATGCAGAATATAAGGCCTTAGTTGATGGTACTGTAGAGGTTTTTTTGCTCCGTTATCTGCTTTCAGATTTATGCTTCTCTCCCATTTTTATTACCATCATTTAGTGTAATAATTTTGGTGCTACTTATTTGTTTGCTAATCCAATGTTCAATGCACGTACAAAACATGTTGAGGTTGATTATCACTTTGTTTGTAGTAAAGTTGCTAAAAATAAAAAACAGATTTGCTTCATATCCTCCAAAGACCAATTAACTAATGTTCTAACTAAGCTGCTCTCTCACACTGCCTTTGTCTATTTACGGTTCAAGCTTTAAGTGGACAACTCACCTCCAGTTTGAGAGGGTGTATTATGGAATATATTGTAGTTTAAGAAAGATTGTGTTTTTCTTGTATATAGTTATATTGTGCAATGTGTTACACGAGAACTATTATATTCTTTTATATTAATGTAAATATAAAAAATAGCTATTGCATTGCGTAAACTTTTTAAATTAATCATAAACCTTGTTTCAACTCCGTGCAATTATATAAAGTAAGTTGTTCTTGGTCATCTTTTATACTAGTCAAGAACATGCAAATGACCAAACGAGGAAGCTAAAGGGTTGCCCTCAGTCCTAGAGTACAAGTCCTTGAGAAGATAGGCATAACTTGCTCAAGTAATGAATGGGCTATCACTTGTCACACCAAGGGTCGGAGGTGACAACAGCATTTTTTTTTTTTTTTCCCCTGAGATGGTCATAAGTACAAGGTTGCATGAACAAATTAAAATCCGTGTTATTAGAAAAGGATAGCACTCCATCTAAAAAAAAAGGCCAAAATAAATTAATGGAATTTTCAAAAAATCGAAGTGCATTCCATGCATATTTTCTAGTAAATTTGATCAATTTATCTACGTAAGAAAATATTTTCTTTCACACAGTCCTCATGTTTTATTGGGGTGTTTCATTGGGAGGCTTATTCAAGTTTACACAACAGAAGATTTTTTTTTTTTTTTTCAATTCATGCCAAGAACTTAAAATTCGAATTTAAATCAGTTGATAAAATATCTAATAATTTTGTTATAGAATAGCTCATATTTAGTAGCATGTAACCATAAATATTTGTTTTTAATTACTATTAAATTATAGATACAAGATAGTTTTAGCACTAGTAAATTGTCGACTCTAATCGGATTTAATAACTTTGTTTTCTAAAATTTATATTTTTAATCAATTAAATGATTGTAAACATAGATATTTTCAGGATTTACAAGAAAGATAATGAATAAAATTATTAAAAATAAAATTTTTTTTCATCTAAATTGTCTTTTTTAATTCATGTGATTTTTTTCTTACAACAAAAGTTGTTATTAATAGTAGCATAGTTTATTGAATAAAAACAACTTCAATAAAAAAAAACAATTTGAAGAAACTATATCAATTTTAGATAAGAAGGAAAATACATATTTTTTTTTTAAAAAAAAAACTATTTTTTTTTATTCATGCATTTTTTTACTTTTGATGAAAACGATTTTTTTACGAGGAGCATTTTGTAGTTTAAGCAAAATCTCCATTGTGAAAGCAAGCTTCAGACAAAAAAAAAAAAAAACATAAATAGATCATCTCTCCACAACTACATAAAAGAATGAGAATAAAAATTTTCAAAAAAAAATCTATAATGAAAAATCAAGAAAAAAAAATTATATTCTCACTCAATATTAGCTAGAAATTATAGTATTAATTTTCTTATAGAGCTAACTCATAATTATCCATAAAACAATCAATAACAGTATCATGAAAAAATCATGATCTTTTTAAAAACAACATTATGATTTTTTATTAGAAGTGTTTTTTTTAATGAAAAACAACGACAATAAAAATAAAGGTTTTTGTTTTTAAGTTTCAGTTGTTTGAAATAAGTAAAAAAAAATTATTTCTCCAATCTCATCCATTTCTCCTTATTAATGCATCTCTCTATTGTTTCAATGAAAACATATTTTTTAATTGAAAGAATTGTTTTCCAAACATAAATCCAACATGAATAATGTCAAAAGTGCATGGGCCTATGGGCTAAGCCCACATGGCTAGCAGTTTTTTTATTAAAAGGTGGATGATATATTGTCCATCTTTTTAAAAACAAAAAAATAGATGACATGTTGTCTACTTTCTTGGCAATTGAAAAGGTAGTCCGGAAAATTGAGCTATGGTTTTTTAGACTTGAAAAATTATTTTTAACATATTTTAACCTAAAAAATATATTAACATCCTTATTACCGTAATTAACTCATCTATCAACTCAAAACAGCTCTGAATCGAACAAAAAACACAAAATTGAAAAAAAAAATTCAACTGTAATCTTCTTTTTCTAACAAAATAAGGGTTCAAAATTATCTCAATAGAATTTATTTTGTTGCTAATCAATAATTTTCTCTTTTTTATTTCGCTGTTTTTTTGATAATTTTCTCTCTTCTTCTCACAAACTTAGAAACAAAAATGAACAAATTAAATTTTTGAACTAAATTGTAAAGTTTAAAACTAAAGGGATCAAGAAAAAAAATAAA
The DNA here is from genome assembly GCF_005239225.2 of Populus alba. Lineage (NCBI taxonomy): Eukaryota > Viridiplantae > Streptophyta > Magnoliopsida > Malpighiales > Salicaceae > Populus > Populus alba. Next base: position 15,520,215 of record NC_133294.1, on the reverse strand, counting down.
AAAAAAATCCAAAAGGAAATAATATTTGAAAAGATGTTAAATGAACAGTATCAGAAAATAAAAGAGTCAATATCCAACCCCTTGTCAATCTTGATCCCTGAATTTTAATTATTTTTTTTAAAGCACTGAAACTAAATTTGTTTTTTTTTTTAAATCAAGTATTAACATTATGATAATCATATTAAAAATCAAAATAAATTATTAAATCTAAATTCTAATCAACATGATATATATAAAAAAAAAATTTAAAAATACTTTGATGATCTCAGAGTAGAAAACTTAAATAACTAAAAAAAACATTATTATAATTGACAGTGTCTCTTTTACCATAAAAATACCTTTTTCAATGTTTTTGTTAATTTGAGAAAAAACGACAACACAGAGAAGTTATAGATAGCTCGACCGCTCGGCCGAGGGAAAAGTCAAGGCCCAATAGTTCTTGTAGAAAGCATCGCCAACGGGTTGCAAACATCATGGGTCCCATTTCGTTCTCAATGTTCTTTCCCTAGGGCACAGCAAACCCCATTTGACATGACATAATAAGTGTTTTATTCTCTACCCGCGAAATTGTCTCTTTTCTTTTTCCTTTCTAACAAAGGATAGCCCTCGAGATGGGTGATTTTTCTTGGTTGCTTTTTTTTTTTTTTTTTTTTTTTTCTTGGTTGCCTTTTCTTATTCTCTTCTTTTACTTTATTGCACTATTCATGTCAACTATGTAATTTGATTTTGTTTTTTTGTTCATGAACAGTGCAGTTGTCATTTTTTTCCCGATTCTAAAAGTCTTGTAGGACTAAAAGAAAGAATTACTTATGTCAGACAATCCCCAAAAAAAAAAAAAAAAAAAAAATTAAAAGAGCACAATATACACCATCGACTGCATTTCACTTCTTGAAAAAAAATGGTAGAACTTAAACCATAATTTAGAACATTAATTAGAGACAGTACCAGTCCCAATGAAAGAATAGTAGATATGAAAGTATCAACTTTTGAAATTTCAAAGTTAGACATTAATTGTGTTAAAGGTAAGACGAAAAACAACATAAATCATTTTGACATTAAGTTGGAAAAAATAGTGGTAAAAAGTGATTAGTACATGGGATATAGTGATTTATGACAAGTCTTTTGAAAATATTATGAAAGATTGTCTTTGATTTTTTATTTACATACAATGGTTAATGTGCTGAAAATTATAATAAATATGGAGGTTAAATTTGAAATAAAAGAATGTGCGAAGAAACCTGTAAACACTATAAATTAAATTTTAGAGTTTATAATTCAAGGACATGCTATCTCATGAAAAGGCTTACAAAAATATTGTAGTTGAAATATCAATTTCTTTAGTATGGTTGAGTTCAATACCTAGTAATTAACTCAAATGACAAGTTTTTTTTAAGTAGAGGGAATAGGGCACTTTTCTCATTATTCTTTTTATAATTATTTTTATGATATTAATTTCTTTAATTTCTGAGATTTTAAAGAGTTTTAAACAAGTTGAATAATCAAATAAAAATGAGCATATTTTTTTATTAAATTATTAGATCAGTTAAAATCTTACTAAATCGTTCTAATAGTCTAATTATATAAAGATAGCTTGGTTAGTTTTTAAGTCTAAATTAGATCGAGAAGTTATTATTTTTAATTTTCATATTTTTTTTGGATCTATTTTCTATTTAAATTAAGACTTTTGATTTAATTAAAAATTTACTACTAAGATGTTACCATATAAATATATGTGCTTTTAAGGAATATAAATATAAAAGGTTCTAGCTCCAGGTATAAAACATAATTAACTGAACAACTCACACAACGACATGGAAGAACACTCTCTCCTATATATTATTCTTTTTCTTCCATGCCTTATATTCCTCAAATATTTTGTTAACTTAAGTATCAAATGGCATGTGTCTTGAATAGAAGACTTATTTTGCAAGAGTAAGTAAACCACCAATCCAAACTTAATTCAACTCCAAAAAAATAATTAATCAATACTCTAAAACGTGTAGGTAAAACACTATAAGAGTGCTTTCCCCATATTTTTTCTTCTTCTTTTTTTTTGTTTTTGTTTTTGTTTTTTTTTTTTACATGTCTTTTTTTCCTTTTTTTTTTTACCCAAAATTGACTTCTTCTTCTTCTTCTTCTTCTTCTTTATATATCAATATTGATTCAACTATTTTGTTTTTTTTTTTGTTTTTTGTTTTTCATGACTTTATGGTTTTTTTCTTTGTGTTTTTTCTCTTTTAGTGAATTTTCTTTTGTTTAATTTAGTTTGTTAATGTGAAAAAAAATTTTAGTTATCAGATTTTCATAATACGGCTCTCGAGTTTGACGGGTTAATCCAAATTTTTTTTTTTGCTTTTTTCCTTTTTAATCAATTTTTTTTTTGTTTAGTTTAGTTTATTAATTGTTTTTCGTTTAACCCGTTGATTTTTATTTTTTTTTAGTTATCAAACTTTCATGACGCGAATCTCAAGTTTGACAGGTTAACCTGATTTGACATGTTAACTCAGTTGATTTAGATTTTTTTTTTCCTTTTCCTCATTAGTAATAGGTGTATATCTTTTGTTTGTTTTTGTTTTTGTTTTTGTTTTTGTTTTTTATCTTTTTAATTAATTTTTTTTTGTTTAATTTAGGTTGTTAATGTTTAATTTTTTTCTATTTAGTTATTAAACTTTCATGACACGGATCTCGGGTTTGACAGGTAACTTGGTTTGACGGGTTAACCCAGTTAATTTTGGGTTAACCCATCAATTTTTTTTTATATTAAGTTATCAAACTTTCACGACACGAATCCAAGGTTTGACGGGTTAACCTGGTTTAAAGGGTTAACCTAGTTAATTTAGATTTTTTTTCTTTTTCTTCATTAGTTTTTTTCTTTCTATTGTTTTTTTTCTTTTTAATTAATTTATTTAATTATCACACTTTTATGACATGACTTTGCAGCCAAACCTGCATCCAAGGCTATTGGCTCTGGTATTGCAGCTAAACCTACTGGGTCATGCAAGTTTAATGTTATTATTAAATTATAAATATTACTTTTGAATTAGGCGTTACAGCCAAATCCAAGATTCTTAAATATAACATTGCAGAAAGACCTAATACTTTTAGATATTAGCTTTTTCTTGGTATTTTTTTTATATATATAAAAAATTAATCCACGGCATCACGCGAGTCATGTAACTAGTATATATTCAAAGCTCGTTAAATAGTCATAAAAAGGTCCAGATTCATTTGAAGCTTTCCTAGTTTTGTTAGTAAGTGTGATACATGATGATTTAAATTATTCAACAAAACACATTTTTGAGATGTAGGTTTAAATGGTAAATTCATCCTCCTTGTTATTGATTTTAATTTGAATTGAAAAAGAGGGGAGGAAATAATGTTTTTTGTATACAACCTTCTATATTGTGAAATAACTTGGATATGACAAGATTGATGACTCGTGTTATGTCATAACACGACTAGTCTAATTTCTTTCCAACATAAAAAAAAAAAAAATACTAATGCAACACAAACATTGCTAAAACGTAAAAATAAAATATGAGACTTGAATTTGTTGACTAGACTAGGTTTAATAACTTTATTCAATTTAATAATATGAATAAAAAATACAATGAAAATAAATAAATTGACAAAAACATTGACAATAATAAACATTTTTGCTAAACAAGGTAATCCTTATAAAAGCAAATTGATTAAAACTATGAAGCTTAATAACCAAACAACCTAATTTTGAAGGGCAAGATGATTAGGATAAATTTTAAAATTAGTGAGAAAAATCAATAAAAAGAAAATTAAAAAAATAATGAAGCTCAATCTAAATAAAAAAAATATTAAATGATGAAATCGAAAAAGCATGAGCTTAAAGAAGAAAAAAAACTGAGTGAATCTTTTAAACTTAAGTTAATCTTCTAAACTCGCAATCCATTAAATCTCAAACATGAACTCAATTAAGAAGTTCAATTTCCAACCAATTTAATAGTGAAAAATAAAATCAAGAAAAAAATAACAATCAAAAGAATAAGGATCAAATCTGACAAGAAAGTAAATGACAGAAGGATGAAATCACAAAACAAATTCAATTTTAAAATCTATCTCAAGCAAAATAAGTATCAATCAAAAGAAAAGAGACTAGAACTGACACATAAAAAAACAAAAGGAGGATGAAATTGAAAAAAAAATCAATTTGATAAATCATTTCATATAAAACAAATAGAAATCAAAAGAATAAAAATCAATTTTAAAGGAAAAAACTAATAAATAATTGAAGGGTTGCCATGAAATTTTGAGGGGTTGGGCATGAAATTTGAGGTAGAAAAGGGGAAGAAATAGAAGAAGAAGAAGAAGAAGAAGACATCCACGTAAAATCCAAGACTTGCTGGCCATACACGACGTCGTATAATGGAAGGGCCACCAAGATGACTAAAATGTCATCATGGAAAGCAACATAAATCACTAGATGATCCCTCACACGCTGCTAGAAAGGTGTAGGGGGTGTCAACATGTAGATAAATAATGGTGCAACATCTCTTTCAACTCTACAAACAAAAACATCATTTCTATTCTTTTTGAACCAATGATCCGTTGGCAAGAGTTGTTGGTGGCAGTTAAAAAAAGATGTGTTTACCACCGTTTGTTAGCGTGAATGCCTTGTTATTTTCCATATAGTATGGACATGCTAATTTTTCATGTATGCTCCAACTAAAAACCATTCTATAAGCTAGAAAATTATTAATTGTCCACATTAAAGTTTTCTTGATCAAAAAATTGTGTTTCCTCAATACATCTTAAGCCAAAGCCTCGGATGACCACAATTGCTTCAACTCTTCAATCAACGATTGAAAAAAAACATGTATATTTCAACATGGACTATTAGGATTGTGTATGACCGTAGATAAAAACATAAACTCCAGCCTTATACACATTCTTAGTTGCAAGTTATAAGCTGTGAGTATCACCGACCAATAAAAATAAGGAGCAGCAAATGACCTGAATAGATTGAATTTATATGTACATAACCTAAGACACATATTCCTTGTCTCCACTAAAAATTAAAGATGTATGTTATTAAATTGTTTCCAGGCTTCACCATAAAAAAGGTGCACAATCACTTCATCCACCGCATCATGTGATTGATGTCATGTCATGTGCTCTGTAGTCTTTGGTGATATGAATAACCTTTATAGTCTATGTGTGCTCTGTAGTCTTTGATGATTGAAAAGTATCTAAGTTTTCTGTATTCGATAAAAGACCTTCCCTTGCCAGTCATAGGTTTATAATGAGAATTCTCGCATGTTTTGCATTGATCAACTCTGCATTTTCAATGTAGTACAACATGCAGAAGTTTGGACACATGTCAATTTTCTGGTATCTTAGACCTAGGGGTTTTATCATGAACTTAGCAGCATAAAAGTTATTTTTCAATCTGTTTCCATCAGATAAAATGTTTATCACCCATCCAACAATTATGTCATAATTGTTCTCACTTAATCCATAATCTGATTTGATATTGAACACCTGTATAAATGCCGGTAATTTACTGTGATTTTTGCAACCATTCTATAATAGTTTATTAGAATATTTCATAAAATAAAATAAAATAAAATAAAACTTGGTTGTGTCTACATTAGGTTCTTCATCTATGATTGAAAATTGACCACCATGATCCTGAATTCATTCTCATCACATCAATAACCATTTTCCTATCTATAATTATTATTATTATCATCTTACAACTTCATGCACATTGTTAAAATTAGAACTTGACCCAACCATCCTTTCTACTATGATATCGTGAGGAACATATAGTTCTTATATATGTATACCAATACAAGTATATCTCCATGAATTTTTTTTTTATATATATAAAAGATGCATCATTACAACATTAGAATTAAGAAATTTTTTTTTTTATTTTTACATTTTTTATATGAACATATAAAACTTCATCGACTAATATTTTTTAGATTAGATAGTGTATAATTAATATAATTAATAAAATCTTAAATCTCTTTATAATAATAATCTATTATTCACAACTTTTGAGATAAATCTTTAAATATATTTATCAATAATCATTCTTTATTTATATCAAATCTAGAAATAAATAAAAAAATTGAAAATCTTTTAATAGCATGGTCCGGAAACAACGCCATCCATTAAATTGATTGCTTTGGATACCTCCTCCCCCCACAGATTCCTACTACTCTAGTTCTTACGGACACATTTTGATAAGGGCTGCTATGTGGGGCTCACAGCACATCACTGGAACCGTCACCTTCTCCCTCGCCTCCTTTACTGAGATTCGGATGGCTGGATAGTCTCCCCAAAGCAAACAATTAGTCTTGATGCAGAGAATCCTAATCCTTGCTTTCTCCTCCACACAATCATTTCTCTCTCTTCCACATATTCCAACACTAGTGGTCGCAAGTCAGCAAAAAGCCACACAGATTCCCGTCGCTCCACCATGTGCCACGCTGGATACTTCACGTGGGCTTTGCCATGTCAGCACAGCCTCGCAAATTTTTTCATTTTAAAAAGGGTTTTAAATTAACGAAAGAATTTAAGAAATAAAAAAGTGTATGGATACTTTATCGGACATGGTCATCGTTGTCCCACGACCACCAATGATGTCGCGTAAAATCTCTTCCTGCCCATACAGTTCTTGGGCTCTACATTTTATTTTATTTTATTTTATTTTATCCAAAACAAGTGTGTTCATCATGACTATAGGAAAACAGGATTCAATCGACAAGTTATATCGAAAACTTATGGTAGCAAATAGGGTTCAGAGAAAGTTTTTAAAATGTGCTTGATATTCGTTACAAAATGTGTTTAATAAATGGAAAGCAAACAACACTCAATGCTAAAAAGTTATCCTACTTTGAATTAATATAATAAAGTAATAGTATTTATTATACATAATGAAAAGATTAAATAAATGAACTTTTGCATTTATTAAGAAAAATATTTAGTTAAAAACTAAAGATCGGATGATTAGGTTTGTTCTATAAGATTTAAAATGATTTTCATTAACAAAAAAAAAAATTTAATACCGTAAAAATTGTCAGACAGGATGAATTATAATTATACATATAATTTATTTTGATTTGAGTCCTGCCGAAACCGTATAAAAACTTCATTCAATCAAATTGAATAATGTTAGTATTTAATGGAAAAAAATTATTCATCCCTAATTTTATATATTTTTTATATTTATTGAATATCTTCGGGAGTATTGCAATAATTTTAACTTAAAATATTTGTTTTTAGGTTTTAAAAAAATTTAAAATTTTTATTTTTTTATTTTAAATTAATATTTTTATATTATTTTAATGTGTTTTAGATATTTTTAAAATATGAAAAATATTTTTTAATATATTTTTAAATAAAAAAATATTTTAAAAAACAACAATAATTATATTCATATACATATCATTACTGACTTCTAGGAAATATTTCAGGAGCTGGTGTTTTTTTTTAGAGCAGGACTAGGTTTCAAGGAGCAAAGAAATATACATTTACTCGATTAATGAGAAAGGGAAGGAGGGTTGGATGAGCATGCCATGGATTAGCACACAGGACACTTAAAGCCATGGCTAATGAAGATGGCAGGTGGGCATCACGCGGGTTATTAACCATCATGGACCAGATCTGTGCATGTAGCATGAGGAAATATGTTAGGTTAGTCTCTGCCGGCTCCTACTCCTGCAGTGCTCGAGCCTAGAGCCCTAGACGCCTGCGTCCATCCATAGAAACCAGGAAAGCATCTTGGAGAGCTCAGCTAAATTAATTCTCTTAATTAATCCCACCGAAAAGAGAAAGGTATATTATCAGCTCCATCATAATTCATGGGACACGTGGCAGATTATAAGTAGGCTTGCCATATCTAGTTTAAGATAGAGCTTTGAGAACTAATTCTGAATGTGGTACGTTATAAGAAATAATTGGACAAATTTGGCAATCTTCCTTCAGGGGCCGGTAGATCCTGAAAGGAAAGACTAATTTTAATGTTTCTACATATATATTTTTTTAAGGCAAGTTGGCAATCAAATCAAACTTTATGTTAAAACTTAGTGGGGATTTGAATTTGAATTTTGCAAAATTTTATTCGAGTCAATTCAAGATGAAAGTTAAGTTCTCTGTTAGCAATTTTTCTTTTGTATCTTTAAAGTAATATATTTTGTAACCTTTCTTTTTTAACGAAAAGAAATCTTTTTAAGAAGTATAGTTGTATGGTTATTTTTAAAGGTGTTTTTTATTTGAAAATATATTAAAATAATATTTTTTTTATTTTTTTTAAAATAATTTTTATTATTAATATATCAGAATGATTTGAAAACACTAAAAAAATATTAATTCAAAGTAAAAAAAAAATTAAATTTTTTTTTAAATATAAAAACAAACAAGTTATTATAAATTACAAGTAAACATCAGCTTTTGGATTAGAGATAGAAAAAAAAAAACCCTTCAAAATAAAAATATATTAAAAAATATTTGTTTTAGTTTTTTATGGTTGAGTTTGGAATTAAATACAATTTAATTATGCATAATTAAATAATTTTATTTTTGTTTTCAAACTTAACCTCCCCCACTGAAAAACAAGCACTTAAGATGTCTCATCCGTTCTCTATACTCCCTCAGCTACATTTATAAAACCCAATTCCGTACATGATTTGGTTTACAAGGGGGTTATAAATTGAGGAGATTAATTTAAAATGGTGTTGTTTTTAAAAAATATTTTCAAAAAAATGATTTTACCTGCATTTTTGATATGGATAATTGGGTCATGAGGTAACCCCTTAATTTTGACCTTTTTAATTTACTAGTTTGATTGAATAATTACCACCAAATTTAATATAAAACATAACTCAAATAAAGTGACAGGTCAAAAATAAATTTAATTCTTTTGATATGCTATAATTAAAAATAAATTTTTTTAAAATAAAAAATATTTTTTATACATATTTTTAAATAAAAAAATGTTTTAAAAAATAACCTAACCATAATTCTAAAATGCTTTTAATTTGAAAGAATGGATGGTTCCAGGAAATTTCACGAACCAGTAAGCAAAACCAAACCCTCCCTTCTCTCCCTCTTCCTCAATGGAATCGTAGGAAGTCTGAAACGGTGAAATCTTTTCTCACAACAATCCTGAACTTCCCAAAACATCCCTCGCAAAAAAAAATAAAAAAAATCAAATAAATAAATGCGAGAAATTAGGGGTAGTTTTTCCATTATTCACGATAACTTGTCCACCTATCCTTCCTCTCCTCTCCTCTCCTCTCTCAAAACCCCGTTCCTCACCAAACCCAACAAAACAAAACAAAACAGAAGAGAGAATGAAAGGTTGTGAGCTTTGTGGGAGTTCAGCAAGAATGTTCTGTGAATCAGACGAAGCTAGTTTGTGTTGGGATTGTGATGAGAAAGTACACTCTGCGAACTTTCTTGTTGCTAAACACTGTAGAACCCTTCTTTGTCAAGTCTGTCAATCTCCAACTCCTTGGAAAGCCTCGGTGTCTAAATTTGCTCCTACTGTATCCATATGTGAATCTTGTTTTACTATCCCTAACAAGACAAAAGAAACAGAAGAGAGAGTGAAAGGTTGTGAGCTTTGTGGGAGTTCAGCAAGAATGTATTGTGAATCAGACGAAGCTAGTTTATGTTGGGATTGTGATGAGAAAGTGCACACTGCCAACTTTCTTGTTGCTAAACATTGTAGAACCCTTCTTTGTCAAGTCTGTCAGTCTCCGACTCCTTGGAAAGCCTCGGGGTCTAAATTTGCTCCTACTGTTTCCGTATGTGAATCTTGTTTTGCTATTCCTAAAAATAAACGACATTTCCAATCTGAAAACGTCATGGCTAGTGATCAAGAAAGTCAAGGAGGAGGAAATGATTTGGATGAGTCTGAAAATGATCAACAATCTGATGACGACGATGATACTGATGAGGATGAGGGGGAAGAAGATGAGGGGGAAGAAGATGAGGATGGAGACAACCAGGTGGTGCCATGGTCAGGTCCTACTGCGTCGTCGTCGCCATCACCTGTGCCACCTGTGGCTAGTTCTAGTAGTGAAGAGGAGACTTCTTGTGCTGGTAGAAATGGATTCTTGAAACGGATGCGAGAGAGTAATGTTGATCTTGATTCTGATGTTAGTCTCTTTCTTCTTTGATCTTTTTCTTGTGTTTAGCTTTGGTATTAAATTTTAGAGGCAAATTATTTAAAGAATTGGTGCTTCTTAGGAAATACTGAGTTTTTTTTCTTCCTTTTCTTTTTTTACCCTCTTAGGTTACAAGCTTTGGTTTGTTTAATAAATTTAATATCGATGAATGCAGGATGAAATTGGATGTTCCTCTTCTCATACTATAGGAGGTGGAAGATTGAGCAATGAGGACGGGAATTCTTTGAATTCATTGAGGCCATGGAAGAAAGCAAGAACAAGTGTTAATGTTGAGGAAGATAGTTAAGCAGGGTCAAGATCAAAGGCTATTATAGACACCAATAAGAGACTGCAAAGAGAACATGGTCACGAATGGGGAAAACGCGTCTGCTCCTATTCTTGGGATCTGCAGATTTGAGTAGAGATCAGAGCCTTTGATTTCAGTCCCAACTAACTTTCCTCTTACGATTAATTAATAACCATACGTTTTGTCATAGTTTTTGAATCATAATTAATTATTATGTCATTTTCTGTTGCTGACACAAGCTTGCTTTCTTTCTTTCTTTCTTTCTTTTTCTTTTTCTATTTGCATAGTTTGTACATAAAATCATAGTTTTAAGACTCGGTGATCGATCCAAGGCCGGGTGTGTATAGAATTTGGTCGTTTTATTTGATTATTTACTTTATGCTATTTTCATTATTGTTTTTCTCACCATGGAAAAAGTGTATATGTGCCTGTAAAAACATCCTCAAGTTGCTAATGGTCAATTATGAAAGAGTGGGTTACGAATTTTATTTGGTGTGGAAATGATAGTTGATTTGCCATTCCCCATTGTTACACCTACTTTCTTTTTTTTTTTTTTTTTTTAGCGTGGGTGTCCGGGTCAGCTTGCACGCACCTCAACTAATCCAACGGACCCTAAAATTAACTACCATGTAAGCCTCAATGGCCATCATATGAGCAACCTAGAGCTCAAACCTGAGACCACATAGAAAGCAAACCTATTATTATAGCTACTCTTGTTTCAATAATACAACAGCTACTCTTGTTTCAATAATACATTACTCTTCACTGTAGATAAAAGAAAAAAAAAAGGTTCATCCCTGATTCTTGAATTCAAGCCTCGAGTTCTAACCGCATACAGAGGGGTAATGCTGATTATTGACTAAGGTGGGTGGTAGGGTAGATGTAAATACTAGTAACACTTTGGTCTCCCTGTAAAAGCTTAGTTAATCTTTTGTATTCTTTAAGAAAAACATGTTTCAGATTCATATGAACTTTCAAGTTACAAAAATAACATAATATGGGATATATCGATGACCTAAAGTCTCGCCTATACTGTGGACTTCCTTTCCTTTCGACCACATATTGTTACATGGCTAGTAAATAAGGTTAACTGTCACATATCAACTGGTAGAGTCCATACTGACATAGCTGCCCTCTTTGAATATAAATGATATGACATTATAGATAGATGAAATGAACACGAACAAGGGAAGATGCCCAGAAAAAAGAAAGTTCTAAGTGGGACTGAGTGGACCCAGATGAAGTTGAAGCTAACAGCTTGTGGTTTTGGTGGCAGCAAGCAATGAAGATTGGTCACGGATGGGAAAAGAGTGTGGTATGGTTGATATAAAACAAATCCCATTAAATTTATCATAAAATAAGTAAAAAGAAATCCACTTGCTTTTGGTCTATATGGTTTTGGTGATAAATTTGCTTTATTTATAAAGGGATTTGATTTCAACTGTGATGTTGATTGCACAAACTTTGATTGCTTATCTTCGTTACTGTGGCAGATATTTTGGTGTTGAGTGGTTACTTTGAAGAGAATTAATATATAGGTTTTGCTTTGCTAGGGACATAGTTGCTAGATTTAAATAATTGGAGATTAAGTTTTCTAAGTCATTTCTAGTTTATTTTATTTTTTACTCCTACTCATATGAATATGAATCCTTCAAGATTTCTTACAACACACATAATAAAAAATAATTAATAAATAAACTTGTGATCAGATGTGTGGAAAAAAAAATGATGAATTAAAAAAAGGATTGAAGTGTGTATTTAACGACTCATAAAAAGAAACCATCTATATAAGAAAAGGAAAAAAAATCTCTAAATCAAGTAAATAAGGGCAATGTTAAATGCTTCTTTTGCATAAAAAAAAAAAAGGACAAGTATGTGTGGCAATGTTAAAAGCTTTTTTTTTTGCAAGAAGAATGGACAAGTATCAAATACTTGTCCTAAATTCATACATTTTTTTGGGGATAAAAAGGTAATCCCATCTTTTTAGAGTGTTTTGAATTTAATAACATTCATATTGCTCATAGCAGTTGTTGGATTAATTTTAATTCTATAATTTATATTGTCAATACAATGCGAGGCTTCTTAAACCTAAGAAAACCAATAAAAAGTTAATGTGTAATCTATTCAAGAAACAAGATGGCTTCATGTGTAAAGGCAATTAAGACCTACAAACTTGTCTTTAGTTCTGACTTTTATCTTAAACCTTGAAATAACCTTTTTATGTTGAGAAACCTTATTTCAGTTTCAAGACTTTTACCCACCTTCAGTTTCAAATTCATCGGTAAGTCCTTTCATTTGTATAAAGATAATGTTTTTATTGGCAAAGGTAATATGAATGATGGATTATTCAAACATCATTTGAATCATACATTTAATTGTAGCCTAATGATTATGCATGGTAATAATATTGGCATTAAGCTTAGAGTTATAAATGATAGATCCTCTATGTTATGGCATAAAAGATTAGGTCCTATCTTCATTGATAGAATTAAGATATTTGTAAATATAGCCCTTGAGGCTCTTGACTTTACTCATTTTAGTATTTATGTACATTACATTAAAGAAAAGCAAACAAACAAGTTCAAAAAAGCGATAAGATGACTTTTGATGTTTTAGATATTATACATATTGATATTTTCAGGTGTTTGTGATGTGTGTTTTAATGGATGAAGATATTTCATTATCTTTGTTAAGGATTATACATGATATATGTATCTCTATTTTTCTTATGATAAAAGTAAAGCATGAGATGCTTTTAAGTCTATAAAGCATAAATAGAGAAACAATTAGGCAAATAAATTAAGATTATGATGTTAGATAAAAATGATGAGTACTTTGGCATGTATACTGAAAAAAGACAATTGTTAAGTCTATTTAAAAGTTTTTTTAAGGAACAAGGTATTGTGGCACAATACACAATGCCAGGCTTGCCATCTTAAAATTGTGTGATTGAAAGGATAAACTCAAACATCAATGGATTGGTGAGGAGTATAGTTAGTAACTCTAATCTCCTGTTATTTTTGTGGAGTGAAGCTCTAAAAATTGACATATATACTAGTGTAAAGCCTCAGTAAAAAAAAAAAAAACTATAAGTTAACCAAGTTAGCATTAAGTTAAATGAAAGGAAGCATGTGGGGTCTAAAGTGCAAATAAAAAAACTTTGACTTATTATGTAATGAATGAAATTGAAATTATAAATAGATGAATAGTGATTACAAGGACATAAATGGTCGGCCAAATGACAAAGGGAAGATGAGAGAAAAACCTATGAAAAAACCTTGAAATTGCATCCTAAAAACATAAAAGAAAACTAGATTAAGTGATCAAAGGGTGTTAGAAGAAGATTTGGGCAAGGAAAATTGAAAAATTCAAGCGTTGTTTTTTTAAGAAAGGCATGGTTTTGAGAGGTAAAAGAGGGGAGGAAGAGAAGTGATAAAAAAAAATATTTCCTAAGCTTTTTAACCTTTCATTTTCTTTAGATTGAAAGGTAATAAACTCTTGCAAACTAGTTATTTTGTGTGGTTTTATGTAGAATGAATTATTGAAATGTTTAGTGTAGAGGTATGTTAGGATTTCTATGTTAAAGTGTTAGGATTGTGGAAAGTATGGATGAATGATGATAATATGGGTAAATAATGAATGGGTAAAGGTTCAATTGAATGAATTCTTATTATTTTCTAATGATAATTTGAATTTTGAAATGCAACCAGTTAAGGTTATTGACACTCTCCTTCTTTCTCCTTTGAATTCTTATTCTTCCCTCTTTAAAACCCTTACTTTCCCTCTCTAAATCCCTCTCCCAAATCCTTAGCTTAAATGTTTATTCTTTTTTTAATCTTCTCTACACGGCTACACTTGATTTCATGGGATTTCAAAACTCGTGATCCTAAGTCATAAGTTCGGGACTAGCTCTATAAAAGGTAAACCTAAAAAGAATCACAAAGCTAAATTTTCAATCAACAAAATATTAAGAGGTGAAATTAAAAAAATAGCTAATTAAAAAAGGATAAAAAAATATATAAAAAAAATAAGAATCGAATTTGATATAAAAATAATCTGAAATCAAATGCTAGAGGAAAAATTGAAAAAAAAGTCAAATAAAAAAAGGATTAAAAACAAATAGCAATATAAACAATGAAGGCCAAACTTGATATAAAAAAAAAAATCGAGGGATCAAATTAAAAAAAAAATCAATACAAGAAGGATTCAAAAAAAAATAAATAACAATAAAAAAGATGAGGATCGAATTTGATACAAAATAAAATGTCAATACACCTTTCAATTTTAACAGACTAACATGAATCTTAAGGAAAAGAGGGAGGAGAAGAAAAAAAAAAATTATTGGGTCCCTGCAATCACTCATGTTGGCACGTGTTGGACATCAAGAAGAGTATTGCAAGCCACTTTGAAATACCACTACGGAAATCATTGTTTGGTTGTCAAGTGACACCTCACGTATCACCTAAACATAGTAGTTGTCTCTTGTATATTGGTATATGCATTACACACACCAATATATAAGCCTTGTCTGTTTATCACATACCCCATATTTTTTATTTTTTATTTTCATTCCTTAATACATACATGTTTTAAATTATCATAATTTTGTTTTATTTTGAAAAAAAAAGTATCAACTGAGCACAAGAGATTTCCCTCGATAATACAAGATTCTAGTATCAAGGCAACAAAAACAAACTATTAAGTCATATCACCAAATAAAATCAGTGCAAAAAAATCAAATTAAAAGAAAAAAAAAAGTTGAGGGGCTAAAATTAAAAAAGGAACATAAACTTCCCCAAAAATCAGTCCCTAATGTTGGGGGGGGGGGGGGGGAACATTTTGTTAAGCCTCAAATTTGGTCCATGAAACTTTAATTATCTTAATTAAATTGAGTTATGCTCTGCCGAACCAAAAATAAACCTTGCTCCAGAATATTTTGAGAGATCAAAGTGTAAAAGCTTATAGAAAAAAAAAAAAAAAAAAAACTGTTCAAATAATAAACCGTGCTTTCCCTCACAATCTATAGTGAAAGACTGGGGGCTTAGATTTTTTTTATAATTGATAATTTACAAGTTTTTTGAAGGCCTTGCAAGACACCAAAATCTCTGAAAACAAAAGCAAAGCAATAACTTTAAAAAAGACACTCATTAAACTAAGTTTCTAGCACGAACAGGACAAGTTTCCATCACGCTAAAATCCCTTTCAAAATTTCAACATATTAGCAAGATACCTAGAAAGGAGAAACTTCAAATGTGGTTCTGAGGGTGCCATGTGTATTTGCAGTAGACAACTTGTCGTTTTGGTGCCAGTGAGCAATGAGTATTGGCTACAAAAGGAAAGAGAGTGTGTTGTATGGTTTATAGAAAGCAAAACCCTACTAAATCTATAGCATAAAATAAGTAAAAAGAAATCCATTTGTTGTGGGTCTCTATGGTTTTGGTGATAAATATGCTTTACTTAATAAAGGGCTTTGATTTCTTATCTCCATTGCAGTGGATGCAAGCTAACATTTAGGTTTTACTTAAAAAAATATGTGACACTGCATTTTGAAAATACTTTTAAAACAAATTAAAAAAAAATTTTTTATTTTATATATTGTTTTAAATTAATATTTTTTTAATGTTTTCAAATGATTTTAATATATTAATATAAAAATAATTTTTTAAAAAATAAAAAAATAAAAAAATATTTTAAAATAAAAAAATATTTTAAAAAATAATCTTTATACTTATTATTTTATCTCGCTTGAATAAGATTAAAGTACTAATTATATTTAATGAAGATTTTATCTTAACAAGAAGGACAAATTAGAGCATGTGGCCCATCCCATCAAGTTGAGTCGAGGAAGCAAGGTATATTGTCCTACAATATGATGCATAATGCATTCTACCTATGAATTTTATAGACCGATTCAAGGCCATTATGTAAATAATAATAATTAAAAAAAACTCAATTATTGAAGAAAAAAATCTCCTTGCATTTTCTATATATATATACTCGTTTAGATTTTTAGAATATGTTAATGAATATGTTGAAAGCACTTGAGAATCATGTGCACAGCAAAGAAAAGAATTAAAATAAACTCCCTAATCAATTGCTCTGTGACATCACCCGAAGATTAGTTTTTTTATTGTGATAGTTGAATTGTTGCGTGTTTGGATTTATATCCTTTTTATTATATTTTTGTTGATAGATATATTTAAAAAAATAATTAAAAATCACGTGTATAACAGATAAAAAAGCAAACTTTTAATAAATGAAAAATAAAATATTAAACAATATAAAACTAAATGAAGGAAGAAACAATTGGAATAAAAACCCTACGAAGAGTAATTGAAGAAGAAACTATTTTTACTAGAAGGTTGATAAATCTTGAACTTTTTAGATGAGTGTTTTTTTATTTTTACAACAAAAAACTATGTAATGATGAAATATAATTTCAATTTAAATTAAAAATAAAATAACTTGAAATTATATAATTCAAATTTCAACACAAGTAAAAAGGTGAGAGTTGAACCGATATGACTGAATAAACTTGACAGATCCAAAGATAACCTAAACGAATGGTAAAAAATTGTTTAACTAAAAAAAATTCAAGATAATTTTTTTTATAAAAAAAAATCATTAGACGACAATATATTATATTAATTCAGGTCAATCTGAATTAATTTTTTAAATTTGTAATCCAAATAATAAGATCATGATAACTAAATAAAACAAATCAAAATAAATTGTGAAGTTTAATTACCAATAAATTTATTGTTGAATGATTAAATTAAAAAATTTAATTTAAAAAAAACACAATAAAATAACATTTATGAATAAAATTATAAATTACAAGATATACAAATTATTTTGAAAAGAATGGAACGGATTTTACAAGCTTGGTATAGACCAAGCCGATTTAATTTTTTTAACGGTCCCCAAAGGACCATCAAGTTTGACCATACGATACCAGATAAACAAGAAAGATTAAGATCGAAAAGCACGATTTCAACGATTTCCGTCGCCTCTGTAGGAAAAGGAATCTCTGTGAGGAAATAAAGTCTTAAAAGTTTAGCCACCATTGAAAGTGAACTATATTCCTTAATCCTTAGGAACTTCTCTGCGATTTCGTTGTTTGTATTAATAGATTGACTGACTATCTCCCTGTCTTTCACTAGAGGGATTTATATAACCCTTTGGAAAATATGATTGAAATCGTATTTTTAAAAAATTTAATTTTTTTTATTAAAATTTAATATGATTTGTATGTTTTGGATTGTTTTAATAAGTGATGATGTTAAAAGTATTAAAAAAAAAAAAAAAATTATTGACATTCATTTCAGCACAAAAAATTATTTGAAAAACAACAACTATCACCTGTCAAACATACTCTATATCTACAAGCATGTTTAAAAATATAAATATTGTTATTTTTTAAAATATTTTTTATTTATAAATATATTAAAATAAAATTTTTAAAATTTATTTTTAATATTATCATATCAAAATAATCTAAATACATTAAAAAATATTAATTTAAACAAAAAAATTTCAATTTAAACAAAAAGAGATACTCATTTAAACTCAGTTTCTAGGACGAACACGACAAGTTTCCAGGAAGCAAGAATCCCTGTCAAGATTTCAAAGATTAGCGAGATACATTCCATCATTGCAAACACTTAGCAAAGCTAAGTCAACCGGTTCTGTCAACCCAGCAACTGTCCAACAATGTCACTATTCCCAATCCCGGCGGAACTCGTCAATCTTGTGCTGCGCTAGATGATAAAAATACCACAAGGACTACCAAAAGTTGCTGCACAAATAGCATATTCCGGTAAGGGGTAATGTTTTTTTAAATATTTTTTATTTGATAATTTATTAAAAATTTATTTTTAATATGAGTATATCAAAAAATATAAAAAAATAAAAAAAAATTAATTTAAAAAAAAAAATTAATTTCAATCACATTTCTAAAAACTCACCTGAATAAATAACAATCATGTTATACTCTCATTACCAGTCATTCATCAAGATCTTTGGGCCCAGTAAGCGAGTGAAGCCTACAAAATGGCACAGATCCCAGCTATATTTGGGAAAAGATTCAAAACCTGGGCCCAATTCCTTAAACACAAAGATATGTGTTTTTAGTTTAAAGGAAGTTTAAGTATGATTATTCATTAAAAATATATTAAAATAATATTTTTTTTATTTTTTAAAATTTATTTTTAATATCAGGGGGTTGCTTATTCAAATTACAGGTTCAGCCATGATTAAGCAACTCGTTAATAAAACGCAAACAACAACTTCCCAAGTGGGAACAAAAGAAGTAAAGAGAAGCAATCTTCAACACCAAAATGATGAAAATTACAATCCATTGAAACACATTTCCAGAAGCCCACATGAATATCCAGAAACCTCACATCAATGATCAGCCGTACAAATATTACAAATCCTCCCTCCCAAGTTTCAAATGTGAGAAACATTGGACAAGAGTCACACGGGAGATAGAGCATTCTTCTACAATCTGTCTATTACAAAACAGTAGAGACCCAAACAAGATCATCTTATTAACTCCTCGGCTTCTTCACCTAATCTCTGCTGACAGCGACAACTCCATTATATCTACAAAGACAGACAACCAAATATCAAAATTATATCTACACGACAATCTAAGTGTAGTAGAGAGAGACATCAGGGGAAAATGCTCGCCCAAAACAAAAAGGGAAAGGTCAATGATGGGGTCCATCCTTGTAGTGCCATGTGTATAGTATACATGTGGCCAAATAAACAAGACAAAAGTTGCATGCACTGAGCAGGGGGGGATGGGAGGAGCAAGACGAGACAAGATTGCTTAGATACATGCAAGGAAAAAAAAAAAACCGTGATTCCAGCCTAAAGTGCATACCTGCTATGTAGATGAACTAGTCGCGATAAGGTAGTTCAAACTAGGCATCTGTCAGGCACAAGCAACCAACAGTAAATCAGTTAAAATGTTTCTGTATTGAAAACCAACATTAAAAATCCAAAACATTTATGAAACAAACACAACCAAGCGATAATAGCAATAACAGCAATTCAACCATCAGCATCCAGTCCAAAGAAATCACTTCTTGAACAGAAACAGCACAGCTAACATAATCACTCAGATAAAAGGATTTGCTACCAACAATTAGGATGAAGTTACTGAAGTTTCATTAAAAGAACAATATGATATAACAGCAGTGCAGAAGCTTCAACAAACAGATTAAATGTCTTTATGTTGCATCCAATCTAAAATGAATGTAAAGACGGCGATCCAAATACAATTTACCTTTCTTCTTTCAGCTATTTTAAATACGACACTATGAAACAAAGAATTTCTCAATTGTGACGACAGATAAGTGTTATAATACCTATTATGTACAGGTAAAAAAAAAAATGCAAATCACAGCAATGGATCTTATTCCAACCACCATTGAGCAGCTAGACTATGACCTCCCTGAGCCAAGGGAGGATCATTAAATAGAATCAACAAGGAGAAGAAGACAGTCTCCGAGACAGTCAATTTACAAATTGTTGTGTTCATGCACCAGCAAAAGCCATGCAAGGCCAACAAAAGCCTAAGTATAGTCACAACAACACTCTCCTGTGAAGCAATCAAGAAAAACTTAAAACGAGTGATAAAGACTAATACTATAAATCTGATTAAAACACCTAATACTAGAATGATTGTGTATATTGCTACTGCATCTGCTGTCGTAAGACCAGCAAAATTGAAAGAAAAAACTAAACTTATCCATCAATCCAAAGCCCAAGAAACCATCATCACATTGCATTAATGAGATACAGAGGTGCTTCACCAAGCATTATACATGAACTTCGGTGCTTAATTGTCATTGATAAGCCTTATCAATTGCCATCAATTCCTTGCTGATATTTATTTTCTCTACAGAGCAACAATATCAAATCGCCATCAATCCAAAGCCCAAAAAACCTTATCACATTGCATTAATGAGATACAGTGGTGCTTCACCAAGCATTATATATGACTTTGGTGCTTAATTGTCATCAATAAGCCTTATCAGTTGCCATCAATAACTTGCTGATATTTAATTTCTCTACAGAGCAATAATATCAAGGCACCATCTAGCTCAGTGGAAATACAAAACAAAAGGATTCTCAGTTGCAACACACTCTCGCCTGCTACACGTTTCATCTGATATGACATATACATCTCTAGCACAAATCAACCGCATCTTTAACCAAATTTTACAAGTACCTAAAGGTCCAAAGTCATGCTTATAATTCAGAAAGCATTTCAACTATTTAATACATCTTCAAGGCAATATCGCAGCAATTCTCTAATATCCAGCCATGTAAACATCACGTCACCCATGAGAAGACAAATCTCACAAATCCACAAGTAATAAATTTTGTGCTATTTATACACAACATCAAACACTAAAGAATACAAGAAAATAATTGTAGTTCTGAAATTTCTATTGCCGTGTAAGCTCTTACATATAAATTTAACTATGTTTGACTAATTCACTCAGCAGATGATGTAAAATTTAGGATGATGTGTCCTATTCACATGAACCATAATCTGTGCCAGCGATCTCATAATATATTAAGAAAAAAATTCCAATCATATATAATCAATACCAGTAACGGCAACCATATAACAAAATAACAAAACACAAACAACAATCAAATCAGCTATTTGAAGTAAAAAATTTCCTACTACTCAATGTAGATTAGCATGAGAATACCACAATGAAGCCAAATAAGCGGAATATGCTTTCTATAGTAGTGAAAAGGCCAGTACCCATTACATTTTATAACATCAAAAGATCCTGCACCTTTTAGATGCCAACTCCAACTCAAATCAACCCTACTTTCATCACCACAGATTGTTATCCTACAGGCACCATTCAAATTTTGTGCTCCAGATTCATAAAACAAGCCAACTATTTAACACCTCATCATTGCAATATTTCAGGAACGCTCCCAACGATTCCAGGATCACAAGTTACCCGCGAGAACATCAACATCCTAAATCAAAATTACTCCATTCTGTCCTATTTATATGCAACTTTGATCTCTCAAAAAATGAACTCTGACCTAAAACACAATGTAACATTTCTAGTACATCCATCTTAGCTATAAAATGATGATACAATCCAGAACATTTCATTTAGATAACGCATCCTAATCATGTGCATAATTATCTCCACGTTTTCCTTCGGAGGACAGCTAAGAATCTCACAATAAGAAAATTGCTCCACGACCTAATCTTCCTATACATCGCCAGCATTTGCATACACTAACAGATTTATAGCATCATAAACCAAATAAAATCAAGATCGCAATAACAAAATTCACAACCACGTTACAAATCCTAACCTTTAGGTTTTCCCTCTGCAGCCTCCACATCCTCTGGCACATTAACAACCGCCTCCAGGTCAGCCACACCGCCATCCTTATCCTCAGGATATCTAACAACCACGACTGGACATACACAGTGATGGACACAATAATCACTTACACTACCCAATCTCTCATCACTCCCTCTTTTCTCCGCACCAAACCCTCTACTCCCCATAATAACCGCACTCAACCCTAACCTCTCAACTTCAAGACACAGCCTCTCCTTCATATCATGATCTTTCACAATATGAATCTTATACGGGATCTGCGCTTCCTTTAAAGGCCTTGCAAGATCGGCCGCTTTCGACGCAGTGAAAGCATCCACATCGTCCTCGTTCTGTTGCTGCGGCTTCTCACAACTCTCATTTTTACTGTCAATTTCATTATTAAATTTGCTAGTGTTGTTCAAAAGATCGAGTTGCGATTGCGTGGGAGTGGAGAGTGGGAGCGGGCCCCAGTCAGCACCGAAGAGAACGGATGTAGGGCTGACGTGGAGAAGAATGACAGCATCCCCGGGACGGATGTAGTGGTCGACAGCCCAGCTGACAGCGTAGGCAGATTCATCGGAGAGGTCAACGGCAACGCCGATCTTGCGGCGGGCACCAGCGGTGGGAGTAGCGGCGGATAGGTGAGAGTGGTGGTGAGAGTGGCGTGGGGAAGAAGGGTGGTGGATCTTGATTGTTGGGAGTTGTGGGTGGTCTGGATCTACTGGATTTTGTTGTTTCTGTTGAGGATTCATCGCTTCTGATAAGGTTTGATGTGCTTTTATTTTAAGATTTAGATGTTTTCTTCGTTTGCTTTATAACAAGTTTCTGATTCCTTAGAGAGAGAGAGATGGGACTTTGTTTTTGGTTTTGTCTTTGTCTTGTGTTTTGGTTTGGAGAGAGAAGGGAGAGGGTGACAAGTTCGGGGGTCTAGTAAGGAAGGCGGAGAGGGCGGTGGGGACAGCAAAAGTAATGGTAGGGACACAAAGTGTTTGCCATTGAAAAAAGATTTGTGGAATAAAGGTATGTCGGTTGGGCTGGGCTGGAAATAAAGGAAAGCCCATCCCAGCTGGATATTATTATACCATCAGATTATCTATCCACTAGGCCTTGATTTCTTTTAGAAGATGGTTTCAATGGAGAGGAAATGATGAGGTTGGGGGAGGGGGTGGGAGTTATGGGAGAGTATATTCTCTTAGACGAGGACAATAACCTTCTATAAATAAATAAAGTGGATTATGATGTATGAAATTAAATGCGTAGAATTTTTGTACTGGCATAAATATATAGATTTTTAATTTGTTATTGGATATGTCTTATAGCTAATTATTTTGTTATATATAATGTTAAATTTATTTTTGCAAAATATATTTATTATTAATAAAACTATTTGATTAAATTTTTATATGTATATAAAAAAAAAAAAAAACATATAGGTGTCACATACACTGTACACTCCAACATTCCAAACATTAAGTTGTGACCCAGAGATAGCTAGAAATCATGGTTATTTGGCCTTGAACAGCCACAATTCAGGTATTTTAGGTCCCAAACTATCAAAATATTATCTGAGCACCTCCCTCTATGCATTTTTTTAAGTGCACACACAACTTTTTCTACGTAGAGCATGTGCTTTTTTCTTTGTCAATGGCACTTGTCTATTATTCGCACATTTATTAATAATATACATGGCATAACTATTAATTATGAGTTAATTTTTAAAAAAAATATTGTCACATCTCACCAATAACAAGCAAGTCGCACATTTCAATAGTACTTTTGGTTCACTAGCTAGTTAATGATATTTCTCTACACAAATAGCACTAGATAGCATTTACAAGCATCCTTTTTTTCTTTAATTGATTACGAGCTCCACCACTAATGCTAAGCTCCATCTTCATCACCAATGATATGCTAGTTTTTCCTTTTTAATGTTGTATAAAATACACTCAGTCACCTAATACAAAACAAGAGCTATTGAACAAGCCAAAAACAAAGTCTAAATTCAAGTCCATCAAATCACTAACTTTGGACACGATATAAAAAGCTTAAATTCTATCTAAATTTTTTTCGACTTTATCAACATTTATTATTTTTAGTATTTATTTATATTAGATTAACGAGTTTAGAATAAAAATAAAATTTTAAAATAAAAATATTTTGTAAAAAAAAATTATCTAAAATATAGAATATTTTTCTATTTTCAAATTTTATCTATCAAGAGAATTTGTTTTTATTATAAAAACTTTCTAGCTTTGCGATTTTCCCTTTACATTATAACTCTGATTGCTAAGGCTTTAACAAGGGGGAAAACTCCAGCTGCACCTAAAAATAATATTTCCTTCAGACAATGATGATGATATGTTATCTCTTGAGGGGTCTTAAACTTTTTTTTTATTAGAATAATATGAATATTTAGATTAACTTACTTGTATTTTAACTAATCTCATGAATTTTACAATAAATCTTAAATTTTTTTAAAGCTAAGTTGTGTTCCATGTAAACTTATGATTTGTAATAACATGAATGCTTGGTCCATGCAATTTTACAAATGGAATCGAAGGTTATGCAAGAAGAAAGAATAAAGCACTAAATTTTAAAGTTTTTATTGTGTCAAGGTTATATCTATACAACCTTCAATGTTTTACATTAAGTTTGTAGTGAAATTGTGATTTAAAGTAATCTGTCAATTAAAAAAAAAGAGAGGGATAAAAAGTGAATTGTTTTCATAAAAAAAAAAAAAAAAAACGAGGCCTCAAAGTCATGCAAGCAAAAAGAATTATTTATTAAGTAATACTCATAATAGTTGGGATTTTCATCGCCATCTTTAATGAAGAATCAGCAATTGAAAGTGTTTTTCTTGTTTTTTATAAATGAAAAATCAATGGAAGATATAAATTAATAAGTGATAATTAAGATGCTAAATATTACAATGCCTTGGAAATTCCCTTTTATTGGTGGCTAAAAATATACATTCATAATAGGTTTTTATCGGCAACAAAGTGGCGGACGTGCCGGAGTGGTTTCGGGCATGACTAGAAAGCATGTGGGCTGAAATAAAAATTAAAGCTTAAGTATGGAGTTTTCAGATTCATGAGGGATTCAAATAGCTTACTGGAGGATGGTTGTAAGTATAGTAGTTTATTATTTTTTAAAATATTTTTTATTTTAAAATATATTTTTTTATATTTTTCAGATCATTTTAATTTGAAATAAAAAAATTAATTATTTTTAAAAATATTTTTTAAACGTAAAAATAAATAGGATTTAAGTGATTATTTGGTTATGTTTACAATTGTGTTTAGATATATTTTAATTAAAATTATATTTGTTCTGAAAAATTATTAAATTAATAATTTTTTAGTGATTTTTTTAATAATTTTAACATGCTAAAATTAAAAATTAAAAAAATATACATTTTAATATATTTTTAAACAAAAAAAACATTCCACATTATAATACCAAAACATATTCTAAGACTGCCATATAACTGTGTGACGGCTTCTTATCAGTGACAGTTTAATGAAAGTATTTTTCAATAAATATATATATATAGTTATATACGCATTTAGTTAATACTTCACATGCATTAAATATGCTCCCTGAGAAGAAACAAAATGACTATCTCAGTATATTCCTAGGTTATCATAAATAAATAAATAAATTAAGTACTCTACCTTAATTCTTTATTTCCATATTAATCAAGAAAAATATTGTTTTCCCCTCAGATTAAATCAGATTCTTACATATTTTGAACTCAATCCACATAGTTGAACTTTCATTGATTCTCTAACAACAAAAACATAAAATCTCTCTCATGCATTATATGCTAGCTGCGTTGTGCAGCTGAAAAATCAGAGCGAGCATCAGAAAGTTTTTTTTTTTTTTCCAAATTAATCATGCAATGGACATAGAAACCATCAAATTAATTAAATGGTGGTGGTGGTGGTGGTGGTGGTGGTGGTGGTGGTGGTGGTGGTGTAATTACTGGAAAAGGAGAGTTTTTGCCCTAAATGAAAAAACAAGAAGGAGAGAAAGAAAAAGGAAAAGCTGGTTAATTAGCAGCAGCTAGGAAGAAGGAGATCACTGATGATCGACGAATCAAAAGGAACTTAGCACTTATACTGAGACTAACAGTCTCCTTCTCTACATTTATATACTTGTTGCAGATTTTGTACTGCTGTAAAATATATTGTGTTGTAGCTGTATCTGTACACACTAGCAGCCACTCACTGACCTCATATGTACACAGCAGTGACCACAGTGTGTCTGTTAGGGAGGAAAGAAGGCTAGTTTTTCTATAGCTTGCTTTTAATCTATCTTTTTCACTTTTTTTTCAAGAACACCCTAAAAGCTTGCTTGATTCCCATAAACAGTAAAGCAGATATGCCCTCCTTGTGTTTCAGCACATAAAAGATGTAAGGTATGTCTAGAAGAGAAATCCCTCACCTGTCTTCTAGCATAAACAATAAAGAGAAGAGAGAGAGAGAGAGAGTTGATGCTTGCTAGGGTTTTGAGCCTCCCTGTGAGGTCCTTTTACCAGGTTATACAAAAGTTTTAATATTTTTCTTAATGTATTGAAGGGGAAATGTGCAATCAAACCCAAAATAAAAGAAGAGCTGTAAATTTCTATATGGCAGTTTTATAAACATTATAGAACTTGTTAGAAGTGAAGCATATCAAACAATATGCAAGATCCTGATCATAATTTATAGATCGTGGTCTGTCCCACTTGATTGCAGAGGTAGAACAAGCCAACAAAGTATGACCACTGCAAAATTGTATGTTCGTTATAGTACTGAACAAATGCCTCAAAAAAAACCCAATTCTTTTTGGGCTATATATGTTACTCAGTTCTTCACAAGGAACAACATAGATCACAAGCGAAACAAGTCAGGATCATAAAGCATGGAAATGTTAAAGAACTGACAGTACTGATCAGAGAGAGTGAGAGAGAGAGAGATTAAGCAAAACAAGAATATGTAGAGCACTGTTTTTGGCGTTGCTGTTGATTAGTTTAAGAACAAGAGGGAAATTATAAGCTGTGTTTAGGTTAGGGTAATCACACAGATATTGAAAAAACATAAAATATTAACCATAACTAGACATGTTTCTTTGAATCTAATACGAAAGCTTCAGAGACAAGTCAACAGAATTAGAAGCATTAGATGCACTGTAACCACTGTAATCAGAGTAAGTTGTAACACAAAAAGCTTCACCAGTACCCACTGCAACTGAAGCTTCTGGAGAGGGGAATTCCATCTCCTTGAAACAAGTGTTTTTACCATTTTTTCCAGGGAAAAACTCATATTCCATGATAACATTTCTGCCCAATGGGTTATTGCCCTTGCTGTGAACTGCCATCACCTCTGAAGTACCCTACAGAGCCCTCATAATTAAATTACCAACCAATCAATAGTACTCTAATAAATCAAAACACAAATGAATATTAGTATTTCCATTGAAATTAAATCAATAATATTACCCCCTTTTTTTGTGTTCTTCTATTGATCAAATATAGTTAAGAAGCATAGTTACAAAATAATATATCACTTGAAAGAAAGATGAAGGAGATTTATAACCTCATTGTTGTTGTTGTGGTTGTGATTGGCGTAGGGAGCACTCCTTGCAGCTCTGGCACTGAATCCACCCATCTGTCCATAGACGTTAAAATAGCAAAAATGATTTTTAACACAGAGTTAAAAAGGAATTGAAAATTAATCCAAGACTGCTTGAAAATCTTGTTGCTTATAAAATTTTTTCCTTCTCATAAAATTTCTCAAGAAACAAACAGGAAAGAAAAAGGACTAACATGCATATAGCATCGAGAAAATCAAGAACCCCTTAAAACACAAACCTTAAAGCAAAGATCACAACGAGAAGGCTCGTATTGCTGATGCTGCATTACTTTTGGGATTGAAGAGAGCTCTTTCGAAGCCTCAAATACAGGAGCAGGAGCAGGAGCCCCAACCTGATGAACCGGAACTGATCCAACCAAATACGGGTTAAGGAAAACCTGACCCGACCCAAACCCATCATTATTATTCTCATTAAACCCATCAACCCTCTTAACCACCACACCACCCTGGTGATCCCAACCCAAGAAACCATTAAAAACACCACCATTACTACTCATTGGCACACCACAGTTAACTGTAGTACCATACTGCAGCATTTGATTATTACTATCAGTATTATAATTAGACGGGTAGTGATCATGTAACTGCTGGGTTGGTTGGAGATTGAGAGCACCAATATTCTGGTTCGCTTCTGTAATAGCCTTCCATCTTTCTTGAATCCTTAAACTTTCAAGTTGAGCTACTCCCATGCCTCTTTGGCATTGTTTCTTGCGAGTTTGACTTTTGCTGGTGGTAGGCCTTTTGCTCTGATAAGTAGCAGTACTTCTTCTTGCCGGTTCAGCTGGTTTGGTGCTTATGGCCATGGTCTGGGTAGGTTCTTGTTTGTTATCATTGTTAGGCATGTGAAATAGCGAAAGTGGAGTAGCCATGGAGAGGAAAGATCAAAGCAAAAAAAAAAAATGAGTTGAAAAAAGATTTAGGAATGGATGATGGGTTTTAAAAGATAAGAATTAAGGAGAAAAGGCACCGTGTTACATTGAGAGCTTAGACCAAAGAGAAGTGTACTGTAGAGAAGGAAAGGAAGCTGGTTTTTTAAAGAGTAGAGTAAGAGCTAGGTAGCTAGATAGCTTCTCGTGGAGATGATGGAGAGGATTTGGGGTTTAAGAGAATGTTGGATATGTGTTTTGTTGTTTTGTTACAGAGAAGTGATCAAGAGAGAAGAGAAGTAGCAGTATGAAGCAGAGTGAAATGCCAAAAGGACATGGCCATGTCTATGTAATATATGGGTGTTTGCTGGGTTTGTCATTTGTCTTATTTGTGTAGTGATTTTAGAGAGAGAGAGAGAGAGAGCATTGCCCTAATTGATCCAACAAGCCACCCAAGTCGATGCATACTCCTTGGAAAATTAGAAATTAGTCAAGCTAGTTGTATTTCTTGATGTTTATATTTTATCATACAAAATTTAAATATTTATAAATTATTTATTAAGTTTTGAGTTTTTATTATATATCTGCTATTATTTATTAATGAATAAAAAATAAAATAGTTAATATATATATATATACACATATTAATTTGAAATATATTTATATATATATATATGTATGTATGTATATATTAAATAATAAAATAATAAATATTATTTATATATGTGAGTTTTATATCAATATTAAAATATGTATATATATCATATTATATTAAAAAAATTAAATATTTTATAAATATATTTATATAATATTGCGCTCAATATCTAGTGTATTTAATATTAAAGAATAAAATTAAAAATAAATTTTAAAAATATTTGAAATTTTAAATACCAAGATAGAAAAAAAAAAAAAACTTTGCTTTCACCGTTCATTGCATTGCTGCAGTAAAGATTTTCCTTGTAGTAAATGTTAATTAATTGTAAGATATAAGGATAGATATATCATGCAATTTCAAAATACAAAGTACAAGCAAGAATTTATAGTGTGGAATTAACATAAAGTTATGTGAATAATATGGTCCCACTGAAACGTGTTAAGATAAGAGAAAGCTTGGCCAGATTGGCATCAGGCATGGTCGGAGGTGAAGGGTATTTATCCTGTGGAGCAGATGCTAAGACAAGCAAAACAGGTGGATGCTGCTGCCCAAATGTCAGTTTTGTCAAAAATAGCAAAACACCATTACTGCCTTTGTAAGAAAAAACAAAAAAATGGTTCGTTGTTTTTGTGTCACCTTTAGTTTTTGCACTGCTATCCTTCACTTCACCGGGCACGATCTTCTGATCATGGGGTAGCTGGCTAGGGTTTGGACTCGCCAGGTGACGGAGCTGTGTCCTTAAAAAATCTTATTTGGTCCACCGATCAAGAACACCAAAGGAGCAGTCTTTTGGCAATCATACAGAGTAAGATTTGATTTGGTCATGAATACACAGAGTTTGCCTATGATATAGCCTTGCAATGATGCCTCCTTCATATTTGGAAATATCATAAAGCTGACTCCATGTGCTAGCTTCTATTATCGTAAAACTATATATTCTTTTGAACAAATATCAATATTTACTGCCTTCTGATGATGTTTAAGTTTAACTAATGAATAATCACTTTTTATAGCAATTAATAATGCTTCTTTAAGTATCTTTAATTCATGTTTGATTACTGAAGATGTTGTAATTTGTAGCTTATAGACAGATATTATATCAATATTCTGAGGGTGACTAAGGTTTATTGTAAATATATATTATGTAATTCTAATTTGACATATAATGAAATAAAGTTTTTTTTCCTGTGAATATAAATATATTACTGAACAATGTTAATTTTTTTTATATTTTTCTTGTTTTTTATTGTGTAATATTCATCATTAGGTATGGTACAAAAATTTAATCATTATCTTTAACAATGTTTTTTTTTTTTTTAATTCACCAACATAAATAAAGGTATGAAATTTATATATGTCATCAACCACATTTTCCTATATATCTTTTGAAATTCATGGAGAAACTGTTCGAGAGCAATTAAAAAAAAAATCGAAATCCAAATCAAATGCCTCAACTAGTACTAGAACACCTAGCTAGCTAGTGAAGAATATGTTTCTATCTATTGTTATTTTTTCTCTATAATTTCAAATTCAAGCCATATAATTATTAATATAATAGTTATTTGAAACTTATTTGATTATTAATTTCAAAACTTATAAGATTAGTTGAGATACGCGCAAACTAACCTGAACACCCACATTAATTAAAAAAAATATGTCTCTATGAAACTCTAAGGGATGTAATTCAATTATTCAAATTCTAGATTTATTTTCTATAAATCACTAGTTTGAGTCTCACAAACCTCATGATCATTAAAGGCTTATATTATCGTTAACTTTAGGGCCTATAAGATTAGTCAAAATACTTTAGGGCCTATAAGATTAATTTTTTTAAAAAAAAAAATATGTCTCTATCTCATCATCATCGTTAGAAACGCATGCCCTGCAATTAATAACTGCCATGAATTAATTTGCCACATAACATTAATATTTTCTTCTTTTTTAATAGAATTAATTATATTGCATCCATCCAAAATCATATCCATAATAATTAAACCAAAGTTCACTAGAGAAATAAATGAAACATCAACAAGTACAGAAAATATTGACGAGTTCTTTTCTCTTTAAAAGAAAATATTATGTATTTTTCTTGTTTAATTTATTTTCTCCTAAAACTCTTTATATTTACCTAGAACTTGATATTGTAAGTCAATTTTTTATTAGTCTTCTTTTTTAAGGTTATAAAACCCAACCTCGATTCATAAATTCATAAATTGAGAAAATCATTTTAAATTAATTTTGAAAAAAATAAATTAAAAACAAAATAAAATTATATCATTTTATAAAAAATTAACAAATTAATTGACCAGCTTTCACTGAATTAACCCATGCCAGATTCATTCCTTTTATAATCATCCTTTTCTATTAATTTCTATTTTATATATATAAACCCTATTCTTCCAGATCAGTACATAGAAATTGCTTCAAAACACAGACCATATCCGTGTTTTTTTCCATGAATGTACATTATTGTAAATAAAATAAATTGAAACTTCCAATCTCAACAATTGAATGCTAAAATCATATTGAATGTTTATCTTTCGTAAATGAATAATTTACATCTCCTAATTGAAAGTATCTAAGTAAGAGCAGGCCTATATATCATGCCCTATGATTAAAGGGATATGAAGAAATTTTATCATAATGAAAACATCTGTATAAATCCACTTTAAAGAATCTTGCTAGCTAGACACACAAAAATGTTGCGGTAAAAAGATGTCAAATACATATCACGCATGAAGCCAGGTTCACAAGCGTAACGCCGCCCCACGTGATCATATTGGTTATGAGTGTTTTTGGGTTTGTAGTTCTGTTTGCGGTTTAAAGTGTTTTTTATTTAGAAATATATTAAAATAATATTTTTTTTAATTTTAAAAAAATATTTTTAAATCAGCATATCAAAATGATCTGAAAATATTAAAAAAATAATTTTATACTAAAAACATTAAAATTTAAAATAACGCGGTTTGCCCCGTGTTTTAAAAAGACCTAATAACTTAGATATAGAACAATTTACAACAGTGTTCGGGACAATAGTGGTTGTAAGTTTTTAAAATGTTTTTTTATTTTTAAAATTTTATTTTTAATATCAGCATATCAAAACGATTTAAAAAACTAAAAAAAATAATTTAAAACAAAAAAAAATTAAAATTTCATGAAAATTTGATTGCACCGGGTGTCAAAACGGGCTCTTAAAGTCTATTTGGAAATACAGTACAAACCACGTCCCCTCAAATTTTAAAATTTGTTTTTTATTAAAAATTATTTTTTAAAAAATAAAATAATTATTATTTTAATATATTTTTAAATAAAAAATATTTTGAACAATAATGATTAATCACTCCATCTTAAATAGACGTAAGCCTCTTTGGAAGGACGGATTCAATTCTTAAGGTGTGATATAAACATTCATATAACATGAATAAAGGTATGTCTTCAAGGAATCCAAACCGCATGACCAAACCAACAACCTAAGGTTGATAGGATTCTGGTGAAGCTTGAGAAACTCAGCTATAGGGTGGGCGGAGCGCCGCCCTAATAAGTGAGAAGAACCACCCTTATTTGGCCATGTAAGGAGGGCTCTCTCCTTTTCCATTTACGGAGAGGAACCTTGTGCTATCTCTACAATTTCAGGCCATCAAGCCCACGATATCACATGGACATGAACGTCATCAGACCATAAAATTATTAAAGAAGAAGAATCTTGGAAGATTGCTTGCTTATGGTCCCATTCCACGTGGCAAATGGCCCCACTTTTGGAACTGGCTAGGTCTTTTATACTATCTAGTATAGGTTGTACTTTGTACGTAGCTAGCTGGGAAGAGATAAATTATACCGGTGCGATTGATAGATAGTTATACGGCCAGGACAAGGACTCATGCTTCCGTTCAATTCTTTTTTCTTTTAAAAATTATTTTTTATCTAAAAAAATTTTAAATTAATATATCAAAATAATGTATTATAAGTGCCACATTACACTTGTTATATATTACATGTTATGGTTAATGTTTTTGTTTTTTTAATTAATATAGGTATCCAGATCAATTTATATATATATATTAACTAGTTCCACAAGCCTTAAAATTAACGACCATGTAAGTTTTTAGTGGGTTTAAGGTTTATGAGACTAGAACTAATAATCTTTATTAAATCAACTTAAAGTCTAACCAATTAAATTATATCCCTTGAGTTTATGATTAATGTTTTTACAAATCTCTCTTGTTTTTTTTTTTGGATTTGGTGTGAAAGATTGAAAAGTTTGGTACTGTTTGATATTGAAAAGTATTATTTTTTAAAATATTTTTTATTTAAAAATATATTAAAATAAATTTTTTATATATTTTTAGAATTTATTTTTAATAGCAGCCTATCAAAACAATTTAAAATCATAATAAAAAATTCATTTAAAAAAAAAACACTCAAAAACTTCAAAAAATAATTTTTAAACACAAAAATAAAAATACTTTTGACATATTACTATAAGACATAAAAGTGGTGATTTTGCTTGGTTAGAATATTTTCACATGATCATCAGCTGTTAAAGAGATTCCGTTTGAAAAAATCAACTCAGATTACTAACTTGTAACAGTCTTCACTGTTTCTTTGTCTCTCCTTTTTACAATTTACTTGCTATATATGTATCTCAGAGACCTTTTAGCATCACCTTGTTTGAACTAAACCTCTAAAAAAAAAGGGAAAAAAATTGCAATTGCATAACCAGTATCATGCGTGACAGAAGGTTGCTGTCATCTCAATTTCGATCAGTTTGGTATCCTATCATATATTCGTATATGAAGATCTTTTTTCCTGTATAGAAACCATACTAATTTAAGATTCATACAGATTCAATTACGTACCTTGTTAATTACCATGATCATGACGTAGAAACACTTTGAGGAAGAGCAAAATAATGCCAACTTTCTTGTAGATAAGATTTTGGCAAGAAATTGTAAGCTCGGCAGGTTCAGAGAAGACCAAAGAAAACCAAAACGAGAGCTCTTTTCTAACCCTTTCGCACATGTAGCTGTACTCGTCTTCGCAAGCACCCTAGTTTTGATTCCTTATTAGCTTGAAAGTATTCGAACCAGGAAGTGGTAAATTCTAGTTTCATGGGAACAACAGTGGTTAAGAACTTTTATGGGTTCTTTTCTTCAACGCCATAATTGCATGGGGCTTGGAGCTTGGGGGCAGAGTGTGTAGGCGGTGAGCGTTGTTGTTTCCTGCTGGTTGCTATAAGGAAACCTGAAGCTAGAGCAGCTCTTGGTTTTGGCTTTCTGCAGCTTGCGAACGATCTAACTATTTCAGGATAAAACCCTTCCCCTCTTCACAATTTTCTATACCGAAAAGAAAGTCCTGAACAGGGACCACGAGGATGCATGTAATTATTTATATCTCGATACTGAGCTGAGATTTGCCTCCATTTTCCTCCCTGTGTTTCCTCTCCCATCATCACCCATGATCAACTCCACAAAGACCCTTCTGTCCCAGAAGATAAACAGGATCGATATGAAAATATATAACAGAGGCAGAACAGAGCAGAAGCACGTCAGGTCAGGGCAGTCCTTACAGCATATAGTTATAGGGTACATTACATGTCTTACAATATTTGAGATTTTACGGGAGGCCGGACAGAAATCAGGGGGCATGGAGATTTTTGGGAGGTAAAAAGGGTCGCTATCACCTGTTTGTTAGTTGTGCTGGTACTGCCAAAAGAAGAACATTACAAAACAAAAACTCAGACATTAAAGCAAGTTATGTCAGAGAAATGTCTGGACTCTGGTCGTGGTGAGCAAAAGGACTCTACAGTTTTATTTTCCAATCTATCCAAACATAATAATAATAATAATAATAATAAACAGAAAAGTGAATAGCAAGGCACTTCCATCCACGGCAAATGCTTTCGTTTGAAATTTTAAGCTTGAAAAATGATGCAGAATTAACTTAGAGTTAAATATATATATATATCAATTAAAAAAATTAAAAAAAAACTCAAGTTAATCCATCAAATCCGATCATGTAAAGCAAACTGCAATAAATGATAAGTTGAAATCTCCGAGAAACAAATTTGAGAAAGAAACATAGATTTAGGGGTGGGGGGGGGTCTGGGGGAAAAAAATCTATTGAAATGAATAATATTTTGTGATGTAGTGAACAATAAAAACAGCATCCTTTTAGTTTAATGTTAATAATTTGAAAATTAAAACTAAAAGGATTTAACTTGATGCGCTTGCATCCTTGACATAGTATGCGCATATGCTACACTTATAGGAAGCCTAAATGATGCACACAGCATCCATTTTCCAGGCGCAACTTGCCGTACCCTACGCATTTCTACATTAACTGCCACCTCTTGCAGTGCAATCCTTATCCGCTGCATTTACAGTGTTCAGGAAAAGTGAAAAAAAATCAGGAATTGAAGAAAAATCAAAGTAAAAAACCAGGCTTGCACACTCTAAGTCCAGCATATAGTTATCAAAGGTGAAAAAATGGTACAATTCCTCGAGATTTTAGCTACAGACCTCGTGGAAATCAAATTCTGGATCACGAGCTTTGGAGAATCCATAAACATGGATCATTGGCAAGGCATATTCTTTATCTTTGGGTTTATCCTTGCATATCCCCCTGAATGCATCTGTGAATAGAGGAGGAAAAAACATAGATAAAAAGAATCACGTAATTCTCAGAATTCATCAATTTCAGAAACAATCTGGTTCTAGCTTAAAACTATCCCGGTTATTCAATTCAATTCGGTGCACGAAATTGCTTGTCAAGCAACAGCATCAATTGCCACATACAGGCTATCCAAGAAAATTAAGTACATGTTTCTTAGCAGCAAGTACACTTCAAACAAAATGAAATACTCGATCAGCAGTGTATTTTTAAGGGTAGCTTCCCATTATTGTATGTCCACAAACAAAATTATTGCATTCTTAGAGAAGTCTGTATCAAAGAAAGTGTGACTGGAAAACTAATGGCATGTATTATGATTGCATAGAAACAACCAGATTGTGCATGCAATTTTTAGAATCTAAATGTTTGGTCCAGGAAAACTTTGCACACCTAGATACTCCACTGCATCGTTTGGCAAGTTCATGACCACCTGTGTGATGGACTGAGCTTTCCGACTGGCATACATAGCATCAATGAACCTTCTTCCATCCATGTTAAAGATCTACAAAATGGCATGTAATATCCTTATAATGAAGCATGTTGACAAGAAACAATTGCAGCTAGATACCTACAACAATTAACCTCAAGCTTAATGCCATAGAATTAAAGATATGGAAGTCAGATAACTTATGAAACAATCTGACTACAAAACACTGCTTGACAGCATGAGAACCGCTTTTTATATGGTATCTTCGCTCACTAGGGAGCAACATAATTGACTGAACTTAATGCATCTTTATTTCACGAGAATTTACGTTCAACAGCTCAAACTTCCAACAAGAGGTTAATTATGAAGTAATGCTATAATGGAGCTGAATGATCCTCTAAATAATATAGGCAAAAGGAAACTACAGAAACCACAAATGGAAGTCGCTATCATACCTCAATATGCCTCTCAAGCTTGTTGAGAACACTATTTTTCTCCATATATTGAACTGCGCAGGGGTTCAAATCATTGGCGTATACATGTTTCACTATCTTTGCAGCAGATAGAGCTATTGGCCCAACTCCAGCAAAAACATCACCTATCAATCATGTAATAAATATGGCCGGAAACAGGTTAGTACATTGATAAAAATATTCAATGGAGATGCAGCAAAAAACTTGAAGATACAAGCAAGCAAGCAGCTACATTCAAATACAGACTAATGGTAAAAAACTACGACCTGAAAACTCTCAAGTTTCAACCCTTAGCATACAAGAAAAATCTGCAAGTATGTTAAAAAAAAAGGTAAATATTAAAACATACAAAGGACATCATTGTGCGTAAAGCCATTCAGAAGTCTTTGCCTTTCACTAGCAAGCCTGGAATTCCAATAGCTGCATCAAGGGGGGAAAAACATAAGTCCTTTCTGCCTTTATGTCTTTTATTGGTTACATTAAATTTGAAATTA
This sequence comes from Populus alba, assembly GCF_005239225.2. Taxonomy (NCBI): domain Eukaryota; kingdom Viridiplantae; phylum Streptophyta; class Magnoliopsida; order Malpighiales; family Salicaceae; genus Populus; species Populus alba. The sequence goes on along the minus strand of NC_133294.1, from coordinate 15,483,150 downwards.
ATTCTGGGAGATAGTTTTTCAATTACATCCACTTCTGACTCTGCCACTCAGGACAACATAAAGATCATTCAGCAACTGCTGAGAGAGAGATAGAGAGACAGTGGAAGGTAGAGAGAGAGGGAGGTATAAGATCCAGTATAGGTTAAAGAAACTTTAGATGACTGCCAGAGAAATTTAACCTTGGAAATTTGGGTGCTTTGGGGGGGGGGGGTTAGCCCCTGAGACCCTGTAAACCAGCTTCTGGACAATTGTTGTATGGTCAAAGCTTTACCACTTCCATATTATGTAGCAGGCCTAATTGATTATCAATATATACAGCTAAGGCCTGTTTTTTGGGAGTATCAACTATAAAATAATGTTCAATACTGACAACTGGGTGTTCAAAACATGGACCTCAAAAACATAAGATGATAAATACAGAAAACTGAATGATGCAGATTCCTGACTGAGAAGGGAATAGAAAGAAGTGCCTTTTAAGTTGGTTTTCTGCTAAACTCGAGAAGAACAAACATCTAAATATTTCAGTTGAATGCTCAATTATGTTGCAAGTAAAGTGAACATACACTGCTGCTAAATCAACATGGAACCGTAATCCATTCTCGACTACCATGGTAACAAGGGAGTGATTTCCTGCTAAAACTTCAAGCTGCATTGTTCTGTAGTCATTATGTATGGCATCAATCTTATTTACAACTGTTTGTATCTTTGGCTTATTTTTATCCAGCACTACCTGTAGGAGAAGATATAATCATTAAAAAAAGTAGTTCAGGAAATACGTTTCAATTCCTCGGTTAATCTTCAAGATTGCAAGACTAGAAGTTCCTGGAATGAACCTTCGCTATAAGCTTCTTGTATGGCAGATGTTCATCTCTCAGGTTCAGATGTGCAATATGTCCAACTGTTTCAAAAGCTGATGGAATTATCATATCCCGTGGCAGTAAGGCCTCCAAGATCTGTAAAACTATAGTTATTATAAACCAACATGATTTTGCAACACTCCAATAACCCAGTGCAGTGTGAGAATGGTGCGTTCATGGGCAACAGCTTATAAAAGGCAGTACACAGTCAACCAAGTTTAAGTGCATGCAACCCCAGCTGGAATTAGAATAGCAATGGTCAAACTTCAACTCAGCTCAAGCTTAGGATCCTACATGACCTCAGCTTGATTCGACTTCTTTAAGCATGCAAGTTCAAGTTTGGTTATTTAATTAAAAATAACATTAATTACCAAAGCAAATAGTTTTACATAAACAAAATTACTATGAATAAAAGTAGCTAAAGGGAAAGAAAAAAGGTGGGTGTAGAGATTAAACAGATAGAATGGCATATAAAACTCTATCTTCAGTGTCCTGATCAAACCTGTTCACAAGCCAATCAATAAGGCATAAAAATATGTGGGCTAAATGATTCTAAAATAAGGCTTGAAATTGGTCCCCTTTTAAATGAACAAGCTGAGCCAAGCGAGGGTTGTTCATAAACTTCTCAGTTCCATTTACTGCTCTGCAAAAGGGACTCCTTACTTTTTTTCTTTTGGTTTTTTTTCCTGAATAACAATGGGACATGCATTTCTGGAAACCTGCTATTTACCTCTTTTTTTGGTTGCTGAATAACTTACAAATACCCACTGATGTATTTTTTCAAAGAAAAACACAAAATCAACCTAGAAATCCTCCGAGTTGGAAATCCACTTAAGTTACTTCACATCATATAAGTGTAAGAGATTGGCCATCAAAACAGAGCAAGCAAACACATCAAAAAAAGTGGGTACCCTTTCTGTACCTCATTCATCTGCCAGTAATCATAAAACAAAGTCAGCTTGCATCTAACAAGATTAAAGGTAGAAGTTGAGTTCCCTCTCATAGCTTCTTGTGCCACAGCCTGGTGTAAAGAAGGAGAATGTTAGGTGTAAATCAAAAACAAAGAGGAAAAAAAAAATTGAAACTGCATTGAAGCATAAATCTTATGTCATGCTATAGAGCATGTTATATGAATAAAAGAATAGACACATTGCAGTTTGGCAGAATTAGCTGTATAGGGCAAATTCCTTTGAGGCAACAGAACAAGGAGTGCCACCAGACACTCCAGTCTGAAACTTCCATATCAAGGTTGTACACATATAAAACAAGAAGGGGAGAAAAGGAAAGCATGAGACATTTTCTAAGCTGGAAAGGAAAGAAATTTGATTTAGAAAAGCTAATAAAATTATAAAGAAAAACTGTCAATTTACATACAGTCTATTTGCAAGGTAGGGGGCTCTGTGTAAAAGGTGACATGAAAAGCATACATCATTAAGGTTAGCTGAAAATTGAAGATTGATAGGACATAAATTCTAATGGCTGAGGAAAGGAAATTATCTCATAAGAAGCAGTCAGACAACTCCCACCAAAGCAATAATGCTATGAATATTTTAGGGAGATATAACAATCAAGGCGCAGCATATCTGCTGCATATATTTCACACCTGGAATCAATATGATCAACTTCCAGGATTGGTCACTGGGATTGTTATCGATATTTCACAAGAATTAGACAACTCTGATGTATTCTCAGAATCTTGATGCATGCTTTTGACTTCTGTAGGTTACGACACAATAAGAAAGCAAAACTCTTGTAGCAGTTGAAATATACAGGCAATCTTGAAACACGTCACTGATCCTAGTCAGTCAAACCAGTAACCTATGATTTGAAACACAGCTTTTGATTGATTATCTGCTGTGTGGGTTTCACCAAAAACAAATACTGACCATCTCATTACAGATTGCCACTTTTGTTGCTAAATATAATGCTTTCCTACTGATTGAATGTGAAAACCAAAAGAAATAACATCTGTGCTAGTGGTCCACAAACCAGGGAGTGGGATAACCAGTTCAATTTCAATCAACAAAATTGTCTTTTAATGTAAGTGGACACATCTCAACTCTTGCACCAATTCAACCGCACATCATTGCTTTGGTGCAAGTTTTATATTCCTCCTTTCCAAGATACCTTCTTTATAAATCTGCAGTATTTTCCACTCCTAAAAAGGGTATGGGGAGAGAAGATGGCAGATTGCTTTCTTTGCAATAGTTCAATCACAGAAGTTTTCGTTGCAAAAATCATTTCACACATAGAAATGGAAATCAGTGTGACAGGGGCATCAGATAACATGCCTAAACATATAATTACTTGTCTTTGATCATAGTGCATTGGTCTCTCCACAGTCCACACCATGGTTCTTCTGCCTCGTCAAAAATCAATCCACATAAAATGTTACATGTTTTTCTATACATGCAAATAAGATGCTTATTTCCCTATTTTCTGAATGTTCTGTGCTAAATTCTTCGCTTGTTGCTTCTTTTCCACATGGCATCCTACAAAATTTTGAGATCCTACACTAACAAAAGGCAAAAAAGAACCATCATCAAACAGCATGTTTCACTGGCTTCCCAAATTAAGTACCAGCAAAAACTTTTCTCCAGTGAATCAGCTGTCCTAAAATTAGGGCATAGACCAGGTGACAATGGTAAATAATCATACTTAATAAAGTTCAACTGTTCTCCTAATGTATATGCCCTAGCTAATCATAGAATAGCACATTAAGTACAAGATATTCAAATTATATCTTAATGAGAAACAATTAGTTGTTTTTTATGCTTGCCAAGGAAACTGAAAAGGAACAGGCCACGCAATTAATAATGTAAGGAAGGCATCAGAGGACTGCCAAAATCGCCAAAATCAAAAGAGCTAACGGAAAGAACACGGAACAAGACAAGCATGAAGTGGAAAAAACTAAATGCTAACCAACATCAACCAAAGTATCATGGCAGCTAATTGTACTTCTGAAGAGTCAGTTACGCAAGAAAAGCAAATCACAATCCCGAATCATGGCGAGACACAATAAACACAAAACAAGAGCAATAATATTGCAGTGTGGAAAAATGAAAGACCTTCAAACTGACTCACAGAGCAACTAAGTATTTGGACTAGCCACCTTGATAGCTTGGGGCAACTCATCCACTCCCTTCTCCGCATACCTCTCGTCCAAAAGCAACAACCTCGTCGACCCCATCCATTTCCCCCTCCCCTTGAATTCATCCCCCAACAAGCCCTTCCAATCCCCTCCTTCCTCCTCTTCCACAACCTCCACGACAGAAAATCCATCCCTCCTTTCCCTCTCATTTTCCTCCCCCTCTTCTCCTTTTCCTCCCATCTTCTTCTTCTTCTTCCTCTTCGGCCTCGAAATCTTTGCCAAATTCCTAAACTTTATAAACCCCCTTGAATTAAACTCGTTCGCCAATTTTTCCCTAAACAAAACAGGACTTAGTTCTTCACCATCTCCTTCTGCTTTCCCATAAATCCTTCTATTAAAAGCATCAAAATTCTCTTCATCTTCACTTCCTTTCTCTCCCAACAAAGAAACCATACTTTCTTCCATTTCATCTCCAGGTACTCTGGCAATGTTTCGAATCCGCGGCCAATTCAATAAATGGCCACGAATTCTGCTCTCCAGAGAAAAACAGTCCTTTGCAGGAACTCTAAGTGCAGCTATATCAAAAACCCGAGTGAAGTCATCCTCGTTTATCACATTAACATCATCAGGTTCCTCTTCTTTTTCACCTTCCTGGTCTTCTTTGCATTGATAAAGGGGTTTTGGGCCAGAAAGAGATTGATATTCTTGTTGTTGTTGCCGCCGCCGCTGTTTCTGTTGAGGGCAGTTAAGTGAGGTTTTACCCTTTCGAAGGGAGGGTCCATATGGGAGGGCATTAGAGGCTATGGTGGGTTTTGTAAGAGAGAGTTTGGGGAAGAGAAAGAAGTGAGTTGGAGAGAGGATGACTGAGTTGGGTCTGAGAAAGAGTCTGGTGAGCATTGTTTTTACAATGGATGTGCTGTTGAGAGCAGGATGAGTGGTGTTCCAAGTGGTAAAATTGAGGGGATAGAGAAAGGTTTTTAGTGGGTCTCTGGCTTTAACCATTTTTTTAGCCCAAGAAAGAAAGGATTTACCGGTTCTCACAAGTCATAACGAAGACAACACTTGGTCGTGTTTGTCTTCGGCGTTGCTATGCTTTTTTTAATTAAATTTTATAAAATAAAATAAAATAAAATTAATATTTTTAAATTATTTTAATATCAATTAAAAATAAATTTTAAAAATAAAAAATATTTTAAAAAATAATTACTACTAAACAGATAATGCAATAATAAATTATTTGTATATTTTTAAACAAAATAGCTTGGCAACCATATTACCTATTAGAGTTTTAAGGATATTGCTTAATTTCACCGAATCAATCAATACAAATTATGATTTTGTCCCAGAGAACTGAGCTTAAAATATAGTTTACAAATCATTTCAACTCTAGATTGAATTAAGTAGAAAATTTATATATATCAAGTAAAAATATCTTCAGTTAATAAATTTAAAAATAATCTTAGTTTTGAAAAGTTAAAATTAGATGCTTTTTTATATTAGTAAATGAATCTTGCTATATGTTTTATAACAGACAATTCCTCGACTATTAAACAAAGTAAAGTTTGAAAACTTAAAATTATTAGGATAAGGATACATGGTATTCTATATGTTGACCTATGTATTTATTGAATTCTGGATCTATAAGTTTTTTTCATTATCCATAGAATGTACTCTAGATTAACTCTACTTGGAGGTCCATTTATTTTTAGGTTATTTGAAATTATTCTCTCGTTCATATCTTTTGGTGATGAACTCTTGTAATTAACAAAAAAAAAAAAAAAACTACTCTGAGCTTCATTTTTCATTAAAGGCTTCCCTTGGTTAGCTCTTGGTTTATTCCTAACATTGAACTATTTTGGCCATTATGGATCTTTCCTTTTTTGTTTAGGATCATTTCTCTTATGATTTGATTTATTTTTTGCTTTCTATCTACATAGTTTTTAACCTCAACTACCACTTATTTGAAAATCTTATTCATTGTCTTTAACATAGTATAATTAAAATTAGATATCACTTTATCATTTCCCTTTTTTTTTTTTGGCATATAATCTTGCATTGATATCTTTAATAACCTTAATTATTCCCTTATAAGATTTCTTATTCAAATTTTGTTATTTCATGCTCCAAACTTCTTTTACTATTATGTTTGTATATAATATTGGACTATAGAATGTCACGATTTGATCTTTCATTCACTCCTACAATTTTATTGTAATGATTTTCAATCATTTTTATTTTGATTTTATGTTTCTCTTTATATTTTTTAGAAAGAAGCCTATACCTTTTTTTTGAGTATCTTATTAGTTTCTTTCACTATTCGTTCAAAGAGTAAACATCTCTCTTCTACAATTATAAACATTTTTTTTATGTTTCTTCCTTTTAAATGATTGATTTTCTATTTTTTTTCTTCAATATGGACGTCTAATAATTCTTTTTTTTTTCTTTTTTTTGTCCTACTTTTTTAGTAATTTTGATTTTTTTTAGTGTCATAGTTTTAGAAAAACAAATATGACACTCTAATTATAATTGCTAATTATTTTGAGTTCTTTTATATATGCCGTAATTGAGAGGATTTTTTTTTTAAAGTTAGTTATTAAGTTTAATGTGTGCAATTTGTATTTTAGATTTAAATCCTAGACTTTCCGCTACTATTTTAGATTTATTATTCTAGATTTATAGCAATGCTATAATATAACTCAATACACAAGAAATAATCAAATACTATAATGTTGTAAATATAAATGAAGACTTTAATAATTCAAGATTATAGAAATTACATTCATTAGATGATTTTTATTTTGATTACAACCATGTACTAAAATGCCTTGACAAAAAACATAAATTAATATTTTTGTTGGTTTCTAGTTTTTATAATAGAAATTGCAAGTCTGACAATTACCAACATATTAATTATCATCTATATGTCACTTGCTTACTAGTTGATGCCTACTAATGAACAAGTTTTGAAGTTTCTACAAATTTAATTGATTTGGAGTTATTTGATTTATTAATTTATTGTTGTTTTATTTATTATCCTTCTTCTTTCTATAGCCTTTTTTAAATAGGGAAATGTGCAGCATATCTTCTTCTTTCTTCTTTTTTTTTAAGATACACAACTTCAACTGCTTTTTTTTTTATTACTCCACATATTGGTTTTCCTCTTACAAGCATGGAATATATCCACTCTATATCCTAATTTTTCTTTCATTCAATTCAAACCTCATCATTTTCTTATGTAATATTGGTTCAACTCATAAACCAAATTTTGTTAATTTTATTGTATAACGAGCAGGTCCAATATAACATTCCACATTTTTTCTCATATCACAATGCATCGTAATTTTACTTGAAGTAGAAAGAATAACTTCCTTCAAAACTTTGCTCAAGCTTGCAATATGAAATATTCAAAATGTTATTCTAAAAATAAATATAATGGATATGAATGATAATCATAACATTTTAATGATTAATTTACAAAAACCCTATGCATTATTGCTTGTACTTTTGAAACAACATTGTCACTAGTTTCCACTCTTTCCATATCTTCTATTTCTAGGGATTTTTTTTTCTTTTTTTCAAGGCAAAAAAGTGTGTAATTCATTGGAAAATTGTTAGCTTTGAATTTCATTATTACTAACCCTATTGTCCAACCCAATGCTCTCATTACTTGTGCATATGAAAAAAAAAAAAAACAAAACAACAAATATATATTTAAATAAGAAATATTCCAATCATATTCTTTACTTTTAATAAGTATTCTTTCATAACCAAAAAACATAACAAGAAACAACCTTCAAGAATGGATGTTCTTAAAACAACCATTCTCCATCAAATTACAATATATTGTTCGGAGGTCCCACCAACCTCCATTCATATTAACATGATAAATAGTGTTTGTTCTTTAGTGGGTATTGCAGCAATGCATAACAAAACAATTTCATCTTTGTTATTTTATTCCTTGAAGTTTAGGCACGTCTTTGTGTTAGATCCTTGAAAATTATTATTACTACAGTTATTAAACTTGGGTCAACCTAACAAATTAACTCGGGACCTAATTAATTTGGTAGTTGGATCAGTTTGGGTAAAAAAAAAAGACCGTGATAAGCAAAAACCCAACAAAACCTGGTTGACCTATCGAGTTGAACTGTGACCCGAGTGACCTGTCAAAACCTGTTGAGACATGTTTTTTTTTTTCAAATGTATTTTTTCTCCTAGTCAGAGATCCCTTTTTTTTTAATATATTTTTTAGCTTGGTTTTTAACTATTTTCAAAATTCACTATATAAATATTAGAAGAATATTGTATTTTTTTAATGTAGGATCTGAAACCCTTTTAATATATATACTCTATGTTTACAAGAAAAAAATTATGTTTTTTCAACGTGAGATAAAAAAATCTTTTGAAATAATCTTTTAAACTTAATTATTTATAACATGTATAACCTGTATTCACATGAATTGTTTTTTATTTTTTTTTATATAAAATATTAAAACTTCAATTTTTATTTTATTTTTTCCGGGTTGATTTGAGTTGATCTGGGTCAACTCATGTAACATGGAACCCGACTTCTTAACCACGTCAATCCTTGGGTCGATCGAATTTGATAACCATGATTACTAGACCTGTCAAAATCTTTCAAAATATTTTGCAATGTTTCCATCTTGAGATATTATTAATTTTCCCTCCTCAATAATTCAATCCATCTTGTGTCATTGATGATTGTGCTCGTGTTATCATTAGTGTTTTGTAGTGATAATATAGATATCATGATATCTATACATAAAAAAGAATTGAAATTGAAATCCATTTTAAACTATTTGCAAAAATCTATTTTAGCTTTTTAAAATCATTCATGGAGAAAATAAACATAATTATTCAACCAAACATATTTTTTATTTTATTTGTTTTAAAAAAGCATATAGACTATAAATGGAAAATAAAAAATATCATGAATGCTTTAAAAAGATTTGTTACTCTAGTGGAAATGGACAAAAATAAAGTTAGAGAAAGTAATTAATTTTTTTTAGGGTTCCCAAACCTAAAACCTATGTTTGTGTCTCATCAATTTTCTATTAAGACCCCATTCAAATTGTCATTGGATTCCATCTAAAGTATATACTTTATGCAATAGAATTGTTGATATTATTGTGCTGCATGGTGATTAGACTAGTTTAAAATAAGTAGAGTTCATTGTATACTAAAAGTGTGTAAGATATTATATATAAAGTGCTTTTAAAAAGGTATTTTTTATTTAAAAATATATTAATTTTTTTTATATTAGTGTATTAAAAACAATTATTTGATTTGTGATGAGAGTGAATTAAATAAATAATTTTCTATAATCGAATTATTTTGGCTTATGAAAATAATTTTTTTTAAAAATTTTTATCCCTTCACTTTCATCCCATTTTTTCATAAATGAGTAAAAAAAAAAAAAAAATTTCAAGATTGTCCTTTTCCTTCATCCCTTTTCTTTTCTCTCGTTTTTCTCAAAAAAAAAAAAAAAAAAAAGCATTTTAAAACACTTTACTGGTAAACTTTTACATTGTGGTGAGAGAAGATAGAGTGGAGGAATTAAAAATTTGAGGTGATTGGATTTTTTTTAATAGTTAGAAGGATTTATTAGAAAAAGGTAAAAGAATTTTTTAAAAGTGTATGTTGTTTATAAATATATTAAAATAATGTTTATTTTTAATTTTTTTAATATTAATATTGCAAAATGATTTAAAAATATACAAAAATCAATTTAAAACTATATATTTTTTAAAAATATATGTTGAGCCACAAGGTCAAATAAATCCGAGATTGAAAAAAAGAAAAGAAAAGTGAGACAATGTACAATGAGAGGGAAATTTCCTATATGAGCCCACCTTTTTGTTTCTATCCCCGCTGAGGAAAAAAGAAAAGAAAATGTCTCTCAAATTTAAACAAATTTGTGCTTCATCAAGTTACTTTTACTTAAATCAGGATTGAAAGTCTTGGGTGCTTGGCAGTGAAGTTATAATTATTTTTTAAAGTGTATTTTATATGAAAATATATTAAAATAATATTTTTATTTTTATTTTTATTTTTTAAAAATTATTTTTAATATCAACATATTAAAATAATCTAAAAATATCAAAAATTATTAATTTAAATTAAAAAAATATATTTTTTTAAATTGGTTCAAAAACACTTTTGAAATGCAAAAAATAAATATGGTTTAAGATATAAAAAGTGAAAGTACAAACAAGAAAATAATAAAATTAAAAAGCTGAAATGTAAAAAAAAAACCATGTTGATACTGTTTACATGTCTTTTTATCATAATTTTTTTAAATGTAAACTCAAATGTTTATATATATATATTTAATAAAATAAATTGAAAATTATATATTTTAATAAATAACAATAAATTCTTTAAATTCAATCTAAGCCATGAATCTGAGATAAAAATATTATATTTTAGGGAAAAAATGCTAAAGATTTATTTCAATTTAAAATGAAATCTCTAAATTTTTAATTAATTTGAATCAATAAAATTAAATTTTATCATACCAAATGGAGCATTAACTCAACATCAAAATCTATTATAGCATTGTGAGAGCTCTTTGTAAAATCAATCAAAATAAAACATCAAATCCAATTACAAATTAATTTAATGTGAAATGATTAATTTGAAAATAAAAAAAGTTAAATAATCAATTTTTTATAAAAAAAGCATTATGAATCAACTATTGCAATCCACAATAGATGAAGTCTTTCTCCTTCATTATATTTTTTATTTTTTTAATATATTTTTATTTTATATTGACTTGAACTCGTGTATTTAAAATTTTTAAATACTGTTTCATAGTTTATTAAGGGTTAATTTTATAAAATCAAATAATAATTATTAAATAAGAAGCAAATGGCATGATAAAAAAAAAAAGCAAATGAAAAAAGGTTTGAAAGACCAAAAAAAAAATTAAATAAAATTGAGATGATAAAAAAAAAAGTTTGAAGTACCCAACCAAAAAAAAAAAGAAAAAAGAAAACGAAAAAGAAAAAGTGTTGTTTCCACCGAAAGTTTTAATGACATAGTATAATAATAGTTACAGTGGACCAAATATCATGGACCCAATTGTTAAAATCCAATCGAAGATCCCACCCGTCCAAATTCAATTACAGCCACGTCACCAAGTACTCTCACACCCTCAAAGACGTGCTGTGTGCTCTCAACTCTACAAAACCCTTCTCCTTGCTGCTCACTACTTATTTCTCTCTCACAAAATCAGAATCAAAATCAACTCTAGACCTTGCATTTTCTTAGGGCAAAGCACAAATTCTCCTCTTTTCTCTCCTCCTCCGCCTCCTCATGGAGGCATAAATAATAGAAAACACAGACAGCTCTCTCTGAAATTCTCTTCAAAAATTAACGTTTCGATAAGATAAACCCTATGGAGCTGCTCCGATCGAATCTCTCTCGGGTTCGGATCCCTGAACCAACTAATCGCATCTACAAGCATGAGTGCTGCGTCTCCTTCGAAACTCCGGTATTCTTTTCATCTGTTCTTCGCTTGTTTTCCGAGAGACTGCAATTTTTCAGCGAAAAGACCGCAAATTTGCTTAATGTAGATGATAACTCACTGAGTCCCATTACTTGCTTACTGTGACGTTGTTTTGGTTCACTCAAATGTACTTAGACCCCGTCAATAGCTTTTATTTTTGGATGATTTTCAAAAGTGTGTTTTCCTTGAAAAATCATAATTTTTAAGCTTTTTGATGATTTTGATGTGTTAATGTGAAAAATGATAAAAAATTCTGAAAAAAATTATTTTAATGTATTTTCAAGAAAAAAACACTCTGCATCACAATGCCAAACAAACATTCATTATTTGGTTCCCGAGAAAGTGAGAAATAAATTTCCATTTTATTCTGTATTTTTTTTAATTTTATGTTATTTCGTTGCAATTTTAGAATTCTTTATATATATATATATATTTTTTTTTTTTTTTTGATGAATTTCAGAGGTCTGAAGGCGGGTTGTTTGTCGACATGACCACATTTCTTGCTTTTGGGAAAGATTATGTGGATTGGAATTATGAGAAGACTGGAAACCCTGTTTATTTACACATAAAGCAAACCAGGAAGGTGGTCCCTGAAGATCGGCCTTCCAAGAAACCAACTCTTTTGGCTATAGGTGATCAAATATTTATGTAATTTTATTGCTGCTTTCATGATCATACACTGGGGTGTTCTTAGAGAAGATTGTGGGAATCGATATTGAGACTTGGTTATGAGTTGCAATCACCAATGACTACAGCTTGTCGAGAGCGAGAGCATGCATCTGATTGGATTTGTTATATTGTTTAGAGAGTGATTTTGTAAGAGGTGTATTTATATTGAAATGAAAGCTTACAATCTAATATTTAAGCTTTCAGGTTTGATGTGGTGCTGCTTTGGTATAGATCCTTTTGTTTTGACCCCCCTATTGCTTATAAGAAGAACTGGCTTAAAAAAAGAATTTCAAGCATTGAAAGCACCTCTTTGCTTGCCATCAGATAGCTTCCCCACGTTTCTCACAAATATATAAATTATCTTTTTGTAGGTGTTGAAGGGGGATTTGACAACAATGAACCTCAATATGAAGAAACTCACAATATAGTTATATTACCTGATTATGTTACTTTTCCATTCCCTTCAGTGGAGTTGCCAGAGAAGGTGCATTATCGTTCATTAGTCATTTCTTTTAGTTTTTAATATAAATAAAATTTTACCACCCAGAAGAAGACCTTATTGTGGCTAGTGTTTGCCTAAAACCGCAGGTAAGGTTGGCTGTTGATGCTATCATAATGGCTGAAGGTGCAGAGAGGAAAGAGCAACTCGCTGCCTGGACAGCTGATAAGAAGCAAGTTAGTGCATATGCAATGAATCTACCACAGATTGACAATGGTGTTATTGTCCCACCATCTGGATGGAAATGTGTCAAGTGTGACAAAAAAGATAATTTGTGGCTAAATCTTACTGATGGAATGATTCTTTGTGGTCGAAAGAATTTTGATGGAACTGGAGGCAACAACCACGCCATTGAACATTACAAGGAGACAAGCTACCCTCTTGCTGTGAAGCTTGGGACAATAACCTCTGATCTTGAAGCAGCAGGTAACGCCAGCTTGCATTGTGAAGGGTTTGAAATTTCCCATATAATAATTTTCTTTGCTTAGCTATGTGCTTGCATATAAATGCCAAAAGCATGCATCTTTTGAATGAAGGGTACAAAGTCAAAATTGTATCTGTTCACTCCTTGCACCATTACAAGCAGTTATATTGTTCCATTTTTTTTAATGTTATTGTATATGCTACACTGTTAAGCAATGTGATGAGTGTTCTCAACTAGGAGTAGATTCCTAAAAGAGGAAGAAGTTAGGTGCTGGGTCGAAAGGATAGCTGCCCACATGAAAATTTGTGCATCCTTCCATTTGCTTGATGTATGTTCTTTAATTGAGTGTCATGAGTGATTTGAAGGTTGCTGAGGACAAATTATAGCATGTATTGAACAATATGAAGTGGATTAATGATTGTGCACTATTGTATGTGATACGTAAATCTTTGTCAGACAACTCTAACAGGCACCAAAGGGTACTGCTAGAATAAAACCTCACAATCTCTACAGTGTATCTATGCTTCTGATTTCTAAAAGGTTTATCTGTAGAAGTTAAATGTCCTAGTCCAGTAATCTTGGGAAGATGATAGGATCTATCTGTAAAATCTTTGCCACAATTCGATGTTATGAGCTTTTACCTTAAGTAGTTGGTGCATTATTGCTTATTTACAAAATGCAATTGCAATCTGCGGAAAGTTAGAAATCATAGACTGGGAAGTTGGAGCATTAAAAGAACAGAAACTGGGGAGTTTACTTTTTGTGATGATACATGCTAATCATGCACTTGCAGCATGTTTGGAGGATTTATTTGCCTTCATGAAAAGCTGCTAGGTATTCCTCAGTTACGTCTCTAATGAAATTTGAAAGAAGTGAACAAAATGGGATGTTGTAGAATGCAGCAGCCAAGCGACCGAGCATTAATTTTGACGTTGTAGAGAAATTTAAAGAAAACTTGACATCTCTATTTATATTAGTCTTAAAATCCTTTATGGGAAATGATTCTTAATTAAAACTAAATCCTTTACAGAAAAAGATTTCTAATTAAAACTTACCTAATTAATAGAATCCATGTAAAATTAGGATTTCTAAATAGTAAAATATTAAATTAAATTAAAAGTCCTAAGTTAAATATTAAAAAGAATCCAAATACAACAAGGTAATTAAGGACAATCCCGGACAGTAAGTTCTGAGCCTTTTTTGCATGCCTTTCCATTCTCTGATCATCAAGAAATTTTAACCTAATAGAAAACAGGGCCTTCAGAATCTTTTGTTAAAATTTCAGCTCGATCCAACGGATGGATTAAAAGTTATGCTTGATTTATCAAATTGCATATTGGACTCTTCTTAAACTCTTCAAAACCTAGAAATCTTAACCATTAATGAAATAATGCAATAAACATTATTATGCAAAGAATATGGAAGAAATTTCCCCACGCCAAATTTTTTATTTTTAATTAAGTAGCTTAGGAAAATCTTGAAGGATGAAATTAAGGCTTATTATTATTGAATCGATGTTATAATGGTGCCCAATGGTTAGTTAAAGGAAAGAGTTCTAACTTTAACATTGAAGGGAACACATAAAAATCATAGACTAAGATGGACAATACACAAATGTGCAAGTGACTGGTAGAGACAGCCTGGGAATCTTGGGGCTTTGCTGACTTTCCATAGTTAATTCTGCTTGTATGGATGTGTTGTCTTGTTGATTTGAAGAAGAGAGAGAAAAGGTGTCTTTGGTTGAACATTCCATGCATTCCAGTTTCTTCTTAAAGGATTTGTTTTGCACAACCTCAGAACTAACCATGGGTACATATTGTGGTAGCTCAGATGTTTTCTCATATCCAGAGGATGATAGTGTTGTGGACCCGCTTTTAGCACAACATTTGGCATTTTTCGGCATTGATTTTTCTGCCTTACAAAAGGTTAGTCATCTGTGCTGTTTACTGTGAACTATTAAGCGGTACATCTGACATTTAGGTTGACCCTTTTTTTAATGTTATTATCAAGCAATTTTCATGCCATTCTCTGTATCCTTTTATGATGATGGATGAAATGGAACTATTTTTGACATTAACCTTGATTTGGAAGCTTAAGGAAATTTATACCTATATTTATTCGATGCTGATATGGGTATTACAGGGAAGTTCTTGTTATTCATAGTTGGTAGAGTTTTTGATAACAGTGAATAAGAAAACTAATGGTGTAAAGATGGCCATCTATATGCATTTGCATTATGGGGACATGATCGGTTTTTGGTCTATATATTTTATGCCACAATGATATGTTTTGACAATATCATGTCTTAGTGGTCATCAATATTTCACATTCGCAGCTGTAGTTTGGAAACCATCAACAAAGTTGGAGGATTTTGATTTTTAGTCAAGTTTTGAGCAGCTTTGTAAAACTAAACTCTGAAGAGCTCTGGTTTGTCTTATATGCGGTTTGGAATGTGTTTCTATTGGTTTATGTTTCGTTGTGTTTGCTGCATTTTTGTCACAATCCATCACTTGCTTTTAAGGAGCAGGCATTATTTTTCATTTATCAACATCTTTTTGTCATTTTGGCTGAGGTTGCCAGTTTTTGACATAATTTAATACCATGATGTCTCATCAAAAATGATTCACCCTTCAGTTTTGACCAACTACCAGTATCAATTTCTTGTTTTCAGACTGAAATGACTACTGCTGAGAGGGAACTTGACCAGAATACCAACTTTGATTGGAACCGAATTCAGGAAAGTGGACAGGATTCGAAACTCATTCATGGACCTGGTTATACAGGACTTGCGAATCTTGGAAACAGGTAACCCTGGACTTCATCAAGTGATGTCTTGAACCATGCATTTGTTTGGCTTTCATGTTCACTAATTTTCTTTTTCCTGGCAGCTGCTACATGGCAGCAACGATGCAAGTTGTGTTCTCAACACGTTCCTTCAATTCACGGTTAGTCCACATTAAATATGAGTAAAAATGCAGATATTCATAGATAGCTATATTTATATGTATATAAATGTTTCTGCATTCACATGCATGTGGTGAACAAACATCCACCAATCACTTTTAGGTCGGACATTGTGCTTATTTGTTCATTATTTGGTGCAATAATGTCATCAGATACTACACTAACCAAAGCTTAAAAATGGCATTTGAGATGGCTCCTGCTGATCCAACTGTAGACTTAAATATGCAGCTGTAAGTATAAAGCAGATTAAATATTATGCAATTTTTCACTTGATAATTATAAAACGAAATTCCTGCTACTCATCTCTAATGTTCATTATGTGGCAGTACAAAGCTGGCACATGGTATGCTGTCCGGCAAATACTCGGTTCCAGCACCCGAGGTATGGAAAATGGGACAATATGATGTGCTTGATACAACAGATCACTTTTTTTTCTTCCCGATAAACATTTTTCTTATTTGTTGTCCAGAAGGATGATGAAGAGAATGCTGCTATCTCAACAACCAACGTAAGCTTTCTATTTAACTTTTTCCTCTTTTATTAGCTCTGGATTTTGTTGCTGGAGATTTAAAAATCTTAAATTGCATTTTGAGATGAATAATCTGTTATAATTCTTATAGAATTTTAAGTTTTTGAATGTCATGGATATAGTTACCAAATTCTGAATTATTTCATTTCAAATGCAATTTTCAGCTAATTATATAAGCTACTTGTTAAGTTGGAACCTTTTTTAAAACACAGATTATAGCTCAATGTGTATGATTTTCTTGTATATGTCACACCCTATTGTCTTTTTGCTTAGAAATATGCCTTAGTTGTTTTTCTTATATGACTTTGTTTCCCTTATATTTTCTCTCTCATTTATCTTCTTCTATCCTTTTTCTAATAATAGAAACAGGAAGGTATACCCCCTCGTATGTTCAAAGCAGTTATTGCTGCCAGCCATCCTGAGTTTTCTTCCATGAGGCAACAGGTATGAATCAATGGAAACTGCAAATTTGTTGCTTTCCACATGCATGAATTACTTTTAGAAGATGAACATTCTAAATTGTATAATAAAGGAGCTATATGAATCCTGAAATTTCTAAAGTCTTCCCTTCGAGCTATTTGAAAATCATTCAACTTGAATTATGAGGTTATGAATTAATTTCCCCCCTTTTTGGTTGACAAAAATAAGAAATAAGAAGGCTCTAGTTATAGTATAACTGGGTTTTGTACATATCATATTTGACATCAGTAATTTTATAAATTGACAGAAATCTGTACCATTTTCTTTGGGTGCAAGAAGATAAATTTTCTTGTGTGCTGCTTTTTTGTTTTGGAGGGGGGGAGTAGAGTGTGGGATTCGTGTAATCTACCTCTATCCAAAATAGATCATTGCATTGTTGTCTGATCCTAAAATGAAAGAATAGGTTTTGAAAAAATGGGTTTTCATGCTTGGGAAAGAAGAAAATACATGTAGAAACATTTCCATGAAAAATGCATTCAACCTTCACCAAATATGCCATAGTTAGCATAAAGAGGCTTGTTAAAAAATCTAGGAGAGAGGAAGTCAATTTGGTGATTAAATATTTAGAATCATGCAGAGGGTACAATTTACTAAATATTTTTGCGACTTAGCTGCAAAATAAAAATAAATAAATATCGGTTGGGTGGGGAGACTAATAGACAACCATTTCTGTTCAAGAACTGATTTTGAGAAATATAATGCCCACATATTTGTAGGATGCATTGGAATTCTTCCTACACTTTCTTGATCAAGTTGAACGTGTTAATGGCGGGAGTTCTGCGTTGGATCCTTCAAGGAGTTTCAAGTTTGGAATTGAAGAACGTATCCTGTGTCCATCTGGAAAAGTTGGGTTCAATAAAAGGCTTGACTATATTCTCTCTTTGAATATTCCCCTACATGAAGCTACCAATAAAGGTGTTTTTTCTTTGTTCTATCTCCTTCCTCTGAAACATATACCTGGAGTTATATGTTAACAGTGTACGTATGTGGGAATTCAGAAGAACTAGAAGCCTTCCACAAATTGAAAGCAGAAAAGATTTCTGAAGGAAAGGATGTGTAAGTACAAATGTTTAGCAATCCTGTTTTTACTTTAAATTTTGTCTTAGTTTAGTGAGTTGTTTCAGGTCCAGTGATGAAATTGTGCGTCCAAGGGTTCCCCTAGCAGCATGCCTTGCTAATTATTCAGCTCCAGAGGAGATACAAGATTACTATAGCACTGCCTTGAAGGCTAAGACAACAGCACTGAAGTAAGCTTTTTGATATTTCTCTGGTTTATGATGATGTCATTAGTGTGTTCAGACACCCTGATGCAAAGCTATTTTTTTTTTTCCTTTGTGGATATATGCTGCAGGACTGCTGGTCTAACTTCATTCCCTGATTATTTGGTGTTGCACATGCGAAAATTTGTATTGGAGGAAGGCTGGGTGCCAAAAAAGCTTGGTAAATTTTAGATGGCTTCAACACTTTTCTTACTTTGTTGGTCTCTAAAATACAGATTTATAATTATTGTTGATTGTTTTTATCTGTTCAGATGTCTACATAGATGTTCCTGATATCATAGATATCAGCTACATGCGAAGCAAAGGCCTTCAACCAGGGGAGGAGTTGTTACCAGATGGGGGTACACAATACTCTTTGGAATTTCCAAGTTTATTTTATTTGATTTTTTTCTATGGAAAATTTAGGATAAATTTTGTATATGTAATGGGTTAATTCATTCAAGTTATCCTACATGCTAAGTATTTGGTATTTGGTATTGTGGTGCAAGGTGTTTTTCAATTGAAAATACATTAAAATGATTTTTTTTTTCAATTTATTTATTTATTTTTGACATCATCACATCAAAATCATTGAAAAGTACTAAAAAAGCATCAATGATTGCATGCTTTTTCAAGTGAAACGCTCTTTTGAAAGACATCCAAAAACAGAAGCTACCGCATTCCCAAACACTCACTGAGCCACAAACTGAGCCACAATTTGTCAACGCTGTAACAGCTCTGCTCGTTACATACTTGTCACCCTATGCCTTGAATTGTTTTTTTCCATTCTCAAATTAGGGAGAAGGTGTGGGGAAGAGGTGAGTGGCTGAACTTAATGAGTGATCTAGAATTCCCACCAAATTATGAGGTGCATTTCCACTGGTGACAGTGCGACTAATCATTTGATCAACTGTTCACAAGGAGATTGCATGTTAGTTGCTCACTATGTGTAAACTGAATTAAGGTGACCTGTATCATTTCTTCCATTATTAGAAAACCACTGACAAGTTTTCTCAAGTAATTTTATTTTTCAATTTTTTGTCCCTCTGCTGCTGAATAACCCCCTCAAAAAATAAACAAGCAAACAAATAAAAGAAACAAAATTGAAGTTGTTGGGCATAGAGACTAAATTGTTGATCTTTCTTTTTGAGAATAAATTGTTGCATTGCTGTATAGATTGATGCTTGTGTTTCTGATCTGTGAAACCTATGCTCTTGGGTTGTTGTCACCACTATTTAATGGTGGTATATGGTCATCTATCTCAGTTTTTTGTTTTGGGCAGAGATTTAGAGTGGTTTTATTTTAATTCTTCTTCCATGCTTTCATACTGCACAGTCCCTGAGGCAGAGGTGGAATCAAATAACCCTGTGGCCAATGAGGATATTGTTGCCCAGCTTGTCTCAATGGGGTTCAATCATCTGCCTTGCCAGAAAGCTGCTATAAATACCTCAAATGTTGGAGTAGAAGAGGCTATGAATTGGTTGCTTGCTCACATGGATGACCCAGGTATATAAAATGTATGCTTCATTGTCTGGGAACTAAGCTTCTACTGAGATCCAGCTTCGGCGGATGTGATGTAGGAGGTAGTAATACAGTTTCTGTAATTGATATGGTAACATGCCTTCTTTCAGATATAGATGTTCCTGTTTCCCAAGGGGCACATGGTAATGAAGTTGATCAATCGAAAGTTGATACTCTACTATCATTTGGTTTTCAAGAAGAAATTGCTCGAAAGGCACTTAAGGCATCGGTAAAGATATGCTTCTTGTTCTTTTAGGCTTAAGGATTACATTTGGCAACATGCTTCTTGTTCTTTTAGGCTTAAGGATTACATTTGGCAACATTGCTGTACAAAGAACTGTGAAACTTAAACTATTTCATGAATTTTTTGTGGGAACTCTCCAGGGTGGTGACATTGAGAAAGCTACAGATTGGATATTCAACAATCCTGATGCTTCTGTTTCATCTGACATGGACACCTCCACATCAAGCTCTAAACCTACTTCTGATGACACTGAATTACCAGATGGAAGAGGGAGTGAGTTTTGAACCCTTGTCTTCACTTCATTGATCATAAGCATTTTGTAATGCTCACATATTTTGAATCTTACATGGCTGCTTCGATGGAATGTTTATTGTTCCCATGCACATGCTATCTATCTTATGTGGCCTGGTACATTTTCTATTTGCATTTCCCTTCCGTGGTCGTTCTTTTCAACTAGAAATCATTATAGTGGCGTTAATGGAGGTCCCTTAAATATTTGCTGTTCTACTTAATGTTCAACTTAAAGATAGGTTACCATACTGAAATGTTAAAAGACTTTTGACTATTGGAAGGACAAGGCAAAACCCAACTTTCTTTAGTTCAATAGTGTTCTCTTCAAATTGTGCTACTTAAGTCTTTTCGAGCTTTTATTTCTATTCCTAGAGTTTTCAGAAGCTTAGATTTGATTGGAATGTTATGTATCTGCAATGGATTGCCAGTATCTGCTGTTATTTTCTTAAAAACTGTTAAATTATACATTTCTCTACATAGCATCGTTTCCTTTATCTGAGTCATATAACATCGATCATTCAGATCAAGACCAGCTGTTTAGCATTTGATCTTGGTAGCACTTTTGAGCGGCTGGACATTCGCATTAAGTAGTTGGTTATGTGCCTTAATGCAGGATACGGGCTTTTTGGGATAGTGAGCCACATGGGAACCTCTACCCACTGTGGACATTATGTTGCTCACGTCCTGAAAGATGGCAGATGGGTAATCTTCAACGACAACAAGGTTGCGGCCTCCATAAACCCCCCCAAGGACATGGGGTATTTGTACTTCTTTGAGAGGCTTGACAGCTGAATTGTGTGGGGTTTGACATTGGATGGGGGAGAGATTCAGAGGCAGAAGAAACAAGATTTCAGTCTTTTGGATCACTGACAGTTGACTATCCATGGGTTCTTGGCCTTGCATATTGTGGCTTGATGGAGCAAGTCTTACCTCTTGGCCAGAACAATTTTCATATGTACGTGACTTTAATTCTAGATATACTTGATCCTCTTTTCAAAATAATATGAAAAAATCAAATCATTGAACATATGAGGGTGAAAAGTATTAGAATTTGAATGTGGAAACATGTGATGACCTGCCATCTCCTTCATCTTACTCCTTTATCTGTCAATATCCATGATTTTTGTTATCTCCATATTCAGATAACAAAAAAGACTTTATTTTGTTGTTATTTACTGATACTGCCTCCCTACTTTATGCAATTCACAGAGAGAATACATTTTCTAATTGACCCTTTTAAGCTCTTAATATTCAGTAAATGTTTTAAACGAATTTTGAAAGAAGCCCATTCCTTTATTTTTGTTTTCTTGGGTTCGATTTTAGGATGAACACTGTCTGTCTGTTGCAAATCCACCTGGAGATTTGCTGTCCATTTTATTCCTGCAGCTAGGTGTTGTCTCATTGAGGATGTATACTCGCTTGCCTTTTAACAATCAAGCCCATCCTACTTTTTATAATTGGGTTTATATATGGTATATGATTGAGGCTGGATAGCTTCAAGATGACCATGCTTTTGGATTACATGAAAGCAATGGGAAGAACCACTGTCCAATTCACGTTTTTGCTTTGAAAGACGAAGGGAATCGTCAAGAGTGGCGGCAATAATATTTTTAGCTAAATTGGCTTGGCTTGGCTATAATCTAGACAATATTTGTTTTTTGTTATATCTTTTTTTACTTGGGTTGCAATATTTTTCAACAGTGTTTGAGGGTGAATATTTTCAGTTTGGTTTGGTTTGATTTTTGCTTAAAAAACAAATCTGATTTTTTTAAAATTTAAAATAAAAACTGAATCAAAACCAGTTTGATTACGTTAGTTTATATAAAAAACCAGGAAAACACATTTTATTTCGAGGCTCTTAGTGATTTTTAAGGGTTTTTAAAAGCCTTGTAATTGATGTAAAAAGTCTATTCTAATTGTCCAATTTTTTTTACTAGTGTTGAGAAGGATCAAAGGAACCGGAGGGTAAAAAATAATTATCTTGGCAGTGTACTTCATTTTATTAACAGCTTATACTAAAAAATAATTCATACTACTAATTAAAAGTCCCATTTGGCATCACTCTTAGGAAAAAAAAATTATAATGCAATTCAACTACGGCAGAAAAAAATTACAAGGCAATATCATGGCTCAGGGAGTTTTTACGTATTATTTGATTCATTGAACATCCGAATAATCTCCGAAAGTTATCAATAATGGCCAGTCAATTTGTTTTGTTTATATGGACAACGTAATTTAACTTTGACTTTTCAAATTATCGTATGTTCTAGAAAAGAATTTCGCTCCTATATTTTTTTTTATTTCTTCAAAATCATCTAATTTTAATATCATCTATCAAGGTTTTAATATCGATTGTAATTGGTTTATGATGCAAACTAATTTTGACAATAAATAAATACTTAAGCTGATGCTAGAGATAAAATTTTTTTAGAACTGGTCAAGTATATATGACCCGTCAATGCTAAAGCATGATTCAAAAGCCACTATAGATATAGAAATAATTAACCCATGTTGTAAGATCCTCAAAAGTATCTTTTATATATATATATATATATATATATATATATATATATATATATATATATATAAAAGATACTTTTGAGGATCTTACAACATGGGTTAATTATTTCTATATCTATAGTGACTTTTAATTATTCCTATATATATTTCAAAGCATTATGCTTCCACAAATTTAATATATCTAACTTATTATTAGTAGAATCCTTACAACCATAAACTAAATACCTCTCAGTCTCATTTCTACTCTCTACACTAGCTTCCTCTTATAAATGCATTTTGAATCAAGTCAAAGTGTTTGACTTATCATCTACCTCTATGGTATCAATAGCATTAACATCATGTTGATGTCTATTATCATGCTCTACTTCATTAACTTACAAATAAAATTCATAAAAGATCATCAACGTATTTTTCACCTTCTTTGTTAGTAATTATGCTTTATCATCATCATATAAATTACTAAAATAAAATTTCACATATTTCAACTTAAAGCGTGGATTTAAGACAATAACCATATATAATAATTTTTTATATCTATTTTTATCATAACCTTATTACTTCTCAAACTTTAACATCATATTCATCACCATTTCACTTAAAAGAATATATTTACTTTTACATAGTCACAACAAGTTTATATGCACGTAAATCAATTTATGGAAGAAAAAATTTGATGTAACATTCAATGTGTCATAAAATCTCAATGTAATAATTTAAAAGATCTTTAAGAACTTTACGAAAGATTAAGCATTTTCCCAATCCTCCAAACTAGGTGACCCTATGATTTTTTTTCCCCTCTTTGAATCAACCCCTATAAAGTAACTTATATATTTAGATTTGCTTTCACTTAACCTTGTAAAGACCTCAAAATTTTCAGTAATTTCTAACATAAGATTAGTTAAATTCTATCAAGTTGTAACATCCAAACACATTGATTTTTTACATCTTGTATACAATCTCTACACATTTCTTAAATGCAAGTTACCTAGAAGATGACAATCTCACAAACCTAATTGCATTTTGAATCTTAACCACTGAAACACTAAATTTCTTTCAATCCATCACACAAATAATGAGGTTTACAATGTGTGCACAACATCTAACATGCAAATACGTATTTGACATATAATAGTTGTCCAATCTTTCACCACATTATTTAAATATGAAATTGTCATATTATTAGAACTTGTATTGTCTACTGTAATAGTAAAAAATATATCAATCCTCCATTCTAAAAAATAATTCTTAATAACTTGACCAATTATCTCACCTATATGATTAGAAACTAGACAAAAATTAAGAATTTTTTTATACATATTTCACTCATTATCAATCCAATTAGTTGTCAAACACGTATAGTTAATGTTTTGGATTGATGTCCATATATTAGTTGTTCAGTACAATCATTAACCCCTAAGAGTAGTACTTAATTTTTCCTTATTTTCCAATTAAACTTTTGAACAATCTTTCATAATAGAAAGAACATTAAATCTAAGTTGCATAATTTTAGAAAATAATTTGAATCCTTAACCCTCTATAAAATTAAAAAGGCAACCAATTAATTATAATAATTTTGCTCGTACTTATCTACACTCATCATAATTATAATCTATTGTCTTAAGAGTTCTTATATTTTGGTCTCCTATTTCATCTTTCTCTTTTTTAGGTTCTAATACCAAAACTTTTGCTCTCATCAACCACAAAAGAAAACTTTTTGTATGCTCTTAAATGACTCCACATATTACTTAAATCATTAAAGATAATATGACATGCATAATATTTTCCACAATAATTACATTCAACTTTATAGGCTTCAAGATCAACATCAAGTTCTATAAAGTGGTCTTAAATATATGATTTTTTTTTTCTATCATGAGCAGTTTTTTCCTTGATGTAAAGACTTAAGACTATTTACCTTTACTACCAATGTGGGTCCTATAATGGTTGAAGTTGGATTAATGTTTGAAGTTGGGGCATTGGTTAATGTTGGGGTAGTGCTAATGGATGATGCATCAGGATTTTCAAGGTTTTTCATTTGTAATTTCCAAAGAAAAGAATGTATAAATAAAAAGGTAGGAAAATTAAATAGTATTTTTCTTTTTCTACTTTAATTTTCAAATCAACAATACTATATTATCATTTTAATTTACAAATCAATAGTGTTGCACACTTTAAAGACTAGCCTAAAGACAACCCAACTCAATTATTTTGAAAAACTTAATGATACAAAAGTTCAATCCAAGTTTCGAACTTTATGAATTGTAGTCTAACTTCCAACATTGGTTCATATGCAATAAATTAAAAAAGAGAACACATTCACACATAGACATCAAGTAGGAATGGTTATTAGGTCTTTAATTATAAAGGTGTCAAAGGTGAATTCTCATTTGAATCTTTATGCATATGCATCTACCATTTTGCTAGGTTGTTGGACAATGTTAACCATGTTAGCAATGGTTAGCTTTGGCTCTGTTTGATAGAAATACTTAATGAAATTCTTTTTTTTTTTTTTTATCTCTTTTCAACTATGGATTGAGTTTGATGGCAATATTAAATACCAGTGGAAAATGGTCTTGCTTAAAGATAACACGACCATTCATGATATTAAATATGGTTTATGGGAAACATTAACATATTAAGCCAAAAACTTGGCCAAATGTTATTTTATGCCCTTATTGTCCTCATTAAAAGATTGCTTAAGGTCATTCACCTTGATGTCTCATGGTAAAGAAAATGCTAAGTCAATCTAATTAGGATAAGGTTTGTTGTATTTTATTTTAAAAGCATCGTTAACTTTGATACGCATCGCCTGTAAATGATAACCCTACCAATTATGTTATCGTGCACTTTTTCATGAGTGGCTAAAATCTGGCCTAGTCCTAAACATTAGGTGTAATATTGAAAGGTACTAATCATACAAATAAGTCTATGGAAGAAGTTAAGGTGTGGTATGCTAATGCATCATATTGTGAGGAAAATATGCATATTATTTTTAGTTGTTATGGATAGGAATATGTCCTACATATTGGCTATATCCAGCGATCATCAGCACAAGTTCAAGTTTAATGGTCTCATATTAAGCTAGAGCTGGAACTAATATGGATGTAACCGGTCAAAGGCACTACTCATAACTAGTTGAGTAACCACTACTTGAGAGGTTATAACTGTCTAACTGGAGTACTAAATCTACCCCTAATTCCTAGTTGATATTTTGTTTTTTAAGCATGTTTGCTTTTGGCTAAATGAACCCATAAAGACCATAGGAAATCCTTGTCGATAATGGTATTGGTGTGCCCGGAGTGTAAGTTGAACCCAAACACCCCTACAAGAATGATTTGATGAAATGATGAGAATATAAAGGTTTAAGTTCTCCAACATTTTCATCCATATTGATGTTAACTAATGCATTTAAAGTAATTGGATACTCAAGGACAAAATCCACGACAATTTTATCCATGATGTTATTCTTAGTTTTTGGCTTGTAGGGTTGAGTATCTTTTTCAGGTTTCAAATTTAGCTCCATGTCTATGTCCTACCAAGCATGTCAATTTATATATTGTCAATAAAATATCTTCTTTCCTTTTAAGGTCAGAAAAAAAAAAAAACTTAGAATTTTACATGTGAAAAGGTATATGATGTTGATTTTACAGGAAACTAGTACCAAATAGGTTTGCATAAGCATGAATTAAAAGTTTATTACAATTCCTAAACAATTGTTATACATATTAGGTATGAAATAACCATAATTATCAATTCATATAAGTTTAAATAATGAATAATAGGGTTTAACCAAATAATTGATCATGAATCCCATATCGATTATGCATCAAAAGTTTTTATTAAATCTTAAACAATTATGTTTAAATTAATGATCAATTTCTTAAGCATTATTCAAACCCAAAACTAAATATTGTTTACTCTAGTACTAAGATATACTAATTAATAAAAGAAACCAAAAGGTTTACTGAGTATCATGCAAATTAATCATAGTGAAACTAGAAGAGTTCACATATAAGTTATAGGTTCAATTGACATATTGGAAACAAACTATTTATTGGTTGGTTCACATGGTAATAAACCAAAAAAATCTATTACGAGAAACTTTATAGGTTTACATCAAGGTGATAATATCTAAGACTAAGAATAAATATTAGATAGCTTTGAAAGTAAGAGCAATACATAATTTTAAAGCATGTAAATAAATAATATATAAATAAAAACATAAATTGTAAAGAAAACAATAAGATCAAGAAATAAATGACATAAGAGATAAAACATAAAGTTGTAAATAATTCACAAAGTACATTACAAGAAAGCTAAGTTGCAAGAGAGATATATTACATTGAAATTGTGTAAAGGGTAGGTCAAAGAATTATAATAAATACATCCTTTTAAACTATTTCTTAGATCTAATTTTTTTCCCACTAGGTAGAAAAAATAACAATCCAGAGTCAGTCTTAAACAAGAAAATCATTCATTTGAGCATTAACTCTTACTCCATCTTAGGAAACAAGTGTCCAATGCTTGAAAGACTATAATTCCTAGACAGGAAAAACTCCCAATGGTTATCCACAAGGACACTCAGGAAAAACAAGTGTCTATGATGTCTTCTTCTAAGCCCAAGCAAGCATCCTCAGGATTTTGGTTGTTCTAGCCCTAGCTACTACATTGTCTAAAACACCAGCCTTAGATCTGCTTCGATCACAACATAAGTCTTTTTCAAAAATCCCATCACCACATTTTACCATGATAATAATATACAAACATCCTTTTATTTATTTTGGGTATCAACAATGCCCTAATATTTATGCTCATACAAGCCTGTTGCCATCCAAGCAACTGGGGATATCAAAAGACAACATATCACTGCAATAAATATTCTTTTCGTCTTCATCGCTAACATTGACATAAGTTGTCGATGAAGAATGCAAGGGAGTTGTGTTGTATGAAGGCATAGATAGAAGCGAACCAAAACTCAGACTTGGTAGTGTCTCAAAGGAAATATCGTTGATGATGGGTTTATTATTACAGTCATGGTAAACATAGTTTGACATCAAACTTCCACTAACGTTGGGAGTCTCTTCAATGGTATGCCACGAACTTTGTAAAGAATCTTGGCAGCTAAAGTTGGTGGGATCACTAGAAATAAGTTGCTCCAAATTGGCTTCACTAATCTGGGTTTCATTTAGAGATTGAGCACCCGATGTGTTCGTGCAAGCTTGGGCTTGTTGGTTTTGGAGCTCGTTTGGCTGTAAGCATTGAAATTGATCATTGACTTGGTTATTTCTACGATGGGTTTCTTGAAAATGTCTTTGACTAACATCTTGGCTGATATTGCCTTGGCAAGACAAGAAGGAAGTGGCTAGATTTAAGAGATTTGGGTTCAAAATGGGTCCGATGCCAAGCAAACTTGGAATACTAAGCTGGGATGAGCTGTGGAGGCACGAACTGAGAGCGGAGCAGTCTTGAAGAAGATCGAGGCGTGGCTGGTGAGTTGCAGGATCAATCCCCATCATCAATAGCCTTTTCTTGATGTGGGTGTTCCAGTAGTTTTTGATTTCATTATCAGTTCTTCCGGGCAAGCGAGTAGCAATTGTAGACCACCTGAGTCACCAAACAATTAGTGCAGAAATTGTGACGTTAATTGACTTGGACACGAGTCCCAGAGAAACAAGACAACTTAGAAATTGTACACGATATTTTGTAGCGTAAAAAGGTAGTGTTTAAACACGTTAAAAATCATAATTTTAAAAAAATTAAAATTAATTTTATTATGTTTTTAGGTTATTTTGATATTTTAATATTAAAAAAAATTTTTTTAAAAAAAATTATTTTAATATATTTTTAAATAAAAAATATTTTCAATTACAACGACTATAATACTTCCAACTATCGAACGCTGACTATCAAATAGATGGCCAGGAGTAAAGTAATGATAAAACAAAAAAGTGGGCACAACCCGGAAAAAAATAAATATACTCACTTATTTCCCAAAATACCATGCAGTTGAATTATTGTCTCTTCTTCTTCATGCGAGAATTTTCCTCTCTTGATGTCAGGTCTCAGGTAATTAGTCCACCGGAGACGGCAACTCTTTCCACATCTTTTGAGTCCTATACATGGAAAACAATATCGCAAAAACATCAGACAGGTTATATAAAACAGAAGTGCGATGAAGAAAAAAGAAGATAGTTCTAAGTAGTTCTAACATTACTTGAATAAAACAGAGAATCAGCTTGTATACCTGCGTTTTTGGGTAGGATTCGCCATCTTCCATGCCCATGTTTCTGAATGTAAGTGGTCAATTTTTGATCTTCCTCTGCAGTCCATGGACCTTTCTTGAGTCCATTTTTGTCACAAGAAGGAGATTTTCCCATGTAAACTCACAAATCCCTGAATTAATGCCTATTTCGCGTGTGAGGGAGGAAGAGGGGGAGGAGAAGGAGAGGTGATGCAAGTGCCCTCCTCCGTTAGAGAATCATGGGCGTAAATATATAGAGTAGAGAATTCAGGCAAGAGAAGCAAAAGCAGCTGTAGAAGTCAAAAGGATTCGGTACCGTCTTTCTACAGCATAGAATGTACGTGTCTTGTTATGAATAAATATCTCAAAAAAAAAAAAAAAAAAACGTTAATTCACTTCTAGTTTTAAAGCTAATAGTCCTTCCAATGGCAAGGAAAAAAAAATCGACTTTTTACATTCTGTGTTTGTGCCTATTGGTTGCTTACGTCCTACATTTCAAACTTACAAGATTTACATCAAAATTCACAGTATGTTTCTCAATTAATTAAAAATTAAAAATAAATTGCATTTCTTTTACAAATAAAGATTGAATTGAGATTTTTCTAAACATTTCCTCCACATTTTGGTATTGTTAGCTACCAAATCACCTCAAGTGAACAAAACAATCCTTTTTATCAGACACTACAACATTTTTCCATCAAGGAAATCTTTTGGGATTTTTTTAAGAACATATAAGAATTATATAAATGGAGGTAATTATTGATTAGAGGAAATTAAATAATAATTAATTAATTTTTGTGTTAAATAACCAAGATAGAGGGAGTAAGACAATAATTTATTGTAAATATATAAAGTCTAGTTAGTATTGTGGTAGTTGTTGTTTTTATTTTTTGTTTGGAAATTCATTAAAGTAATATTTTTTTATTTTTTAAAATTTATTTTTAACATCAGTACATCAAAATATTTAAAAATACTAAAAAAATAAAAAAAAATTAATTTGTTTCAAAAATATTTTTAAAACATAAGAGCAAATATAAAAATGGTATTTTTTGGAAAATGAGAAGAAAAAAAATAAAGCATATAAAGGTAAAAGAGAGAAAGGGGTCCAATAAGAGCCGGCGAACTCAGTCATGACGTGGCAGTGGTTGATTTGACATAGCGTAAATTGCTTAAAATACGTGCTTGGCTCTTTCAAAGTGGTCCCCCTCCAGCAGTCTCTCTCGCTGTCTCGTATTCCAAAACAGTTGTGTGAAACCGAAGAAGAACAAAAACAAGATCGTTATCTTTGGGCCTTTCTGGCTGTCACTGCCACGTGTCAGTTCTGATGTATTGCCTGGAGCATTTGACTCTGCTACAGAGCCTCAGCATGTGCATGGCTCCAAGCCGACTTCACTTAAAAGGGTCGATTCTCAGTAGGCTAGCTCTTTCGAGTCGCAATTTCCTTTTATACACGTGGACGCCTCTCATCATCCGTCATCATTTATTCTCTTTCATCATCTCTATTTAATTGTTGTTGTTAAAAGAAAAAAACTTAGGCACCGTCGTTTATTTCGTGAGGAGTGATTATTTGAAAAAAAAAAAAAATTATGTTTCTTTTATCATTAAAAAAATTAAAAAAATTAATAAAAAATACTTTTAATTTTTTAAAAATTTTTTTTGTTCAAAATACTTTTTTAGAAGTTGTGAGAAATTAAAAAGCATCTTCTTATTTGTTGATTATATAAAATTTGATTATCAATACTTTTATTACTATATATTTTGTTTTGATTTTTTTATAATTTTATTTTTTAAAATTTAATTTAATTTATTTTTTTATTAATTTTGATCCTTATTCTTTTTATCGTTATTTTTTTAATCCTTTTGTTAGTTGAAATTTGTTATTTATTAGATTTAATTTTCATTCTTTTAATCACTATTTATTTGAAATAATTTATGAAATTGATTTTTTTTAATTTCATCATATTTTGACTTTTTTATCTTTTAGATTTAGTCTTTATTTTTTTTATTATTTTTTATTTTATTTAAAATAATTTATAAAATTTAATATTTTTTATTTCATTATCGTTTAGGTTTTTTATTTGTTAGATTTAATTGATTCTTATTATTTTAATAAATTTAAAATAAAATAAAATATTAATAAGTTATTTTTCAGTTTATTTTTTTATTATATTACCAAACAAAAAAATAATTTATTTTTTAAAAATATTTTTTTTAGCAAACAATCATCGTAGCCTTAATTGATTCTCAGTTGGCTAACTCTCTGTTTTAGCTATACCACGTAATCATGTGACGTTTTAATGCAAATGATTTTAAGTGATATAAAACACAGGATTTTTCACTTGAACAAGTTACTGAGATTAAGAATAATATAATATCATTTTTGAAATATCCTGTAATAGCTTAAATTACTTAGCGATTTAATTAATGATTTTTAGCTATGTGTATTTTTAAATGAAATAAGATTTGAATTATTATAATAATATAATGGAGAGAAACATCTATGTTGAATAAATTAAGATTTAATTGAAAACGAGAGAAATTAGAAGATTAAAGTTGTGTTTATTTTTTAAAAACTAGTTTCTGGAAAATCACTTTCCAAATTTTCATGTATTTATTTTTCATTAGAAAAACTGGTTAACAGAAAACACTTTCCAGTCAAAGAAAAATTTGGTTTGGTTTCTAAGAAAGTGTTTTCCTTTTATTTTGGGCGGAAAACACTTTTTGAAAGTTGTGAAAATTTTAAAATATCATATTATTTGCTGATTATATCAAATTTGATCCTCAAACTTTTGTTATATATATATATATATATAGTTTTGAATATTTGCTTTACTTTTCAATTTCATCCCTTAGAATTTAATTTTTATATTAATTTTAGTCTTTATTTTTATAATTGTTATCTGATTTTCCTTATCATTTTTTAATTGAAATTTTTTATTTATCAAATTTGGTCCTTATTCTTTTGATTGTTACTTATTTTATTTGAAATAATTTATGAAATGTTAATTATTATTATTTTAATTTCTTCATCTTTTAATGTTTTTATTTTTTAGATTTGATCTCTATTATTTTGATTATTATTTATTTTATTTGAGATAATTTATGAAATTATATTTATTTTTTCAATTTCATTCTCATTCAACTTTTGATTTGTATGATTTATTCCTCATTATTTTAATAAACTTGAAAAAATAAAATATTAATAAGTTATTTTTACGGTTCTTTTTCAATGACATTACTAAACACTAGAAAATATTTTTTTAATTATTTTTCATTACACTACCAAACATTAAAAAATAATTTATTTTTTTAAAATTTACTTTCTAAAAAAATATACTTTCCAGTAAATAAATAAAACCTGAAAAGTAGAAACAGGAAATGGTAATGAACCAAAAGGATACCTGCCTACGTACCATGCGTGACATTCTATGATATAAATAAATGACCGCAAACACTCGATGAAATCTATTAAACAATATATAAGTAGTAGGTTCCAATGTTGGGGTGGCGCAAAATTTCATTTCATGTCAGAATTAATATCTGATTAAGAAATGTTAGAATATATATATATATATCAACAACTAATTCAAAGCCCACAGTTTTCATAAAAAAAGGTTGGAGGCTTTCATTTTCAATTCGAGGTTTTTTTTTTATTTTTTTAAATAATTAAAAATATGGTTGCTATTATTTTTTAAAATATTTTTTATTTAAAAAAGAATTAAAATAATATTTTTTTACTTTTTTAAAAATTATCTGTTATATTAGCGCATCAAAATAATTAGAAAATATTAAAAATGTATTAATTTAAAATAAAAAAATTTAAATTTTTTGTTATATACTTATAAAAACGTGAAAATAAAGAGAAGAAGGGCTGAAAACGAGTGTCGAAATCTCTGGCAGGACTTTCAAAGTTGGAACTTAATCGTGAAGAATGCATGTACTTGCTACTCGCCGCTGTTGAAGATTTTCCCGAACAGAAGATATTGTGAGTTGTTTCTCCAATTCAAAAACTTCCCATATTTAGAATTTATCGAGCGACAAGACGTCTTATAGGGTTGGGGAGACGCAATTCCTTCGCATGTCATAACTCGCATAGCTCAATTGAGGTGCCTTTAAAACTGCCTTGACTTTGGAGGTGAAGTACAAATTGATTAAGAGAATCTTGGGCTGAAGTTTGAATACTATTGATGATAATCTATCCGTTTGAATTACACAGTAATCTATACACCTACAATAACACATTAAGTATAAAGTTAGAAGGTGTGGCATTTTAATTGTTCCTATCTTTACTATATATTCTCTGGTAAATTACTGTGAATTAAAATAATTTTTTTTTTTTAAATAATTTGATTTTTAAATTATTTTTTATATAATTGAGCTATTCTGAGCCAAAATTAGAACCTAATTATTTTTTTTAAAGGTAAGTGTTGAATTGAAAGATAAATTATTGAAGTAGAAAACATGGGTAAAATAGATGATGTCTCTATAATTTATTTGAAAAGTTCATTGTAGTCATCCATCTTTTTATGTTATCAAGTAACCGGTCTCTCTGATTTAAAAAAAATACATTTTAGCACCAAACTTTATTTTTCTCTTTTTTTGTTCTAGTCTTTTCTTTTGCTAGAGGAGAGGGGGGGTCGCCAGATTCTAGATTTGAGAGAAAAAATTGTTATTAGTGAAGATTTCGGCCACCAAAACAGTTAGTTTTTGTATCCAATGATTTCATATGACAAGAGAAGTTAAGATGAGATGTTTTTTTTTCCTTTTACCTTGGAAATGTCTAAAAAAAACATATCTAAAACATACAACACGCCAACTTTTTTTTTTTGTTTAGGTCATTGGGGAAGACGGCTCGTCGTTTGCCCATTCACTAAAAGAAAAATTAAAGGCTCGCATGCGTGGGCCTGGACTTGCGCATTGTTTTTTGGTTGGGAAATAAACTTTGTGAATGATTTTTTCCTGCTTTGTTTAGGGTTTTCATGATTTAAAAAAAAACATCATTTTGTAATTGATACTCGATTTTGTAAGCATCTAATTTCTATTATATAATTAAAAATTATCTTAAAACAATTACTAAACCTAGTTCAACTTATGAACCGAGTTATAAGTGATCAGGTTCATCCAATATATCATTGTCTTAATATTTTTTTGATTTTTTTATAAGTTGATTTATGTTTTTGCCGGTCATTTAGATTTTCTTTAAATTCATTATATTAACCAATTGACATTGGGTTAGCTTTTAAATGATTTGGTTGCAAGCTCATACCATGCAAGGAGCCAAGTTAAGGAATTTTAAAATTTACCTGCTTACCCGTGTTTTATATAGCATTGCCAAAAACAAATCCCCACATTCTTGATTTTTTTTTAATATTTTATAAAAAATAATTCAGCTCGCGGTGGAGCGCAAGATAATTGACTAGACAATTTCTAAAACTAGTGGGAAATTAGAAGGATTCATGGATCATCCATCTCTACAGTTCAAATTCTTAGCGTCCCAAGCAACTGGCATGCAAGAATAGTATAATCCTATAAGGTGCACCATTAAGTAATTAAGGAATAGTCCGAGCCAGAGCTTTGTCTCTCTTTTATTCTTTTAATAAAAACAAAAAATAGCCCAAAGAACACCTGTCCTTGAGAATTCATAAATTCATGGCAATGGACCGCAAGTTACCAGATTCATTTCTTTTTACGTGGACATTAATA
Organism: Populus alba; assembly: GCF_005239225.2. Classification (NCBI taxonomy): domain Eukaryota; kingdom Viridiplantae; phylum Streptophyta; class Magnoliopsida; order Malpighiales; family Salicaceae; genus Populus; species Populus alba. Next base: position 15,448,330 of record NC_133294.1, on the reverse strand, counting down.
ATTAGCTGCATGACATCCAGAGTAAGCTGCACCGACAGGTCGTCAAACGATGCACATTGGAAGTTTGGTACCGAAGACTGAGTGGGATCGACTGCGTATGCATGAACATGACACTTCCTCTTGTCCTCGAGTGAGCTAGGGTGTGACCTAGCCAGCAGGCATAGCTTCAAGTTTTCAAACATTTTAGAACGTATACCGACTTGGGATTAAAAAAAACTTGAAGAAGACTGGGAATTGATCATCTGTTAAAGATTTGAAGGATTAAAGAAGACTGTGAATTGATGATCATCTTTAAAGAAGACTGTGAATTGATCATCTGTTAAAGATTTGAAGGATTAAAAAAAACTTGAAGAAGACTGAATTGATCATCTGTTAAAGATTTGAAGGATAAAAGCTTGAAGAAGACTGTGAATTCATCATCTGTTAAAGATTTTAAGGATTATAAAAAGCTTGAAGAAGACTGTGAATTCATCATCTGTTAAAGATTTTGAAACTAGAAACTCAAATGCAGCAAAATTAGGGTGCCATGATCATCTCCTATCCTATCAGTATTAAATGGAGATTTTACTTTTAGGTACCGTTCTTTACGAAGAAAATAAATTAGGGTTAAGTTTATGTGGTGGAAAATGAGGTTCTACGTCTACGTAGTGGCAGAGAGATCGCTCAAGCTTATGTGATCAAGAAGGCTGATGCCACGTCTCATTCTGTTCATGAAGGGACAGCGCGTGACAAGACTTCAAGCCGAGAATCATATTTCCTGCTTCAATTCCGTCTAATATGATGAAAATGACACCAGATCTGGTGACCGTTTATATGGATTCCAGCTACTCCATTATCAAGTTTTATGACCGGTTATTTTTAGGGAATAAACGGGGTTAATTCTAGCATAAAATTATATATATATATATATATATATATATATATATATATATATAATTTAAGCTAATAAATTAATTCTAACAGCTTCAATTTAAGCAATTTAAGCTGTTAGATGACATTTTAGAATATAATTTATACTATTATTTAACATATTTCTTTAAGTGAAAGTTTTTTGAACTTAAAACTTGTACATTCTCAGATTACCTTGTACTTAATTTTTATTAAATAAATGTGGATAATGATATTTGAACTCGTGACCGCTTAATCATCAAGGCTTTGATACTATATCAAAGAACCATTTCAACCCAATAGCTTAAGCTGTTAGGTGAAGTCCTAGGATATAATTTATATTATTCTCTAACAACCTAATAGCTTAAGTTTTTAGATTGAGATGATTCTTTAATATGGTACCGGTGCCTTGATGACTTAGTGGTCACGAGTTCGAATATCATCATCTCTATTTATTTGATAAAATTAAGCACAAGGTAATGTGGGCTTGTGTAAATTTCAAGCTTAAAGAAGAGGTATATTAGAGAATAATATAAATCATATCGTAGAATCTCACTTAACAGCTTAAGTTTTTAGATTGAGATGATTCTTTGACACTTTTAAATTATCTATAGCTAATTTAATTAGCATAACAAATTGAAGTTTTGTCAAGGGATTTGGAATCCTATGCCTTTCATTCACCCCTCAAATTTAAGAATTCAACGGAGGACGAAGACTGTTTGTTGTATTATTTTAATTACCCTCGAGACCTCGAAGTAAACTGAATCAATATCAAGCACTCATGGTCTACTGAATCAACAAAGTTAGGAGAACACAAGGTAATTAAATAATTAAATGTATTTGATCAGATGGAATTGAAAAGGTGAATTTAATCTTGATACAAGAAAATTAATCCAAACTATAAAGCCGTTAAAATAAATAATAATTAATCCAAAAAATGCATTTTCGCAAACCAAGAAAATATTTGTGCTAGTAAATTTGTATTAGGTATATAATAATTTAAAAGAAAATGTTAACATTCTTGTAAAAATCTATAATATTATTTTAGAACCATGTGAAGTTAAATAATAATTAAAATATAAATTTTTATATAGTGCATTTAAATCTATATATATATATATATATATATATATATATATATATATATAAAGAGTTTAGAGCCTAACGCTCAGTCCAACAAATAAATGACAAGATGTATGCGGGTCTATAAAGCTAGACCAATGCTGCTAGGTTTTTTTTTATTGTGTAGATTAATTTTTTTGAAAAAAATAATAATAATAAATGTTATATCGTCTTCTATAGCAAATAATGCGTTGTCTATTTGTCTAAATTTCAACTACTAAAGTGGAGGCAGGAAACTATAATGTAATACAGAAACTATAATCTAAATTATACTTTATTTAATCGATGACTGACAATCCGAAACAAACGATTATAGGCTACTTGCTATAATAGTCAGAAACGGATAAATTAAAGTAAGCTAATACAGAAACTATTATCCATTCATCTATCCATCAATATATTCTCGGGACTCTAACATGGACGATTTCAGCACGGCTAGCATGGAAGCCACACAAATTGTTAAAATTCAGGTCAGCTTTCACATATTCAATGGCATTTAATACTAATATGGCCCGTCCTTTTCCACTAAAGTCGTTAAAATGGAAAATATAAAACGAAAAAGAAAACTCATCTCTTTCCCACTTTAGAAAATGTGGCAGCGAACTTTATTATTAACTCCTAATTGGTATTATAATAATGATTGTTATTTAAAAATAAATTAAAATAATTTATTTTTTATTTTTTAAATTATTTTTAAATTCAGTACATCAAAACTATCTAATGTCAAAAAAAATAATAATTTAAAACTAAAAAAAAATAAAAAAATAATTTAACCTTCTCTTTAATGAAATCCATGTGGTCTTGACATGGTTGGCTTACAGCTTATGATGGGCTCAAGTCATCTCAAATTATAATAAACGACCGAACAATCCCTTTAAGTTTTAAATAAGTTTGTGTTGTATATAAAATGTAATCAAACAACAATAGCAGGAGCCAAATAATATTTAAATACCCGGCTGAGATACGTGCTATGTTTTTATTTTGTTTTTTTAACAATGATGTATCGATTTGAACAACACTGTATTTTATTTGACCATTTGATGAAGAAAAAAACACAAATAAAAAAAATGAATAGAAACTGCACACAGGATTATAATTTTTAATTTTATTTGTTAAATAGATTTTAATAATTTCTACCTCTTTAGAAGGTTTATAAGATCAGTGTTTTAAAATCCGACCCGGCATGGTGGGTTAACCCTGGACCCGGTCGACCCGGTCCTGGAACCGGGCCGGGTTGAAGACAAAACCAGCTGGGGATTTGGCCTGGCAAAACCTGGACGGCCCGAAGGATTGACCAGGAAGCTAGATGACCCGAGTAAACCCAGCTGAGACCTAGCTGTTTTTTTCATATATATATCAATAAAAACGACATCATTTTTTGCCTAAACACTCTATTTTATTGAAAGCTATCGCCTCTCTCTCTCTCTCTCTGCTTGAAAGCCATTGTCTTTAAGCCAAAATCTGTGGATCTCAATTCTTGCTAGTTGCTTAAACTCTCTCTCCCAAAAGCTCGCAAAAGAAAGCATATGGCGTTCAAAATCAGGTCAAAAAAAGAAAATACCCTTTCATCTTTGCTCCTACTATTGTCTTCTTCTTATACTCAAAATAATTTTCAATCTCTTACATTCTTTCTCGTAGATCTCCAAAAATCTAACCCCACTACCTCAAAACCTTTTTAAAAAAATCCAAATCCAAGGTGTTTGGTGCCTATTCTAATGGGTATAAAATGCTAATTTAGTGATCGAAACTAATTCTTGATACCGAAGTTCATGTCTTCAAACGGATCTGTACATTGCTTTTTTATGATATTGTTTTGTTTTGTCTCGTTGGAGAGATGAGAGGTTTTATGTCTGGTGTTGAAAAAGAGGAGATGATTTTATGTCCATTAATGGTATGTGATGTTTTGTTGATTTAATTAACTTGATTATCACAGGTGGAGTAATAGTAGCTCTTTCAACAAGTTTTTTATTTTGTTGACCCGGGTTCACCGGGGTCAACCCATCTAACCCGTGATCCAATCATTATACCGGGTTGATCACCGGGTCAGGTTTAAAAACTATGTATAAGATTTTAAAACGGTTTGAAACCAATTTTAATAAAGAAAGAAAATCATAATTCCTAAATAAAAAAGAAAACTAACAAAAAATCCAAAATACACTCAAATAAAAATAACAAAAATTGCTCAAATGGTATCTTCAGGGCCTAATTTGAGGGTGTTTTATAAAGGGTGGTGTAAGCGGGCGGACCCCATCATAGAATTGATGGGTTGATCCATAACCTTATAAACTTAGTCCAACTCCGTCCATACCTAACCATGTCAAAATTAAGAGACTAAAATAAATAAATTAAAATAACATTATTTTAGACAAAATGATAAACCTAATCATCAAGGATTAAACCGAAATAAGTTTTAGACAGGAGAGTTATAATTTTACAAAATAAAAAATTATGGGCTGAACATGAACATGAAATACCAACCCAACCCATTTATATTCTACTAGACTTTATAACAGAAAGCCTCACAAAACCTAATATATTTCTCAAGTCTCATCAATGTTTCTCATGTCCTCTGATTGAAAAACTCTAGCTAAGAAATGAGAATTTTAGATTTTATTATTTGGTTAACTAATGTTGAGGTATTAATTTGAGGTGTTCGGAATTGATTTGAAATAATTTTGATATTTTATAAATACGCAATAAACTGTTTATTTAAATTTAATAACATGTATTAATTGGAAATTACATTAATCACAGCTAGGTTTCCAGTTTGCTTTCCCGACGGGAACAGGTAATTAATCCATTCAACGAGCAAGCTGTATCTTAGGACATCTAAAGATTGGCTCTTCAGATGCAAATTTTTTTTTTTTTTGTTAATTGAAAGGATATCTTTCATTATCTTATATTAAACACCAAAATGGAGGAAAATTTAGATCAATATGCGTTGCGCTAAGAGCTGTATATTAGCCTTTTGTTGCAGATCCATACAAGCATCATAACGTTTGCACATTGATATCATAGCAATCTCATGATCATTTTAGGTCGAACCATGTAAAGTAATGGAAAATGTTTTCTGAGAAGATTCAAATTAGCTTTAATTCATGATCCAATCCAAATTAGTCTTATTTGGAGATTAGATGAACGAGAAGATCTGCTGTTGACTAAGTTTAAAAGAATCCGAGTGCAATTGGATCTGAATTAAGCCATTAAGACAAATCTTGAAACTTAGATTGGGTCTGTGCCAGGTTACAGCATGAGCGGCTGCCCATGTTCTATCCTTCATGTGGAAAAATTCATGCAAAAGAGGATGGCTTCCAAATCAAAAGAGGATTCTTTCCGGAAACAAGGTATTTACTGATGGAATTTTTTATTGGTATTTGTATCATCATTCTGATAGCAATTAATTTACTAATAGAATTATTGATGAAAATATTCTGTCGGTGAATCTTTTGTCGGTATTTTTTGTTTGTCGATAAGTCTATTGGTAATAAAAAAACTATATTATTACCGATGAATTTACTAACGGAAAAGACGTGCAAAAAAAAAATTATCCATTTTATTCCATCGGTATTCCTCTCAGAAAAAAAAAAAAAACCATATGTAATTATGTCGGTGATTATTTAAAAATATTTTTACAAAACTATAAAATAATCAAATTAATATAAATTAACACTCTATAATACTTAGAATTGAGTTGCTTGGATAAAAGAAGAAGAAAATTAACTCAAATAAATTTGCAACAAATAAAATAACACAAAAAAATAAATCAACTAAAAAAAATTCATATGAAAAAAATGAAGTTGCGATTGCTAAAAATTTTAAAATCTTATAAATAAATCGACTAAAAATTAATCTCATAAGAAAAATTAATCTTATACAACAACATTCATACAATTATTAAGAATAGAAAAATATAAAAAAAACAAATATAATAAAAAAAAATCTTATCTTAATATAATTGCAAGTGAAGCTAAGAAGAGAAAAAAAAAAACAAATTCATAAAGTATATTAATTAAAAAAAGAAAAAAGAAGAAAGGAGAAGAAGACATACATGGACATGGAGGAGGAGAGAAGAAAAAGAAAAGGAAATGGATGTTGATGTTGATGTTTTTTACACAAGGAAAGAAGAGGAAGAAGAAAAAGAAGAAGAAAGAAGGCTCGTCTGTTGTGAAGTAAAGGATTCAAGGCTTTTTTATCGGGTTGTTTTACGGAAACAAATAATTAAATATTAATATTTTTAATTATTTTGTCAATGATTCTGTCTATAATATTTAATTTAAAATTTTAATTTAATCAAAAAATTTTAGAAACCGCCAAATATCACCGATGACTTTTCAATCCATCGATGATTCCGTATGTAATATCTAATTTAAATTTTTAATTTAATAAAAAATTTTCATAAACCCACCAAATAACACTAATGACTTTTCCAATCATCGGTGATTTTATCTATAAAAAATAGTTATTAATAATGCAATTGAAAAGTGAACACTTCTAGAATTTTTTGAAAAATAATGACAGAATTGACTCAAACTTTCCTAATTTTATAACCCATCAGAACGGAGCTGAAAATTTCTACACTAGCCACCCTGAGTTGAACTCCTAAAAACCCATTGCAAAACTACGTTCAAGAGGGCTGGGGAAGCAGAATGTAGAAGGAGAAGAAGGCAAGGGAGCAAATGAGTAGTGGGGATTTCTTAACAAATTTAACCATGGGCATACGGGTTGGAGAGGAGGAAGAAGCTAGTAGAGATGGCGATGAGGTTTTTATCTACTCGAAGAAGAATGATTTCTCCATTATTAAAGAATCTCCAACGCAGCATGTTTAAAAGGGAATATATAGCGGTCATTTTAGCTTTTCTTTCTTTGTATTGTAGCAACTCAAGGGATTGCTAAATCAACGATTAAAATAGCATTTCTCTCAATGAAATGCTATTTCTACATATTCTATTAAAAAAGCTAAACATGAAAAAGGTACAAATAATCGTTGGGCAAGGCTATTTTATCTGCATTTGCCCTTTCTTCCTCTTTAAATTTTGATGCGAGAAAATGGAACCCATGGCAAAGATGAAGAAAATGAAAATGAAACCAAGGGAGCAAGTAATGGAGATTTCTTAACAAATTTAACCATGGGCGTACGTGGTGGAGAGGAGGAAGAAGCTAGTAGAGATGGCGATGAGGTTTTTATCTTCTCGAAGAAGAATGATTTCTCCATTATTAGAGGCTAGAGAATGATTTCTCCATTATTAGAGGCTAGAGCATCTCTAATGCAGCACGTATAAGGAGAGTTAAAAGGGAATAGCAGTCATCTTAGCTTCTTCTTCTTCTTCTTCTTTTGTTTAATTTTATCTGCACTTGCCCTACTTCATCTTTAAAAAATTGCATACAAATATTCCAATTTGAGACAGCATTTTATTTGAATAATCAAAGACTTTTTGGAAATATAACACTGTTTTCATGTAGAAACATCCCTATTTTTTGTTTTCCCCCAACAAGAGAGCATAAGATTTGTACTACACGATAGATTCTCAAATTATTTTTTCTTGTGTCTGATGTTTTGGTTAAATTTAAAATTATTTCATCATGATAATTGAATTTAAATGCTTAACTTCAAAATGAATGATTATGATCATAGTTATTAAACACGGTTTGGAGGTTGACCCGGCCAAGGAGCCGGGTCCCGGGTTTCATTGGTCAACTCGGAAAATTTAAAAACAAAATAAATATATAATATTTCATATGAAAAAATCCATATAAATATAGGTTATACATATTGTAAATAATGAAGTTTAAAAGAAAATTTTTTAAAAAATTATCTCACATTAAAAAGATATTATGTTAAACTTTTAAGTTGAAGTATTTATATCAAAAAAAAAAATTATCCCGCATTGACAAAATATAATTTATTTCATGGGAACATAGAGTATATATACAAAAGAGTTTCAGATCAACATTTAAAAGATACTATGTTATTCTTTTAAGTTGAAGTATTTAAACCAAAATATTTTTTTATCCCACATTAAAAAAACATAATTTTTTTCTTGAGAACATAAAGTATATATATTAATAGGTTTCAAATTCCACATTGAAAAAACATAATTTTTTTTATGGGAACATAGAGTATATATACGAATGGGTTTCAAATCCATATTGAAAAGATACAATGTCATCCTTTTAAGTTGAAGTATTTAAACCAAAAGGTTTTTTATTCCATATTGAAAAACATGATTTTTTCTTGAGAACATAGAGTATATGTACTGATGGGTTTTAAATTTCACATTGAAAAAACATAACTTTTTTCATAGGAATATAGAGTATATATACAAAAAGACTTCAAATCTCACATTGAAAAGATATTATGTTATCATCTTAAGTTGAAATATTTAAATCAAAAGGTTTTTTATCCCACATTGAAAAAGCATGATTTTTTTTCTTGGAAACATAGAATATATATATATATATATATATATATATATATATATATATGAAAGGTGTTATCCTTTTTAGTTGAAGCATTTAAACTAAAAGGTTTTTTATCCCACATTGAAAAAATATGACTTTTTTTCTGGGAATATAGAGTATATATACTAATGGGTTTTAAATCCCACATTTGAAGAAAAAAAAACCAGGTCTTGTCCGGGTTCACCCGGGTCATGGGTCGACCTACCAGGTCGCCCGAGTTTGGCTGGGCTGTTGCCACAACCGGTCTTTTATAAAACCCGAACCGGTCCAACCATTAGGTCGACCCATCGGGCCGGGCCGGGTTTAATAACACGGATTATAATATTAACATAATTTTAAAATAATAATAAATTAATCACTTTCTATTTTTTTTATTTGAATTCAAATTGATGTAAAGATCTAAAACATGATCGTTCATTTAACTTATAAATATATTTTTTAAAATTGTGTTTCAAACAGTGTTTTATAAAATTTTAATTTTTTAATTACTTTTTTATAATATAAAATTATTTTCATATAATAATGTTAAAAAATATAATTATTTTTTAAAAAATATTATTATAATATATTTATTATTATCATAATTTTAAATACTAAATGAATATGGAGAACGTCAGCATCCTTCTTCTCTAATGGCAGAATTCTCATCTTCTCCCTTTTAATATTTAAACATAAAAGAATTGAACCAGGATGACGAAAGAAAAGTCCCATGAATCATACATATCTTCAATTGTTTAAAACAATTCCATCCTGCTTTTTTGCACAATCTAAATTATAATACATGTACAAAAAATCTCCAAGGAAAAAAAGTATAAAAAAGCTTTAGAATATTATAGAACATAATCAAGGAAATGGGGAATGTACTTCCGGTTTTGACTGTGGACTGAGAGAATACCATGGGTCCGATAGTCTTCCCAACTGTTGGTTTAGTCCGCCTCTGGTTTTTCGTCAAAAACCATGCCCCCGCTCGCACACTATATATCACAGCCGGCACACCGTCGCTACAACCCCACCTCAAAGCCTAGTAACTAATCAAAAACCTAAATGAGTGCTGCAGCGAGCAAAGCCTGGATTGTGGCAGCTAGTATTGGCGCGGTGGAGGCACTGAAAGACCAAGGTATTTGCAGGTGGAATTACACCCTAAGGTCACTGCATCAACATGCCAAGAACAATATCAGATCATTTACTCGATCCAAGATCTTGGCCTCCTCCTCCTCCTCCTCTTCTAGTTCTTCACCATCAACAGCAGCAGCAGTGTCTAATGAGATTCTGAAAGCCAAGATGAAGAGAAGGGAGACGTCCTTGGAGAAAACCATGAATTTAAGCTGCTGGGGTCCTAGCACTGCTAGATTTTAGGTATTCAAAGTGTAATGCTCATTCCAATGTTTTTGCTACGAGTATTTGATGAAGTTCTAGGTCGCCAATCACCATTAATGTCTTTGGGGACCGATTGATCCAAGTAAAGTAGAAATTGATCTATGATGACATGAATTGTTGCTATATCTCTGTTTATTAGACCCTAAAGTGCATCTCTCAAGCTCCCTCTCTTGCCATTGTCTTGTTATTCCAATGGGGCTAGACGAACGGAAGATCATATTCTGCTGCTATCCCTGGCTTACCAAGAAAATTCGATTCAATTAAATGAATAGGTCTCATATAGTTCTTAATTTTATCATATATATATATATATATATATATATATATATATATAGGTAATGAACATGATATTAATATTACCAATCTAATTCGAGATTTAATTCAAAATATATTAATTAAATATTTATTATTTTATTATTTAATAGATATGGTAATTTCTTTACCTAATAAATATTTTATAAATATAATAAAAACGGATATCCATCTATCTCTCATTATATCGTAAGAAAATCTGTCTTTATTTTATTCTATTTTTTATGCGAAACGCGATTTATTTCACTATTGGGTTTTGTTATTGAGCTGCATTCATGAAATAAGAAAAAATATATATATATAGCTATCAAGTTGGACCTTTTCCATTACAGGGTCTATATTTGTTTAGTTAATACACTATAGCTTATATTTTTTATTCTAGATCTTATATATAATTATATTTCAAACTTTAATTTTATTATTATTAAAATAACTTTTTTTTAGTCATAGAATCTCCATCTTATAATATAAACATTTATTTCTTTAAAAAATCACAATTAAATATATATTTTTTAAATCATGACTAAAAAAGTACTAAAGTGTCGAACACGCTGAGAGCCTCTTTCCTTGAGGTCCGGTCATGGTGACGTTTGATCTCCAGCAATTTCCATTGTTGGTTGAAAAAATTGACATTATGGTTTTTTTTTTTTAAAAGTTAGATACAAATTTATCATAAAAATTCAAAAAATGAGAATCATAAAGTAAATTTATAAATTCCGACAAATAATCATAAAGTAAATTTATCTATCTCTCATTATATGATAATAAAATCTGTCTTTATTGTATTCTATTTCTTATGCGAAATGCGATTTATTTCACTATTGGGTTCTGTTATTGAGTTGCATTCGTGAAATAAGAAATAATAATAAAAAAAAAACTATCAAGTTGGACCTTTTTCCATTACAGGGTCTATATTTGTTTTGTTAAATAGCTTATATTTTTTTACACTATAGATTATATTTTTTATACGTAGATCTTATATATAATTTTATTTTAAACTTTAATTTTATTAATATGAAAATAACTTTCTTTTTATTCATAGAATCTCCATCTCATAACAGTTCATATAAAATATATATTACTTAAAAAAAATCACAATTAAATATATATTTTTTAAATCAAACACACCAAGAGCCTCTTTCCTTAAGGTTCGGTTAAGGTTCAGTCATGGTGACGTTTGATCTCGAGCAATTTTCATTGTTGGTTGAAAATTTTTGACATTATAGTTTTTTTTTTTTAAAAGTTAGGTACAAATTTGTCATAAAAATGAGAATCATGAAGTAAATTTACAAATTCCGACAAATAATCAATGATATATATAAGAAAATAAAAGGAGTGTTTAATTAAGTTTTCAGTTTTAATGTGCTGTTAATTTAGTTATTTTAAGAGTATAAATATTTAATAAAAAGTTATTAACTTTTCTATAAAAGAGGTAAAAGTTAATTGTGAAACTACTGGTCAAGGGCATTTCGGACATTTTAGAAACCGACTGCCCAGACCATATAATTATAACCGTGTGCTCAAGCTGGGGGTGTCTTTGTCAAAAAGTCACTTTAGCACGTGCTTACTTTCAATTAAATTAAGTGAAAAGAAAAGACAGGCCATAACCTAAACAGGAGATCCAGCTAAAAAGCCGGCGATTAGGAGTGTTTGGTTGGATTATTTTTTAAAATGGTTTTTATTTGAAAATTTATTAAAATAATTTATTTATTTATTTATTAAAATTTATTTTTAATGTCATTATATTATTAAAATAATCTAAAATATATTTTTAAAAAAAGTAAAGTAAAAAAGTTCAAAAGTTTTAAAAAACACGCTCGAGCTCCCAAACACAGCCTAGACCCTCACCCCTTGGAATATAAAAAACCACTGCCCACAAACCTGGGAGCTAAAATCCTTAAAAGCCCATTGTTCAACCTCAGTTTTCTCAAAACCACAACACTTTCCAACGCGGGAGAAATCATCACCTTCCCCCCCCCCCTCCCTGGGTGGTTTTAGCTTCCGTCCAAATAACAAAAGGTGGTTTAAAATTTTAAAAAAGGAAAGATTGAGAGGTTTATTTTGATTATTTTTTTAAAGTGTGTTTTATATTAAAATATATTAAAAATAATATTTTTTTTTTATTTTTAAAAAATTATTTTTTAAATCAATATATCAAATTGTGACGATTTAAAATATAAAAAAAATAATTTTTTTTAATATAAAAAATAAAATAAAATTTTTAAAAACACAAATTAACCTTGGTTTCCAAACATTTTCATCCAGCAATTGTGAATTCGTTAATTTCTTTCAATGGAATAGATTCCCTTAATACGACTATCCATGTGCTATTAATTCATGAGCCTTTGTAAATTCATAAAAATAAAATTTTATTTTTATTTTCTATTTAAATTCACATCTTAAGGTGATGATGACATGCGAAGTATTCATTAGCTTCAAGAATTTTTTTTTTTATTATTATTTTATTGGCAAGGAAAGGAAAAGAAGAACCCAGTTTCCCATATCCCGAGGAAGCAAGCCCAACGTTTTTTTGCTTTCCAATCTTTTATCGTTGCATGTATAAATACACCGCGCCTATCGAGTTTCAACGCATCCAGCAACCTTTCTGCCAAGTCATCAAGACTCCAACTGCCTTAAGAATCACTTCTACACGCCCTTCTCTTTACTACCTCTAAATTTTTAGCAGAGAAGTTAGTGAGAGAGTTAAAGAGGAGCAATGGGAGGTAATAGAAGACTCTGCAAGTTCGAGGTGGCATTCAAGTCCATGGCGCAGAAGAGTAATATTGGTGGGGCAGATTCTGCACCAAGCAACATTAACAGCGCCGCCAGCAAAAATATGAGCAGAATTAGCACCGCATCTGGTGGTAATAGTCACAAGGCCACCGGAATGAACAGTGGCGCTGACGACTATAGGAGGAAGAGAAGGGAGGAGAAGGCTGAGGCGCTCTTACACCTGATTTGCTGGGGGCCTAATTGATCCCTTTTTTCCCTCGTATAAAGTTTCTAGTTCTTAGTGTTCCTACTGCGAAAGAATAGCTTGATGTATTTTCAATCTTCAGTTTTCAAATACCTTGATGTATTCCATGTAATATTGCTTGCAACTAAGATGTTCAAGAGAGGTCCACGCCATTGATGGTATTTTACTATTTTCATCTCGAGTCCATCCATCACTGCTGTGAAATTCGATGCAATTGAGAGGGAAAAAACCACTCCGACCTCGACGTCTAGGTAACACGATCGATCAAGCCCGCTACTGGAAACTGGGAATCCAGCCCAGAAACGAAGCGTTAACTAAAAATAAAGCGCTGTTATAAAGAATTATCATCAACAAAATTTGCTATTACCAGCACTGCTCTGCTCCTTGGTCTGTTGATTTGGTGTTATTTTTCCCACCACTCCACCATGGTTCCTCGGTTCAAAGAAAAAAAAGGAAAAAAAAAAAAAAACGGTTCCAACACTGGTGCACACGACAGCCTAAGAAAAAAATGTTTAAAGAAAGAAGCATAAAATAATCTCGAGAAGATTGAACCACTAGAAGCTTCGATGTGGTTTGTTTTTTATTTTCTATACAATCTTGCTTGGATTTCATCGCCAATACCCAATTCCACCACACGTAATCATCAAAACTAAATTTTATAACCCGCGGTCGGTTAATTTTGAATATAATAAAGGAATATATTAATATTATAGATATATTTTAAAAATATTGTTTTCTTAATGTATAAATGCAAATATACTATTTATGCAAACATCTGATTTATGCTGTGGGTAAGATTTCGAATCAATTTTTAATGAAAAACAATTATGTTGTGGACATGTTTTCAAGATAAACAAAAAGATATTGTTTATAATTTATATAATAAACTATAAAATATATAAATAAATAAAATTATTAATACTAATTAAAGTGGGAAGTTAGTTTTCATCTTAGAAATAAAGTATAAGTAAATTCTTTATCATAATTTATTTTTTTATAAAAACTTCATACGAATACAGATAAATCATATCAAATATAATAGTAAGAAAATCCAATATAAATCAAACCAATCTCTTTATATTATAGGTAACTAAAAGAAATAAAAATATCAATCACTACTTAAGAACATAGAATAATTCAATCTGTTTGAGAAATAAGAGAAAGTGTATAAATTAATATTTTAAAATATAAATAATTAATGAAAATAATAAAAATAAAATAAAATAAAAACAACAAAAACAAAAAAGTCTAGTACTGAATGGGCTAAGTCCACTCACCTTCCCTTAATGAAAAAGCCCAGGAGTGCCCATGCCTGGTTTTTTTTTTTCCTCAAAAGAGGATGATGCATCATTCGCTTTTATTTTATTTTTTAGGCGGGTGACATGTCCCCTATAGTAAAAGGAGACTTGTTGCTGACTGGACTTTTTTCCGGATATTTTTTATGATTGAAAAAATTAAGATCCATGTTTTTTCTATTAATTTGTAGTAACTCTCACCCAATATAATTTTAAATTTAGACTATATAATAAATCAAATCAAATTAGAAAATTTTAAAATTAACTCATCCAACTAAATTTAATAATAAATATTAAATAATTATCGAACATTTTGAACCCACTACTGGTACTTAGCTAGAACATCGTAAGAATTATAATAAAACTAAAAGGCACCAACCTTTTTAGTATAGCAAAAAATATTATGCACTCTCCTTACAATTTAAGTGGCTTAGAACAATGTAATTTTTGATAATTTTTATTTTGGTCATCGAACTTTTATTTTTTTAATTTAGCATTTTTAAGCTCAAATTAGCCTTCAATTGCATATTTTTTTTAGAATGGAGGATTGAATTGAAAGCTAAGGAACTGTATTATTTTTATATATTTTTCAAATAAATTTTTTGTTTATGTTTTAATTAGATTGTGATTATTTTTAAATTACATTGAGTGTGTTTAATTTTTAGAGAGGTTAACATGATTCATCTATTTTTTTTTTTTTTTTGCTTATATAGATTAAAGTTTTTCTAATATTGATTTTTTTATAAGATTTTTCATATGTACAGTTTTATATTATTTTTTTAATTATTATTTAATAAATTTTATGTGTAATGTGCAGTCTTGCATTGTTTTATATATATATATATATTATGTTCAATAAATTTTATGTATGTGTTGGTTTCTATTATAAATTTTATATGTTTTTTTATTATCAATTTATTTTTTGATAGAGAAATTCATTAAAAATAACTAGATAAATTACCATGTCATGATGTTAGATATCTTGTTCTTTATATTTTTCTTTATGCATTCTTTATGTATATTTTTTCAAATAAATTTTTGGTTTATGTTTTAATTATATTGTGATTGTTTTTCAATGATATTTGGTGTGTTTAATTTTTAAAGATATATATATATATATATATATATATATATATAATTCATCTATGGTTTTTTCTTAATTTTATATGGATTAAATGATTTTTTTAATATTGATTTTTTTATAAAATTTTCATATGTGCAACCTTGCATTATTTTTTTTTTAATTATTGTTCAATAAATTTTATATGTTATGTGTAACCTTGCATTGTTTTTTTATATATAATTATTGTTCAATAAATTTTACATGTGTATTGGTTTCTATTACAGATTTTATGTGTTTTTCTATTAAAAATTTATTTTGATAGAGAAATTCATTAAACATAACTATGTGTATTACACGTATTGCGATGTCAAATATCTTGATTTTTATTTTTTGCTTAGTTTTTTTAATTTCATTTTTGTTTATTATTGATATATTTTTTTATTACTTTATACAATAATTATTGGGTTGTTTAATTAGATGCGTGTCTAAGTTTTTTGATTTACACCTAGGAGTTTTTTTGCTATCTATATATGTGTGTGGGTAGAATATGGTGGAAGAAACTACTTGGCCAATGCTCGTCTAGGAATGTTTAAAGGCTTTAGGTACTCTTAAGTTGCTTTTTCTTAGGGAAAAATTATATCTTCTAAGACAAGTATTTGATATATATACCATATTTATTTTATACATTGGATCCATATACATAAATGGATATCTAAATACCTAAGTTATTTAAGTCCTTATAGTAATAAAGAGTTGACAAGCATTTGTTACTCTTAACTTGATAACAATTGCCAGGACTTTACTTCTTACCTAAAAGTTGGGCTTTCATACTCTTTTCATCATATTACCTTTTGTTTTGAATTGTTTAAACAATATCTATATTAGATTGATGTCCCTTTATATTTTACAATTTGATTTTATATAAAATTTAAAATAATTTAAATAAGTTTTTTTGCATGCTATTTATTTGCTGCTTAAAAGTCAAATTATATACCTTTTATTACTAACAACTCTTAATTGTATGTTTAGAAAACACTTTAAAATTTAAAATTTTTTCATATTTTTTTTGTTCATCATGTTACTTTTTGTTTTGAATTGCTTAAACAATATTTATGTTAGATTGATATCCATTTCTATTTAAAATTTGATTCTTATATAAAATTTAAGGTAATTTAAATAATACTTTTTGCATGTTATTTATTTGCTGTTTAAAAGTCAAATTATGTACCTTTTATTGCTAACAACTCTTGATTCTATGTTTAGAAAACACTTTTTTTTTTAATTGTCTTACAATTAAAAGGCTTGCAGCAGCACCCAAACAACTTATCTAGTTGAATCTTATTTAACGTGAAGACAAACATAAATTTCCCATAGGTGTAATTCAATGGGAACGAGATAATTTCGAAAGGTATTTATATAATTAATAATCGCAATGAATTTTATTTTTTTAATAAAATATAACACACCAGAAGTATGTAATAATTTAACAGAGGGTTGGCAAAGCAAGATGGTATTAGGCAACAAATCACCCACAACACTCGTAAACAAATCTTTAATCTCACTCTAATGATAACTTAGACAAGTCTCATCATATCAGGATAGTGTTATTTATAGCACAGAGCAAAGCCATTCGACTGCTTCTTAGCTGCGGAAGCCATTAAATATTCAAAAGCACGCCCACCGGAAGAATGTCACTATTCACCTAATTAATTGCCCAACTAATCCCCAACCAACATTTCACCACGCCAACAAACGTAGCCGACAACCGTAAATGCCATAACATTAACCTTACCTAATTTAGTTTTCCCTTCATTAATTCTCACCACCAGCTCGATTAACGCCCCTCCCCTCCACCACCACCCTCCGCTACTTTTCATACCTAATATACCCCCACTACCTTTGCTCAATCCCACATCTACCCTTGCGTACAACCACACCAAAGCACGGACTCCAGAACCAAAATATAAAATCTCAATTTAGACAAAAACCATTTCAAATCCGACACCCATGTTTAAAACTCGTTCCAGGCTCGCCTTCCTCTTACTGAACAGCTACATAACTAACTGATAGTCTTTTTGGTTACCGGCCACGTCGAGTTTCGGGTGATAGATGGGGGTGTCTGACCGGAATAAAACTATCGGCGACCACAACATGAAGCTGTTTAGGCTCTGTCCGTTCTGGCAAACAGCGACTAACTCTTCCTCTTCCCCTTCTACACAAAACCTTAACCACAGTCATAAGGGCAGCAGCAACAGTGTCCGACACGTGGCGGTTAATAGCAGCGGTTTGAAGTCCACAACGGTGTCCTCTGTTGCGCGATCGCTTTTGCCTGCTCCGCGAAGGCTCCGGCTTGATCCTGCTAATAATCTCTACTTCCCTTGTACGCTGCGTTTTAATCTTCTCCCTGCTGACTTTCACTTTTGTCAACTATTTTTTTGGCATTTATTATTGTTTAATTTATTTTAATATTAATTATTGTTATTATTATTATAGATGAACCCGGGAAGCAAGTAAGAAGTGCGATAAGGTTAAAAAACAGAAGCAAGTCTCATGTTGCTTTTAAGGTATCATTGTTTGCTACAATTAATAATTATAACACAGAGGTTAATTACATTATTTAATAAGACGAATTAAATTTAACCTGGTGGTTTGCATTTTAGGTGTTATTTTAATTTTTGTCTATTTTAAATATCTTGTCAGTACACTGAATGGGATCTTTTCTGCTGGTGTCCTACCTGTAGTAATTTGTTTTTGTGTATTTTTTTGTTCTTGAGAAAATTTAATGTGAATTTTTTATTGATTTTTTTTTTTAAAAAATAACCTGAGTTTATGCTTGTTAGTGTTCTGACTTGTGATCATTGATAACGATCTTGTTGAACTATCTAACTGATATCTATATGTGATGTTATAGTTTCAAACAACTGCACCAAAGAGCTGTTACATGCGTCCACCCGGTGGTATCCTTGCTCCAGGAGAGAGCCTTATTGCGACGGGTAATTTACTCATGATCATTCCATTTGTTTGTGTCTCAAGGGGTGATGTGCTTATTAGCTCTTGGTTGTATATTGTGTTGTTTATTCTGTTGATTCGAATTTTATATTTTGATGGATAGTTTTCAAGTTTGTGGAGCAACCGGAGAACAATGCAAAACAAATGGACCAAAAGAGCAATGTTAAATTCAAGATTGTGAGTTTGAAAGTGAAGGGAGGAATGGAGTATGTGCCTGAACTGGTACGTCATGTTGAGCTGTGCCTTTTACATCACCATCTGTCTCTGTATTATACTAGGTGTTGAGGAATAGCTGTTCACATCAATAGTTTTTGTTTCACTTTTGAAGTTTGAAATAAAATGAAAAATCCGGTGCTTTTTTTGTTGGAGAATTGTTAATGTTTGGTTGTTGCCGTAGTGCCTTAGGATAAACCTTTTCAGGGTTCAGACATGCCATTTTGGAATCTTTACTGCTGAAAAACTTTGGTTATTGGCATTTGTGGCATATAATGGGTTTTCAGAAATGTTCATGAGGTTGTGGGATTCAAAGATTTTCAGTGAACTCTTATTCCATGGCATAGGAGTATAATTTAATGATTTAAAAAAAATTATATCCATGGAAATAAAATTAGTGGCTTAGAGATAGAAATGGCAACGGTCTGTTTTTCATTTTCATAGTTGAAGATGCCAAATTAGTGCAAGCAAGGTTAAGAAACATAATTCTGAAAAAAAAGTCTTCCCTATGAGCATCACTAGTTAACAAGTGAACTAGAGAGGAGTTGAATTTTTTAACCATCTTAATAATTGTTTGTTGCCTATTTATATTGCAGCTTAGTTTGATTGAATATAAGATTTTTAAATAACCTTGATGTTCAATCTAGGTCCTACAAGAGCCTTATTTATAAGGTTTGTTATGGTAGTTGGGTTGCAACTACACAGCTGTGCAGTATTGTCATGTATTGGAGGATTTTTAAAGAGCTCCAAACATAAATGTTTAAAAAAGGGACGAGTTGTCAAGTTTCCAATATCTTTTCCAAAGTTTTCTGAAAGCTGGCGTTTGTTTCTTGTCATGTTTGACAGGGAAAACTGTGATTGGAATTATCTGCATTTAAATTATGCGCGTCTAAACACGATAAATCTGGAGCTGCGAGAGACTGCTCATAAATATTCCTTATGCTTCTACTTCTTTTATGCCTCTTCCATTTCTTGAACCCAAATTGACCTTGCCTTTTGCAGTTTGATGAACAAAAGGATCAAGTAACAGTTGAGCGCGTATTGCGGGTTGTGTTTTTAGATGCAGAGCATCCTAGTCCTGTATGTAAATTTTGTTTTTCTGTGTTCGGTTGTTGATTATGTGCACGATAAAAAGCTAAAAAATGAGAATGAGATTGTTTCTCTGAAGGCAATGGAGAAACTGAAGCTTCAGCTGGCTGAAGCAGAGGCTGCTCTTGAAGCACGCAAGAAACCTCCACCAGACACAGGGCCCCGTGTTGTGGGGGAAGGTCTCGTGATAGATGAATGGGTATGGATATTCTCTCTGATTTAACTGAGTGTTCAGTTTTTATGAATTTCATGTCATAATACAATTTCTTCACCTTCATTACTATTTATTCTTCAGAAAGAGCGGCGGGAAAAGTACCTGGCTCGGCAACACGTCGAAGCAGTAGGATAGGTGTGGTTTGCGGTCTGATCTTTGCTGTAAGTTGTTTTAATTCAGCCCCTTGACTAATGGGCAAGGGGAGGTGGGGTTGAGTCGGCAGTCAGGTGCCACCAAGAGGAGAAAATCATGTAGTTTTGCCGATATTTGTTTGATGGATGGTATGGAGGTCAGGTCAGGTGCTAGGGATGGGCTTGCCCTCCTCCTACATGTGTACATAGTGGATTTGTTTTGCAATGGAAATAAATCAATCTTATTTGGTGTTTTAATTTAGGGATGGGTTGCTCAGATTTGTGCTGGCTTTGTGTATTGGAAGTTATATTCGGTCAATAATCATTTTTTTATTAGATATCACATGCATTAGTTAGGCCATCATGAAGATCATATTGGGCTCGGTGTGGTGGTTTTTTTTAATAGATATAATTTTTTTAAGCACAAATCACACCTCTAAAAGCTAAAATTTTGTGTGTTTGTATTTGAGATGGAGAGGTTTGGTGTGGGACCATTAAAAAAAAATAAAAAAAAAACAAGAAAAATTAGCTTTTTATGATTAAGTTTTATGTATAAATAAGTTATACCTAACCACAATCTTCACAAACCGGTGTTTTGATAAAATTTAATTTTTTTTTTTTTTTGTTAAAATTGAGTTACGGTTGTACTTTTTGGATTGTTTTGATGTGCTGATATAAAAAATGATTTTTAAAAAATAAAAAAACATCATTTGCATGTATTTCGGCACAAAAAGCTATTTGAAAAATAACCGCTACCACACTGCCAAACACGCTGTCTACTCCAAAAAAGCACAAGCAGCTAAAAATTTGAAAGTTGGCTCATGCATTTTATCAACAGCAATGTCAGATCTTTTTCTGCTGTATGGCATGCCGTTAGATTATCTAGTGCGGCGATAAGTGACGTGGACTTTCCGGCGAAGAGATGCTTTCCTAGTTATTTTAACATCATCTCTTCGCCACCGTAGGCCTACGTGTTTATGCTCTGTGAAAAGGGTGGATGCGTTCTCAATATTCTCATGATTTCCTAAACTAGCCTGATTCCTCAATTATTCCTCTCTACTTCACATCCTGTAAGAGTAGGCGCTAGGCACCCACTGAGATCCAAAGTTTGCCTGAAAGCTTCCACTCGGACAAGATGATGCATAGTCTAGTTGGTTAGGATACTCGGTTCTCAAATCCCGGCAACGGAGCATTTTCCTACCTTTTTGGCGTTGTTTTTTGTTTTTTTTTTAGTTCCTGTCCTCAAGAAAGGGGAGAGTGTTTTAGCTTTTCCCATTTTTGTAGCTGAAGTGTATCGGAACTAAGAAGCAATTAAGTCACTTAATAGGCCATAACTTTGTATCTATGTAAAATCTATGGCAAAATTAGAAATCTGCTCTTGCCACTATATAATGATTTAGGTTAAAAAAAAAAACAACATCTAAAGGGAATTTAATTTAATTGCTAAGTTATAGGGAATGGGGACCTGTTTTTGATAGAAACGCACAATGAGATATACCCACGAGTACTTATTGAAGAAAAAAAGAATAAGAGAACATGAGGAGGAGGATACCGATGAGAACACATAATAGCATATGCTAGCTATTTGATATGTTCTTATTGGATAATTTTATTTTTCAGCAAATGTAATAATATGAACGCCCTTTCAACGTGCTTTTTCCCCGTAAAAAGATTCCAATAAAAAAATTAATGTATCTATCTAATTAAATAAATTAAAAATTATTATCTCCATAAATGTAAAAATAAGCAGTTAATGATAAATAAAGGTTAAATTAAAAAAAATCAAGAGATTGATGTAAATTAAAATATTTAATCTCGTAATACAAAAACATATGCAATTGTGTTTAATAACTTTATTTCTTTGAATAATCTTTTTATTTAATCAAATGATTATTCATGCCAATAAAATGATGTCTACCATATAAAAAAAAGTCTTTCCTTTTCAAAATATCATGAAGTGAACATTTCATACTTACATTTAATCAATTAGTTTAATCTAATTAAAAAATATATATTTTTAAAAAGATAAATTTTAAAAACAATGACAAATAAAAGACCCAAAATAACCTGAGTTATTTTTAAAACTAGTAAAAAATCATATAGAAAGAAAATAAAAAAAAATCAATGAAGCTCAATCTCCAATTAAATAAATATTAAAGCATGAAACTGAAAAAAACATGAGTTTAAAAAGGGAGAAACAAAGCAAACCCATATGAACTTTTTAAAACTAGATCAATCTCTAAAACTCACAACCTGTGAAATCTTAGATCTAGATTAAATAAAAAAGCTCAATTTTCAACCAATTTAATATTGAAAGATAAAATTAGAAAAAAAAAATTAATTTAAAAAAAAATACCAAAGAGAAAAGAATAACAATCAAATGAATGAAGACTAAATTTAATAAAAACATAAAAACCTAAGGAGAATGAAATTGTAAAAAAAAAAATTAATTTAAAAAATTATCTCAAATAAAATAAATAACGATTAAAAGAATAGAGACCAAACTTGAACGATGAGAAAAAAAAATTAAGGGGAATGAAATTGAAAAGAATTCTAAATTTATAAATTATTCCAAATAAAATAAATAGTAATCAAAAGAATATGCATAAAATATGAAGGAATAATAAATTGAAGAGCTCTTTTAAAATCTTGAAGTGACAAATGTGAAGATCAAAGATGAGAGAAAAAAGAAGGGCAAAGAATGTTATTTTTGACAAATCAGATGGTTGTTAGCCACACATGTTGTCTCATTACAGAGAGATGTTGAGACGATCCAAATGCCATTATGAAATACAATGTTTGGTCACTGAAAATTACTATCCACTTTTTTAACAAATAAATAGGACATAAATCATTTCACTCATCTTAAAAAATTTAAAATACAAAAACTCCCCTAGATATCAACTTTTTTTTAAAAAAAATTGATTTACAAGACAATATAGCCACTTTATTATGGATAAAAAATGTAAAAGGATTTATTTATCCCCTCCAAATATATTAATGACCAATAGCGATATGGAAAGACTTGCTTCTAATTGTTAGGTTCATTTTGAGTACAGCGAAATCATTATTTTACTTTGGATCGCTAGAGCGATTTCTTACATCATTTATATTCTCTTATAATAATTATAATAATTCATTTCCAAATGAAAAGGAACCTTGCCACCTGCTACTTTAGACACAACTTGGCCATTATAGGCCCTATATAATCCCCTTCTCTCAGTTACAGTAGAACTCTACACTAAAAGCCTCAGATATCTTAATTTAGAGACCAACTTTTAGAACGAGGCTTACGAACAAAGCTTGCGTTGTTTTCACTCTGGGAGCTGCATTTGGGCTCAAAGGTTATATGATCACACCCAAATCACCAGTTCTTCTAGAGAAACAGAGTGCTGCTAAAGGATAGTCAACAGTGCAAATTAAACCCCTCTCCAGTTCTTTTGATTCATGAAGGGAAAGTGCCAAAACATCTTATGAGAAGTACAGGCAGCAGAGAAATCATTGAGAATGGTGTTTTATTTGAGTTGTTGGGGCTCGAATTCAGTGTTCTATAGAAATATCCAAATATAAAAGTCTATAAACCCCAGGAGATGTACTTCTACGTAAATTTTAGCCCTTGAAGGCAACTTCCAAATTCACACAAGCACTGATAAAGAATTTCTCTCTTCTGAACTTTTCAGAACAGAAAAAACCTCTCCGTGAAGAAACCTGGTGGTCTTGTTGATGTTCAAGAACTAAAAATAAAGATTGTATTTTGAGTTCATTGCGAATTTAACATTTGAAATCCTCTGATTTCTGCTTTACAAGATTGCATTGGAAGCTATTACCTGACCTCACAATCTTCATAGTGAAGACAAAAGGAATATTTCTAGCCCTGCGATTCAGAAGAGTATGGTCCAGGTAAAGCAAGGTCTATAATGCTATTATGGATATAGCATATCTGCAACTACTTGAAAGTAATTAGATGCCAACAAAATCATACAATGCAATCAACTTGTTCCAATTTTTCAATTCCATTTTCCCACAGAAACAAAGATATCAATCAAGCAATTTATACCAGCAAACCGCGAAAATGTCTATCCATCTCCTACCACATGTGAAGCGGGTAAAAAAAAATTTAGAAAGATCAAAAAAAGAAAGGAAAAAAGAAATTATTATCTAACACATACTGTACACAAAAGTCCGAGGTTGATCATAGCCAGCATATCGTCGTTGATTCAGTCTGAATGTCTCATATTGTATCCGGGAACTGAATGCTCTGTGACCCAAAAATTTGATGGGAGCTGTCTTCAACAAAGACTGCAATACCACATTTGCTGCCATTGAAGCCTTCCCATAAAGCAAAATTAACAGTTCCTGAAACTGTCTTCTTGGCAGATATGTCTTTGACAGTGCAGAGCTTTTCAAGCTTTCTAACAACATAGTCATTTGACAGGACACGCCCTTTGTTCTCTCCCCTGGGACAGTCTGTCACCAATCCACTCTCATACAGAGCCACCATGACATTGACACCATTATGGTCAACTTTAGCCCTCAAAGCTCCTGACATAGAGACTTGCAAGGAATCTGTTGTAGGCCTTAGAAATGTTGCCTGTTACCACAGGATTGCAGTAATACATGATCAGAGTTTAAGGTTACAAACATTTTTAGTGTTTTTCAATTTGAGGATTTGACTTTACATTCTGAATCTTACTACCTAAATTTTGACATCCCAATATTCAGTGATTATCAGGTTCATGTTTTAAAGAAGAGATGACATTGCCATGATGCCACATCCACCCAAACACCATCAGGTAAAGCTGTTATTTTCCAAATTAGCTCCTCTGTTGCCATTAAATTAGTTGTTCATAGATACACAGATGATGCTAAACAAGGTCACTTTACTAACAAAACAAATGCAAAATTCGTCAGGTAATTTTAAACTAGATGATATAATCGAATTAGAACATCTAGATCCCTGAAACCGATTTTTTCAAGGAGTTAGTGAAGAAGATTTTAATGTTTCAGATCACTGGAAAAGCTTAGTAGGGTTTAGTTTTAATTATTTGAACATGTTCTGTAATAGAAATTTTCTGTCATTTCTCTAATTCTCACAATATTGCTAGCACGCTCATTGTCACGACGTTTGAATGGTGAGATCAACCTCCAATTTTCCTTAGTTTTGTCGGCAATATTTACTCAAGCAGACTTGTAACAATGATGAACAATAATTTGCAATCTATGATCTATATCACATGATAGCCAAAAAAAAAAAAAAAACATGTTAATTATCACGCTCATCATTTTTTTTTTACTTATTTCATGATTAATTATCACATTTCCTAAACTACTGATTAATGAAAAAGCATGTCACAATTATATATTTTGGGCAGGGCTATTTTTTTATATATCTCTATCACCTAGCCCCATTGCACAAAAAATTACAAAGATCCATGACTACAGGCATAGAAAATAACAAAAGTAGCAAAAAATTCCGAGGCAAAAGACGGAGGAAAAGAGGTAATTAATATATATATAAAAAAGTACTAACCTGAAATGTGGGAGAAGGAAACCTTGGTGCATTGACAATGGAAGACAGCAAAGCCTCCTCATCATTTCCCACACACTGAGTTCTCCCTTGAACAACAATTTGTGGCGTAAACATTGTATCAAGCTTCAAAGACTCAATGTAAGCCTTTTGTCTAACCGTCCACTGACTACCCCCATAAGGGTCTTTCCACCCCATATAATCCCAGTAATCGACATGAAAAGCCAAAGCAATAACAGGCATTTCAAGTTTAAAGTCCCCTCTCCCTAGCCTTGACACCAACAATTCAGCTGCCGGGGATGTTGCACATCCCTGCGAAGAAAACAGCTCCACCAACACAGCCCCTCCACGGCGCTGCTCCTCCGCGGATACATCAACTGTTACATTTGCATGGTTTTGGTTTTTTGAAGAGGAATCGCTATTTCTTTTGCCGAAGCAGGATAAGAGACGTGGTGCCATATTGTTACGATGCGGCACGGCAGTCCCTTGCCCTCCGGTTTGCCTTAACAAAAGAGAGAGAAAGAAATGCAAGAGAGGCAGAGTAAAGAGAGGGAAGATATTAGGTGTAATGAAAGAAATCACAGGGAGGGTGAGAAAATTTTGTGGTTAAGAGAGAAGGTAGGCGAAAGAAAAGCTGGCTCTACTCTTGGAATATATTTGTTGGTCTTCACGTTCGAGGATGCTTTCATTTTTATTTCTACATTATTTTTTTCAAAAGAAAAGTATATATGTCATGGTTTGGTTGGTGATTTCAGCGTCGGCGACACGGTTCCTGCAAGTCGGTGACATGCTGTAATTTGTCAGAAGTGGGTTGGGTGTCAGCCTTGAGGGAGTTGGCATGGCAACAACATTTCCATATTTTAATTAGCTTAACCATAGCGGAGAAGATGGGGAAGGTTGTTTTGACAAGGATTGGATTCTTAGATGTAAAGAAATGGTGAAGACAGGGGACGGCACAACAACTCAGCCTCTTGGCTACGTAAACATGTTGGAAAATTTTATGGCTATGTTAATGTTAAAATGAACTGGTTAAATTTAAATTTATTTTTTAATAATTATGAATTTAAGTTTTTTCAGATTATTACAAATTTATATAATTATTAATTTTAAAATTTATAAAATTGATCAAAACTCATACAAACTGAGCTAAACACCTACAATTAATAATAATAATAATAATAATAATGGCTACGTTAACATGGACAGGTCTCGGATGGGCTCAGTGGATCTCAATTAGGGCAGTGGATGCACTGAGGCTCTTTGCAATCACTTGCGAACTTTCGTCGACAAATGCCAAGTGGGCTTCTGTACCTGTCTGGATTGAATTCTTCCACAACAAAATGTAGTGACCACCTGAGCTGGCCAGTTTAGCTGGGATCGCTTGAAACTGGCCACCAACCACTGCCATCTATAATAACCTTTTCAAGTTGCTAGATAACTAGACAGTGCTTCGATGAAGAAGTCAAATGTTCTAATATATAACTTAGTCCACGTTTTGGTGTAATTTATTCTGTATATAAGATGAAATGTGATGATAATTTAACCTAACATAATGGATATAGATTGAACATAATGGATATAGATTCGGACTAATTTGAATGAGTAAATTTTTCTATACTATTTTCTTCCATTAGTAATGCGGATAGACTACAAAATGTGATCTCTAATAGCACTAACTATTTTACTTTTCATGATGGGTTGTATTAAAAAAAATTAAATTTAAACAAAAACTTCAAGTTATTCGAGTTGTTGGGAATTATTTGATATTATAATTAAACCTAATTAATTCTTGTTAAGTCTAAATTATTTTGAGAATTGTTTTAATTTAACCCAATTGATTTAACAAGTAAAAAAAAATAAAAAATAAAAAATAGCATAAAAAAATAAAGATCAAACAAGTGAATTTAAAGGTAATATGAACAATTATTAAAAAAAAAAATTGACTTTTATATTGTTAGCCAAATGCTGCCAACTAAGTGACAGAACTTGCTGTATTTTTTATTGTTAGCATGTGTGGCATGGATTTATAGCTCCAGCACCGCCCAATCTCTCTCAACCAGAACGTATTAGGAAGAATTTATCACACTCCATCGATTTTTTCTAGATAGTCAGTCATACGCCGGTTAGTCGTCTTATGTGTTGCTCCCCTCATGACAAGACATGGCCGGTGCTCCGGGATCATTTAAACATGAATACTTTTGCTCATCAACCATAACTATCATTCTTCACATGGCATTTGGTCTGTGCTGGCTAGCCAGCCAGGTACACTGCTTCAGCATATTCTACACAGTGCCTTCCTTCTTGAAATTCCTTTCCCAGCAATTTCCTCACCGGAAAAGCACTCACTGCGTTGTGTATTTCAGGGGAAGCCGGGAAGGGATTTGATCAGAATACGTGCCTGTATTTTTCTAGAGCAGCGTATTCTACTTCCCTGCACGCATAAAATGCCAGTTAAATTTATCTTCTCGGGGCTTCATGTTCTTGGTTAGTTAAATCATGCTGAACACGACACTAGCATGAGTTTTATAAGCAACAAAAACTTCACAATCAATCTCAGATATAGACCGCTGGAGAACAAGACAAAAACCACCGTGAGCTGACATCCTGTCAGAAGACACTTGGCAAAATCTCATTGACAGGCCACAAATCACCAGCCACCTGTCAGAGATAAATGGCTGCCAAGGATCTTTGTAATCTTGCATGAATCCTGCCCTGTATCAAACATGCACCTTTCCTACTCCATTATTATTATTATTACTAACTAATAATTGTGGAGAAAGTAATTTAGCAATGAATAGTAATTTCCACACGTGTTTCAATAGTGCGGCTCTAAAAATTGTTTTTAATTTTATATTTAAATATTATATTTAATTTTTATTGGCTATCTCATTCTATAAAATTGTTTTTTTTTTTTTAAGATTATCTCGATCTCATGACCCGAGTCACGAGTTTAGCATATTTGAGTTATTATTATTATTTTTTTTATGAGATTATCTCGGTCTCATGAGCCGAGTCATGAGTTTGACAGATTGATTAGGGTTGTTTTTTGTATTTATTTTTAGTCTTGTCCTTTAATATTGGATTTATTAAAAATTGAACTTCATAATTTATTTTAATTTTCTTTTCATGAAGTTATCTTGGTATTATAACCCAAGTTACGAGTTTGATAAACTAACTCAAGTCGCTTTTGTAGGTCTTTTTCTAATTGATTTTTTTTTTCAAAGTTATCCTTTAACACTAGGTTGATTGAAAATTATATTTTATAATTTGTTTTTTACGAGGTTATTATATTCTCATAAATCGGGTCATGAATTTGACGTGTTAACATGAGTTAACTCAAGTTAATCCAATATGTTGTCATCTTAATATTAAAAAAAAATTGAGTCAAACTATGTTTTTAAGAATTATCAATATTGTTTTTGAACCTATAAAGTCGATTGGGTAACATCAAATCAAACTCTATATAATTTTATTTTATTTTTATTAAAAAAAATCATTAACAGTATGTAAATATTTTTTTATATTAAATTTTTTTTTTTCACTCGGCATAGTCAATGATCTAATTTGCTATACAATTTGTAGCAGAATCAAGATGGGGTCATTTGCGTAGAAGGGTCCACCAAGCTCATCAGGATCAAATATTCCAATGGCATAATCCCACATCCTTCATAGTTACTGACCACAAAGAAGGGATCCTATACGTGGCTGACCCACTAGCGCCACCCCTTTATTCCCAGCTCAATATAAATCCCCATCACCACCACCTCTAGAACTTCGTATCTAGACCTTGTCCACTATCCAATTAGTCCATTTTTCTTCATTTCTTAGCTGCCGTCATCTCCATCTCTCAATTTCTTCCTTCAGGAAAGCCTATATTCAAACTAAAAATCAGATTAGCCATGCTAGAAGGCAAGGCAGTCATTGGTGAGACTGACATGCTTCAAACCATGCAACAAGATGCGCTTGATCTTGCAGCCAAAGCCCTCGACGTCTTTGACGCCACCGACGCCACTGCCATAGCTCGTTTTATTAAACAGGTGAGCTATAAGATGCATATGGAGCATGCATGTTGTCTCTGTGTTTGGTAGCACATGTACCAAGAATATTTAAACATACAGGTTTTGGAAATAGAATGTGAAATTAACTTGAATTTTCAGGCTTATTTAAGTGGGTTTTGTGCTCGTGTTTGATGCAGGAATTCGATAGGATGTATGGACCAGGGTGGCAATGCGTTGTGGGAAGAGATTTTGGCTCATTTGTAACTCACTGCTTTGGATGTTTCATATATTTTCAGGTTGGAAGCCTTTCAATCTTGCTCTTCAGGGGCTCTGCTAGTTATCCAGAACCTGAGAAAAATCAGTTTGAAGCCTTAGAACCATTAGGGACCTTAGATACAATGAAAGCTTGATCTTTCCTTTACTCTTCTGCTTTTCCGGTAACCCGCCTTGTGTGGTATAGAAAATGAAAGAGAAGAAAACACAGGTTCTTCGCTATTAGCCTCTCTTGTCTTTGGTTCTTCTTAATTACGTTGGCCTGCGCAGGTTCTCTTTTGAACTTGATCAAGTTCACACACAGAGTTGTAGCGATTATCATAATCATAATCATAATCATAATGTAAAATGCAAGCTGAAAGAAATTTATTCATTTTAGTATCTCTTGAAAATCAGGGATCACAATTATGAGAGGTAAAGAAGAAATGTAATTCTACCTGATTGGATAAATCAAGTAAAAAAAAGTAAGAATCATGCAGAGACAAACAAGTTTTGGCAATCGGACAAGAGGGAACTGTGTGGATGGATCGTGGAATGGGTTCTTACGACCACATTTTGATACAAGACGTACATAAGATGTTTTGATGATGTTTTTTTTTTCTTTCTTTTAATCCTAATAAGGACAATAAAATTTAAATAAAAAATGACAGCCATATTTTCGTGTGGATGTGTTGGTTCTTTAAAAGAAATCAATAGCTGTAGAAAAAGGTCTTTCTAAAAGGTCTTCTTAGGCACCGTGATAAGAGCTCATCGCCACTGAAGTTTCCAGGGCCTAACATACAGCAACTTTTGTTTTTGACCCCATCACCGGGTCGCCCTCTCTTGTAACCTACAAGGAACTCAACGAGTTCGCAATTATTCAAGAATTTGCACCTGTAACCGAAAAAAAAAACTGATTTTTTTGGCTGATATTTGATTATACTTATATCATGAATATAAAACCCGACTCATGGATAACCTGTTCAATAAATAAGATTTTAGGTAATATGGGTTTGTTAGGTTTGTTAGGTGTGTTGCCATTTAATGTGCCTAACATTACCATTGACCAGCAGCCTTTGTTGAAGAAGATGGCAGCCACCATTGACTGCAGCTGCAGCTGCTGGAAAGAAGAAGAGAAGCCACCATCATGCCTATAAATAGGCACCATACAAAGAGAGCTTTGTGAGAGTTGTGAATAACGTGAGTGTGAAGAGAAAGAGAAGAGGAAGGGCTGCTGCCATGCAGCTGCAAGGCAGCAAGAGAGATGGGAGTTGAGTGATGAGATCCTCCTCCATGTATTTATTGTAATCCTTTCTCTATCTCTAAATACAATGGACCTCTCCCGTGGATGTAGGCGGTTTTGCCGAACCACGTAAAATATTGTGTCTCAGTGTGCTTATCCCTCCGTTGAGCAATTATCAGTTCATCACCGGTCACCGGATTCCGCGCCCAACAGGGTTCTCCCAGGTTAATTTAGAAAAATGAAAAAATTTTATTTTTGAGGGTTTATTATCCAACATGAAATTTTTTTGAAACAAATGTATGTGGATATATACTATAAAAAATAAAAAAAAATCTAATATAGTTATCTCACATTGAAATATTAAGAAACAATCTATATAGATATAAGCTATTTATAATTATCATATTGAAAGTTAAGAAATAATCTATATAGATGTAGATTATATATAATTATCTTATATCAAAAAGTTAAAGAAACAATTTATATGAAAGTAGGTTATAAAAAAAAATATGAAACTAAGTATTTTATAAAATAATTTTATATTTTTTAAATTTATTAAAACAATTAAATCTCATTCAGGTTATGCCAAATCATCCAGGTTTTGGATTGATTGGGTCAATTACAAACCTGAGTTTTTGTGATTTGAAACCTAACAAAGATCTTGAGTCCTGGGTCAACAGTCTATCCAGATTTTATAATGATGGTCTCAATTGGTTAGTATACAGGATTTTCACATCTAATCGTGCCAAGTGAATGCTAAAACGTTTATCATATAATAAATTTAGACCCTCAAATTTGAGTCATGGCTCTGGATCATAACAGCAACTTGCAATTTCTCCCTTTGTGAAAATGAGAGACATTACACGGCCACAAAAGTTCTATCATCCATATGTTGGAACAGTGGCACCTGAAACAGATTCTCGAAACATGTTCTAATTTGAGACCAGAATATATGCGAAGCCCAAATATAATTGGACTGAAAATGAATGTGGAATTGGACTTGGATCACAGTCCATTAAATAGAAGCTCAGCAGTCTTTTCCTTTCAATCTTCATGGGCTGGAAGCCCATTGTAAAACCCATTTCAATTGAATAGATTCAGGAACGTACTCAAAAACCAGATTAAGATAATGCCTTGAAGAGACAACATTCGAGTGGTTTGCAACTCACGGTTCTTATGCCTCTTATCTTGAAGAACTTTCTTTGTAGCAACAGTTTCATGGTCTCTGAACATTTTGCCTAAAGCCAAAAATGGAAACATGAGTGCCCGGTGATAATCTGGAAAGGATGTAGCAATAATACACTATCAAGAACCATTCAGCAAAACACTGTAGTCTAAAACAACATACCTAAGAAACAGAAAATATTGTACGAGGATGAAACATGTGATATGATGAAGGGCTCTGGGAAAATAACAGCAGTAAACACTGATGGATTGAAAAACCATTACGGAATTCTCCTAATCAGGTTTTCTTTCCAATCTTATTGAAATTTTATTTTTTGGGGTTGCTGGCTTAATTTTCTTTGCAGGAGCAAGAGAGGTGAACTTTATGCACAGAATGTTCTCCTGATAATACCCCAAAACGTAGAACTTTGGACACAGCTTGGTGCGTTCCAAATTTATGTTAGAAATAGAGGGGTTACTAGATTTAATTGCAAGATTACTGTAATGACACAGCTTGGTGGATTTCAGAAGTTCAAATCCTGTTAAAAGAGTTATTTGCTAAAAAAATGCGGCTAATCACCATATATTAAACTGCAAGATAACACCATCAATTCGTATAATAAAAATCAATTTGATTGACGCAGGTGTCAAAAAACTGGATATCACATTGTCAACATGACCTATAATTTCCATGCTTGTTAGATAAATTGAAGCAAGGAAGAGAGACCACCAATTCGTAAATGCTCAAATAACAAAGCCTGAGATAAAAGAGCACTTTTACGAAAGAAAGCCACAGGCATGGTCAGTGGAAAAGGCATGATAACAAAATTTGCCTCTGAATCTGGTAAGCTTGAATGAAATTCCACGTTTCTATGTTAATGAGACTACGTTAGCAATATATGTACAAACAAAAACTGTCCTGCAATGCTTGTTTATCGAAGGTAGACCCTCCGAATCGCATTTGTTGGATGCCCTTGCCCTGGCTGCTGATTTTTCCCTGCTAGATAGTTTGTTGAAAAATCAGATTGTATAAAACTATTGCATATAGTACCAAAAAAATAATAATCAAAAGAGAGCCACAAAAATGACACGCATCCAACAGAGACATCATCAAAGGGATGTTGCATCGGTTCTTGTTTAAAGACATTCCATTCCATTCAGACAGAAAGACACACTTACCGCTTGCGAAATAGAACTAAAGGACTAAAAGCTCTGCATGCAATTCCAATAAGAAATCCTCTCTGAGAAAGAAATTCCATCAACAAACTCAATAGCATAAGATTGGAATTTACAGCTGAATGAGTAAATTTTGATTTTCAATTGTTACCACATTCATGAGCAGCTTAGGGTGCTGCCAGCCTCAAGTGTTACTATGTTCTTTTAAAAGGTCATGAGGGGTTAGAGGAGGAAAAGGAATAAAAGAATGGTGTCCAGCACCATTCTCATGCCTGCCAGTGACACTGGCAACTAACTTTGCAAGCTAAAATTGGACACTGGCACTACCTTTGCAAGCAACAATTACCCCCTAATAATCAATTAAAAAATTTGATTAGATTGCAACAAGTTTTAAGAAACAATGAAAAACTCCACATCGTACACAATTATCAGTCCAAACCCAGCATACAATTCAGAATTTCGTATTCTTCCCTACTTGTGCTTGAAATCCAAAGACAACTTTAGAGGAGAGAGCATCAGACTGCTCCCATGGAGTATAAGAAAAAAGGCTTTTACAAATAAATCAAGATGCTTTACATAACAGAGAAGCTCCCGTAAAATTCTCATTACCAGAATGCTAATCATTTCAGACCTCTTTTAATGGGTTGTCTACTATTGAACTTTGTCCTCATAAATTGCTGAAGAACCTCATATGTCCGTAGACAACTAAGCAATTTTCAGGGAAAAAAAAAAATCAAAGTTGAGGACAGAAAATTGATGATCAACAAATTGTACCTTTTGTCAAACTAACACCGTTTTGTCACCCTTTTGTGGCACATTCAGTTTAGTCCCTCTGCTGCTGCAGTTTTGGCTCAAGGACATTTTTCCTGTCACGTTCTCTTTTCCAGGGGCGACCATTTTGTTGAGCCTACTAACTCTTACCTTCTCCCTAGATTTTGCAGTACCAGGCAACGAGTGTTGCTTGTTACCTCTATGTTCGGCCAATGCTGTTACACGGAGGGTCTGCTTCTGAACCTGTGAATTTTAGAACAATTTCAACTTGTCCCGTCATTATGATTTCATGTATGAAAAATTCTACAAAAAGTATCACTCATCTTGGCAATCTATTGCTGTGTTAAGATAGAATGTAATAAATTATTTTAGACATAATTTGTCGAATATCCAAAAGTTTATGTGCTTAGAAAAAAATTTTGTAACCAACATATCTTGAATTTGTACAGATTCTAATTCTAACCTTTGATCTCAGAGCTTCTTGGGGAGCTGATTTTGAGACATTACTTATAGCTCCCTTTCTAGAATTAAAGACCTTCTCCTTAACTCGAACATCAGATGTCTTGGACACGTTAGAATCTTTTGTTTTCTTCCTTGCTGCTTCAGTTATCCTTGCCACATTTCTGCTATCTGGAGTTTGTTCTTTGTTCCTCATCAATGTAAGTGTTGAGCTCTTGACATCATAACCAGGGTTCAAAGACGATCCAACACTAGATTTGCTGGATGAAGACTTGCGATCTCTTAATTGTTTATTCTCATCATTAATCTCCACCCTTGATGCTTTTCTTGTAACAAAGCTTTTCCTAAGACCATTCCTCACAGCTGACAGAAGCCCACTTGTGTGATCAAATCCTCGACTTAATACTTCCATGTTCCCTTGCCGTGCTTGATGATCACTCCCAAATGTAACAGTACTTGTATTGCTATCACTTACCATAGCCATCCCAGAATTCAAACTACTTTCACCACCACCTTGACCGGATTTAGCTTTTAAATCAGTTTCCTTAGCATTTCCAGTGAAGCTCTTCCCAGAAACCATACTTAATTTTGACCTAGAAGTTCCTTTAGAACTTGCAAAGCTTAGCTTGGGTTTTATTTCATCACTGGGTTCTGAATTCACCCTTGAAGACTTATCATTTAACACCTTAACTGGATGCTTCTTATTCATTGAAAGATCACATTCACCTCCTCCCCATTTCTTGCCTGCATAATGTTTTCCCCTTGATCTTGAGACAGAGGATGGAATATTCGGGGAAGATGATCCCTTAAACTCAAAATCTGAAGACATACTCCTCTCACTAGAATGAGCAAACGCAGCTTTTAACCGGAGAGAAGTACACTGGTGGAACCTGTAATCATATTGTTTTAGTTGTTAATGAACATCACTATTGTAATTTAGATTTTCACAAACAAAAACCCACTGCTAAATATGGAAAAAAGAAATATAACTCAGAGGATAAAGATGCTTACGGATGGCTAGTATGAAACCACTTATCATCTCTGCAATGTGGAAAAAAGAAACGTATTGGTATCACAAATGCAGAATTTCTCTTACCGAATTCTGAAAAAACATGGAATTCTAATGGTAGTTCACAACATAGAGAGGAAGTGAGGAACTCACACATCTTGGTAGTTAGACTTTTCTTCTACTGTGAAATCCACCCACATTGGTGCTTCAATTTCTTCCTAAACGTTGATCAACAAGCATAACAAAATAATAAATAAAAAAGCGCACCAAAAGAATGCATTAAAATCCAGATAAATTATGAACTCCACCATTAGCAAACAAACAGTCGCGGCTATTAAACAATGTGAAAATGAAAAGAAACTCGCATCAACTGAGCCCAAAAATTCTGAAAAGAAATCCAATAATTTTAATTCCGAACCATATAATCCAAGATACTCCG
Source organism: Populus alba (assembly GCF_005239225.2). Taxonomy (NCBI): domain Eukaryota; kingdom Viridiplantae; phylum Streptophyta; class Magnoliopsida; order Malpighiales; family Salicaceae; genus Populus; species Populus alba. The sequence goes on along the minus strand of NC_133294.1, from coordinate 15,412,143 downwards.
ATGATGGGAAAACACTAAATAACTGTAATTGTTTGCGCTAAATTATACTCAAATCAATTCAGTTGAGTCAGCTAAGTCCAAAATCAACATTACACACACACACTAGAAATCAAATTGAAAAAAAAAAATCCACTTAAAAATGAAAATGAAGTTCCAAGATTAAAAACATACAAGAAATAAAAGATCTGCTATATCATTATCAGAGATACTACAAAGATACCAAATTCAAGGGCCAAAAAAAACTCAAAATTTCAATCAAAACCTGTTAAAAATAGATAACCCCTAATCAACTACACACATAACCCTGCTAAATTATGTGATAAGATCAACAAACAAAAACAACCCATTTCATAATCCAAAAAAACTTAAGTACCTATCCAAAGATGCTCAAAAAAACCAAGAAGTCAAAGAGAAGAAAAAGACTCGTAAACCCCATAAAAATCCCTTAGAAAATAGGAGGAGAGATTTTACCAGAAATGCCCAGTGATCCTTGGCATTATTTACAAGAGACATTTACGGATTCTTTTTAAGTGATGAAGAAGAGCTCTTCAAAGAAAAAATCACAGTGTTCGTGTTTCTTTATTGAATTCTTGAAAAGAACCCAAACTCTCCATTTCCAGTCTAATCGGCTTCTCTCTCTCCACTTTTTTGTTTTTTAACAAAATTCCCATTGTGGACAGCCTTAAAACGACTGTGTTTTTATTTTACGTGACAAGACAGGTGCTTTGATCTCTGCTTGAGTGAGTCATACACCGTTGGATTGATGTACTAGTTGGGGTATACCGAAATTTAACGGTCGAGATCTGCTATGTGAGGGAGGGGGGAAGGTAATAAGTCTGGTTTTTACGGGGCAAGTAATTCGACCGTTGGGAAATTTTGAAATATTGAAGTGGAGGAATAAAAGCTATCCTCTCGCGCTGGTTTCTTTTGTAACATGAAGGACTAATCAGGTGACATTGATAGCATACGAATTAGAAAGAATCTTCATCGTAGGATGTTTTGAACTTTTCGCAATACTGTTCTTCCTCCTTTCTCTAAAATGTTTTTTTCCCTCCCTCTTCTATCCTTTATCACCATGTTTGATATGGATTAGGGAGGATAGAAAGTTGGTTTTTAAGAATGAAAAAAAATTAACAGAAAGAAAATGATAAATTTAATAGTATTATCATTTTTTAAATTTGATGGAATTTTTTTTAAAATATTGAAACGATAATATTTTAGATTGCTTGAATCAATTTAAGTTGACTTATCAAATCTATCATTTAGATTATAAAACCTTGATAACCCTATAGAAAATAAATAATTTTTTTTTATTAAACTCAATTCTCAATCAACGAATAATAAAATTAAAAATAAAATTAAACTAAAAAAATAATTCAATCAACTCAAGTTAACCTATCAAACATAGATTATAAAATCATGATAACCTCTTTTAAAGAAAATTGAAACAGATTATAAAAGTCAACTCTCAATCAACTCAATGTTGAAATGTGAAATTAAAAAAAAAAAAAACACAAAAAAATACTTGAATCAACCAACCAAACCCATGACCCAGGTCATAAGACTGGGATAACCTCTTAAAATACAAAGTAAAATAAATTATGAAACTTAATTCTCAATCAATCTAGTATTTAAGAATTAGATTTTTTTAAAAAAAAAACCAACTAAAAAAACCTTGAGTTAACTAACTTAACTCATGACTCTGGTCATAAGACCTTGATAATTTCATAAAAATAAAATAATTAAATTATAAATTTTAATTTCCAATCAACTCAATTTTAAAAGTTTAAATAAAAAAATAAAATCTGAATCAACCTGAGTTAACCTAACTTGCAAAACCTGGGTTAGAATATCAGAATAATTCCTTAGAAAGTGAATCAAAAAATATTATAAAGTAATGTTAAAGGATGAAATTGAAAAAAATAAAATAAAAAAGTGGACAAAAAAATGATTCGAATTAAGACAACTAATCTGCAAAACTTACAACTCAAGTCATAAAACTAAAATAACTCCATAAAAAAAAATAAAAAAAGATTGTAAAGTATGATTACCAATCAATTCAATGTTGAAAGATGAAATTGAAAAAATAATAATTAAAAAAATGGACCAAAAAATTACCCGAATCAACACAATTAACTCGTAAAACTTGTGATCTAGATCATGAAATCGAGATAACTCCATACAAAGCTAATCGAAAAAAATTATAAAGTTTGATTCTTAATCAACTTAATGTTAAAAGATAAAATTGAAAAAAAATATTAAAAAATAGACAAATAAATTGACCCAAGTCAACACGGCTAACCTGCAAAACTCATAACATGAGTCATAAGATCAAAATAACTCTATAGAAAAAAACTGAAACAAATTATAAAACTCTATACCTAGTAAAATTAATGTTGGGGGATGAAGTTAAAAAGAAAATTTTGAATTAAAAAAAAAATCTTAAAATTTTTGAAGGATCAAAGTGAAAAAGTGATTGGTTTTTCACTATTAATTGTTACAGTGAAAATCTAAACTCTTTTAGTATATATTACTAGATCTATGGTATGTGCTACATTGCAGGTTAGACCATATTTTTCTTTTTAACATGAGAAAAAAATCTAAAAGTAGTTAATGTTTTTTTACTAGTAGAAATAAAATTAAAATCATGTGTGAATGATTCTAACGTGACTCGTTTAACTTGGTGTGTCTGAAAGCAATATAGATGACCAATAAAAATATAATTTGACTCAAAATAAACATTCAAGATGAGATTTTCTTATAAATATAAAGATAAAAACATATTGAAACAATTCGGATTAACTTGAGTTAATCTACATGCCAGGTCATAAGACTATAATAACCCCATAAAAATAAATCAAAACAAATTATAAAACTTAATTTCTAATAAACCTAATGTTAAAGGATAAAATTAAAAAAAAATCAATTAAAAAAAAACAAAAAATAATTTTGGTCAACCCGGATTCACAAGTCAAACCATGATTTGAGACATGAGACATGAGACTTGAATAACCTAATAAAAAAAATTAAAATAAATTATATAACTCAATTCTTAATCAATTCAATGTTGAAAGATGAAATTAAAAAAAAAATCAATTAAAAAAAAAACATAAAAAACAATTCAAGTTAACCCTGGTTAACTAGCCAAACTTGTAACCCGAGTCATGATATAAGGATAACCTTATAAAAATCAAACCAAAACAATCAAAAAGCATAATTTTCAATCAATTCAATATTGATAGATGAATTTAAAAAATATTAATAAGAAAAGGAAAAGAAAATAAAAAAACTTAAATCAACCCATCAAACTTGTAATTCACATCATGAAGTTCAAACTCTTATAAATCTAAGTTCAAATGGTTAAAAAAACTTTCATCAAACTAAAAAAATAAAATAAAAAACTAAAATAATATTATTTAAAATAAAAATAATTCTGAATTGATATAATAACTTATCAAACAACTTAAAACCCAGTAGCCCAAGCTTTTAATAGGATCAAAATTCCAAACAGGGCATGGCGACCATGCGACCTAGGAATTGTAGTTGCAATGTTGCAAAAGATTTTTCATGGCCAAAAATTAACAAAACTATCTGAAGAACATACAAGATAATATGACGATAGAAGGAGATTAGTTCGAGAAACTTCAAAATCCTTTGCAGCCTCCTCATTGGTTGATTTAAAGCTCAAAGATCCCCACCACCACTTGTCTCTCTTGTATTCTTAGCCACTCGTTCTTCTGATTCTCTTGCTTTCCTTCACATATAAGCTTAACTCTTCCTTTCTACACACTTCCAGACTACAATTTTCTACTCTTCAAGAGACATCAATAAGTTCTAACCCAGCGAAAAACAGTAAGGATTATCTGGAAGACAATGGCATCTCTTGCTAGCTCAAGCACCATTGCAAGACCAACCCCATTTCTTGGCAAAAAGGGTTCAAATGCAAACCCTCTTAGAGATGTTGTCTCCATGGGAAATGGCAAATACATCATGGTAGGTTTATCTCTCTCTTCTCTAGTTTTGTTTTTTATTTTTTTGGATGGGGGCTAATATATTTAAGTTCTATTTGGATAGGGCAATGAGTTGTGGTATGGACCTGACAGAGTGAAGTACTTGGGACCTTTTTCAGCTCAGACTCCTTCATACCTGACTGGAGAATTCCCTGGTGACTATGGATGGGACACTGCTGGTTTATCAGCTGATCCTGAGGCCTTTGCCAAGAACAGAGCTCTTGAGGTAACCTTTTTGTCACAAAAATCATGACTAGTTTCTCTATGATGAATAAGAACCTTAGAAAAATCATTTATGGAATGGAATTTGATATAAAATGTGACTTAAATAGTACTCACCCAGTACAATATGTGATATTGCGAAGCATTCATAGACATATTTTACGAATGGATAAAGGATTGATGGGCTGGTGGCTCCTCTAAACTGTAGTGCAATTTTTTAGGTCATCCATGGCAGATGGGCTATGCTTGGAGCACTAGGTTGCATCACCCCAGAAGTCCTTGAGAAATGGGTTAAGGTAGACTTCAAGGAACCAGTCTGGTTCAAAGCTGGAGCTCAAATCTTCTCAGAAGGTGGCTTGGACTACTTGGGCAACCCCAACCTTGTCCATGCCCAAAGCATCCTTGCTGTCCTTGGATTCCAAGTTGTCCTCATGGGACTTGTTGAGGGATTCCGCATCAATGGTCTCCCTGGAGTAGGAGAGGGCAATGACCTTTACCCTGGTGGCCAATACTTCGACCCTCTTGGCCTGGCCGATGATCCAGCTACATTTGCAGAGCTCAAGGTGAAGGAAATCAAGAATGGCCGGCTAGCCATGTTCTCCATGTTTGGATTCTTTGTTCAGGCTATTGTTACTGGAAAAGGTCCCCTGGAGAACCTCTTGGACCACCTTGACAACCCAGTTGCCAACAACGCTTGGGTCTACGCCACCAAGTTTGTGCCTGGGTCATGAATTAACATTTACTTTCTCGGATTCCAATGGAAAGATCTTGCAAGGATTGTCGTGGTAACTGTATTTCTAGATTTGAAGATTTTGTATCGTTGGGATCCTAGGTTAATTGTACAATCTGTTTTGTTGTGTGATCCGGTGTAAATTGTTGTGTGAAGGGTTAAGGTTTTCTTTACAAGATGAACCTAGAGGCATGGCATCAGCTCTATACAGACCTTCCTGCTATGCCATTGTATCAAATATTCGGAGCGCTGACACAAAAATAGGAGGGGGAGCCATGATAGGCATTCAAGAGAAGAAGAATAAACATGGGAAACAGTGTTTCTCATTGAGCGATTCAAGTAATGGATCTATCAAACATGAACTTTGTATTTGTAAGAACAAAACAACGACAGCAAGTAGAACAGGACTTAGATGATGCTTCCAAGGGGAAAAAAAAAATACTTGCAAGAAGCGATAGAGGCAATTTCATTCCATATTTCACACTCGGTGCTACCAAGTTCGTCCTTACATCTATTATAATAAGATATACAACTAACCTAAACTATAAAAAAATAAACTGAGGCTGGAACAAACCTAGCTAGCTATTCACATGACCATCAATCCTTCCACCAAGCAAGAAAAATTGGTAGGCATACAATTTCCCCAACTGTACTATCCTCACGAAATATAAACACGTCCAGAATTGGAAACGAGGCAGCTTCTTGGAAGCACTGTTTGCTCCTCAATTGCTGATTTGAGTACTCTTCAACTTTCTCCACCAAATATGATCACATCATAAACTGGATCATTTTTATACTCTTGTGCCTATCTCCTCCACCATTTCCGACGATTTCTATCAACTTCTCCATGCCCAAGTTTGTGAAGCCTTGCCTTTGTCTCCCGTAATCTAACCTTGTAGTCTTTCTTCCATGTCTCAAACCTTAGTTTCAATCTTCGAATCTCTTCATCCGGATTCATGTTGGAAGCTGATTGTCCAGCCCTTACCTCAACTAATGCTTTGACATTGTCGTCAAAATTTTGTTTCTGCTGCTCAAATTCCTTTGTAAGATTGCTGACTGCATGCACAGGACCATTATTCTCTCTCACTGCTCTTAAATCAGGGAAGGTATTCGCAAACACGTTGGGAGTGTTCCCACCAGGAGTTCGAGATTCCGTAGAAACATAATCTTCAGAATCATAATAGTGAGGTGATGTAGAAGAATCCAGTTTTCCAGGTTGCCCTGCAGTGTTGTCAGCTGCAAGACTCTTTCTGGCTGCAGCAAGACTCGTCTGCAACAGATTCACAGAATATTTCGTCAGGCAATGACTAATGAGGTATGTGCAGGTCTCACCCTTTAATGGGTGCCTGCCAGGCATGTGTGTTTTTGTGCACACGTATTAATAAGAGATCAGCATTTTTATTTCTAGATATTGCATTTGAAGCTTTTGACAGCAGCAACCATAAGAAATTGCTTCTCGCATACAAAAAAAATAAATTTCTTAACTCCTGGCTTTGAAGACATGGACCTGAGCCAGAGCCCAATCACCAACAAACTTTACCACTTCAGCCATTGAATCATTCATCAGAAGATATTTATTGAAGTAGCCTTCTCAACTTCTCTTGGTTTTCAATGCGAAGTTATTCAATCAACATTTCAAAATTGAAGACACAGCTCACTTCAAGAACGTGATCATACAGTTTACATTTCCTCAACCTTTCATGGTTCTATAGTGGGACTAAACTAGCTAAAGCTAATGATCATTGGCAGTCCCTTGCTTATTTAGCAGATCATCATGGACAGCCAACATGCCTAATATGGACAAGGACATGTTCAAACCAGTTTCGATTGACAATCTAACACTACCTAGTCTACATATCTAGTGAAATACAACAACAGTTCAATATAGAAGCCATATCTTATAATTAATTTCTCCACAGTTCTTAAACTGTTTTTTAAGCTCCTGTTATACATACCACAATAAAGCACATGATGCATGCACTTAGTTATGCGTATACTATTAACAGGAAAACTCACTTGCAATGATGCCATTTGCACTTGCCACATCTCTTCCATTGCTTTCATCTTTGCCTCATAATCCAACCATCTTTTCTCGTTCTGTTGCAATTGATCTTTCAGTGCAGCATTTTCCTCCTCCTTTTGTGCAACTGTTACTTCTGCTTTAACAACCCTTTTTTGGAGGTCAGCTAAAATTGAAGCCTGAATGTCAACCTGCTCTTGTGGTATGACCTGGACAAGCAGCCGAAATCAACTTCCTAACACTTCAGAGATGCTTGATATGCATAGAAAAAAACAGAGGAAAAAAAGGCCCTTCTAAATGCCACACATGTAAACAGAGCATACATGAAATCTCATCATAACAGGAATCGAAAAACATAATTTCACCAATGTTATACCCAAATGAGCCAGCCATCCATACCAAGCACTTAAGACTGCACGTGTGTACACAAAAAACCAAATGTATGACTTCTGTATGTTACATTTGGGAAAGCCAGTGACCACCAAAACATTTCAACAGATGGGAAAAATGAAGAATAAATCAAGTTGAAAAGTAATAATTACACCAATGTGTACCTTCACTTCTGAAATCTTCTTGCCCGGTTTTCTTTTGGAATTTGAGTTCTCATGAGTTAACTGCTTCATTTTATGCATACTGTTGAACTGCTTTCGAGCCAACCACCCACGGATTACTGCAGAAACAAATGGTGAGAATATTATATCTACTAGGAAAAAAAGTGAAAATTGGTCAATAAACAACAGAACATTTACCAGATTGTAAATATAAAGCTGCCACTAGCTGATCATCAACTTCATCAACTGCTAGAGGAGCATTAGCTGTGCGCCTCTTTATCATGTGACTGTATTTCCTTCTCATGTTTTCACCATGGATGACTGCATTTCAATAGTAATCTGAATCAAAAGCTAAGCAGAAAATACTGACCTAATCATTAATAGGTCCCTCACCATCCATCTCAAAGGAACAGACTATGCTAAGAGTGGCCAAAACAATTGATTTTGTTGTCATATAGCAAAAACACATGTGATAACCACTCCAAAAACACTCCAAAAAACAGAAAATTCAATTTGTATTAGTATGGTGCAAAGCAAAAGATGTCCAGAAAATTAGAGAATAACAAGACTACAAAGCAAATAATAAAAATCCCAGATGAGACACTGAAAACAACTAGAAGGAAATGTGCATTACATGATTGTAATATCACCACTCCTTGTTTGAGTTCATGGAAATGTCGACGGGCCTGGCCACCACGGAAATACTTTTGAACCTCAACAATACCTAGCAGAAATTGTTTTCTCTGCTCTTCCAATCTCCCAATCTGCGAGTCAACAATATGATATGCCAGGGAACCAATCAAACATGAAAATCTTGCTACAAGCAAAAACAATTACATTCAAATCAATTCCTAGAAGTAGCATCAAACTAATGTGTTCAGGTTCCTGGATAAAACACCTCTTCATCAGGCATTGGATTCACCAGTCATGTTATGTGTGACTTCAGCAATGTTTTAGTCTTAATTGGGTAACAGTGTTACTATTGTACACAGGAGTATAGATTGTACACCACCAGGTAATAGTACACAGAAAAGTTACATGCAAGAGCAGAGATGAGCACCACAAACCCTACTTGTCCAGCCACTTGCAATTTTTTTATGTCATTTTTTCCCTTTTCTGATAAAAATTCTAATCTAGTCACTGGAATACATATAAGCAATTAGTAATTAAGTAAACAACCAACCAAGGCCAGAAGCACAGCAATTATTTGCGGAAATCAAAGCTAACCAGTACAATGACGACATCCATATATAGCATAATATATTGCACCAGGCACAAACAAAGCAAGCCAAGTTGAGGTTTGTTCCCTCCAGGAAACTCATCAGAAGTAGCTCAAGCTTGGATCTGAGAGCTTGAGAAATCAATATTCTAAAAGTAGCTCAAGCTTGGGATCTGATCAGATTTTAGGCTCCTCATCAAATGCATTAATAACAGTGGAAAGAGCCATGCACTCAAAACTTTTACTTGGTCACTGCACACCACTATTTGTTATTAATTTTTTTTTAATATATTATACATAAAACACTTTCTGTTAAAAACTTTTTTTTCCTAGACTGAGACGTTGCTATTTAATATTAACACAATCCATTGATTAAATACAACTCTCGAGATTTTGCAAAATGCACCCCTAATGGCTGTGCTAAAAGAATGAATTGCAACTTCTGGACATTTAAACAACATATTCAAAGAAATAACATATAACATAACCTTAAGAAATTTGAGGAAATAACAAAACATTAACAACAATTAAAATAACACCAGCACATACCTGACCCATTCGAAGGTACACTTTGGTGTAACCAACTTCATACATTTCAGGGAGGAAATTAAATTTTTTGAGAATAGCAACTGACATGCTTAGTGGGTCCCAAGATACATTTGTCTCCAAAAGCAGGAAACCATACCTAAATTACATGTGGGGTTATGATAGGAAATATAAACTTTAAAAGAGGAGTTATTGGAGAACTGAGAAATCTGTGTCTTAGTGTACCTTCCTGCAAATTCTTGATGTGTCATTCGAGTAGGATATCCATATCTTGAAATCCTCACAACTTCCAAAACACCACAACATCGTAGTTGCTGGGAGACAAGATCATCTTCATACTGGCCTGGAAACTGCTTAGCATTTGGTTTTATGCAGCGAATGAAGTGAGGAGTTGTTTTCTCCAACTGGTGCATTAGTTTGAAGAGTTGACTCTACAGGAAGGAAATAACACTCAAGATTTTGCAAAGTACAAATTATTGCAAGAAAGCAGATAAAAAAAATATGGTCGATGCCATTGCCAGAAGAATAATTATTTTTCCCAAGCAACGGATACAGTTTTTAATTTTCAGTGATCAATTCAAGAGCACCAAAAGTCAACCAGTAAAGTGTTCAAAATACCAGAAGATTTTTGTCCTCTACATACTTCCAAAACAAAGAAGAATCTCTATATTCATCAAGATTTGCATGATATTGTTGTTATGCAGAACAACAGAACCTCATCTACCTTGAACTTGGTACCAACACTTTGCATTGAGGATTCCAATCCACCAGATTTACAGGATAGACTAGCTGGTTTTGGTAATTGGCAACCACTTGATGATAGCAGATGGATGAAATCAGAGTGCATTGGATCTCGGTTCTTTTCCAGAAAGCCATTTGTATCATATACAACCTGATCAAATTCCAAATATTAGTGAATTATTTAAATATTATCAACTTAAATGTTCGGAACCCTGCATGAATCGAGTAGCCCAGAGAAAGAATAAAATTTTCAACAGATCAGAGTCGAATGTAATTTTGGCTAACTGGAGACATTACTCAAACAAAAGAGAGAAAGATCTGCTAAATATAGCACAAAGTACCCTCTATAAAAATAAATATCTTACAGCAATTTTAATTATAGAAATTACCTATCTTGGTGCTAAGATGTAAGTAAACAAACATTATAATTTTGGATATAGAACAAATGAGTTCCGCCATCAAGATTTTGCTTTTTAAGTTTTTGGCATCCATTCTACCACAAAAAAAAATGATGGTATAAAAGCTCAACAGTGTTTCATCATTGTAGCTTTATTCTACAAGCGGATCCAAATTTGCAAAAATTGCTTGAACATGATTTTATATGCTTTAATATACTTGGAAAAGAAATTCCTGGAAGAAAGAACTATAACCAAGAGGATATACAGCACATGTTGCATTTTCAGTTGTCCCACATCATATAGAACTTCATTTTATTTCTATTTTTTTTCCAGAATTGTTGATATTTAAATTTAAAACATGAATCATAAATGGGTAAAGGGTGAAAAGTTGGATATAAAGAAATATCTACACAATCAAAACAGTTCAAGGATTGAAAAGTTTCAATGATATTAGATGTGTATTTACTGACCTCCTTTTTGTAACTTCAATTAACTTTTGCTGTAGTCAATTCTTGTTATTGTTGTCACCATGTATGATTTTTCAGGAGTAAATTATGAATTGTTATGCATGTATTAATTTCAACTCTGGTACTAAGAACAAGCAAAAACCCTCATCAAACTACAGTTGCCAATCTGACTTGAAAATTTCAACAGTGCAAAACATCATAACTTTTCAAAAGTAAAATATAACTCACCTCTCCAGCATAATGACAAACACCAAAAGCCCTCCCTCTTTCACCTTTAAAGCAAGGATTATCATTGAAGTATTGCTTAAGCTTATTGGCGAAGGTCAAATCAGTGGCATTAGGGATATTTGATTCCTCATCCAATAAAGATAGCAACCCTAAAGGTTTCTGAAACAACCAAAATAATTAAAGAGTGACCACTTTAAGTGTAAGGCAAACATTCTGGTTTCACATACCAAGGAGAATTCTATAGGTGCACATGAAGGACATAGAAACAAGCTGCAGTTGAAATACCTTTTCAAAGAGATTCAAGCACTCTTGGTTATCTTCAAAATCAACTTTAGTCCAATTAATCCCATCCTCTTCATACTCCTTCAATTAATGAACAAAATGTCAATGAGACTTTTTAAAACAATCAAATTTGAATAAACATTTCAAAAATTCTTCACCTGGGAGGCGAAAGAAAAAAAAAAAAAAAAAAACAGCCAAAATGTCAATGAGACTTTATATCAGAGGAACAAAAAAAAAAATGCATGTTTGAAAATTGGGGGAATGGCTGGCGATAATTAGTTGGTGTGATAAAAGCATCATTGACCTGAAATGTAAATCTTCCACAGTTTCTAAATACACAAGATTTTTAATATGCAACTTGCAAGTTAGCACAGAAATTTAACTACATACTTGTATGCTTCAACAAAGAAGTTCCAATAATCTGCATAGAAGTCATATTTGTTTCATGCCTATAGCCATGCAGTATACTTAGCAGAAAGAGAAAGGCCAACAATTTTGGTGGCCTATACTCCTTAATTTGCTTTTGAAACTCCCTCTTACAAAAATGTGTCTAGACAGCAAAGCATAATCATTTCATTTTCATTGATTAGAAATTATATGAAAATGTTCTGACTCTGAAAAAGCAAAGAGAATAAGTTCATTTATGAAACAACAGCATATTCATAGCATTTTGCACCATCATGAAGGCCGCTTCCATTATAACCAGCACACCCTAAAGTTGAATTTGCTTTGATATGAGATGCTTACTTCCTGCTCAAGTTTAAATAGATGCCGGTTGAAATGTTGTTGCAGCCTCTCATTTGCATAATTTATGCAGAATTGCTCAAAGCTATTATTCTGAAAATGTAAAGAGTTTATCATCAGGGACACAAGTTTAGAGCACTAAAAGATCATCAAACAGATAGATACAATCTATATACCTTAAACGACTCAAAACCATAGACATCAAGGATACTTATGGATCTCCCAGTACTCAGCTCACCCACTTCAACTGACTTGTTTATTTGTACCACAAGCCACTCAAACAACCTGGCATAGATAAACTTTGCCAATGCATCTCTTCTATCAATAGCCTGTGAAGAAGATACGGAGCCTTTTAAATCAATGTGTATTGTTAGGTAAATATATAGCAATGATGGAGTAATGCAGGGGTAACTTTATTTTCAAATCAAGAACTAAACACACCTTTTGCATTGTCAATTTTTTAGCAATAAAATCCTCTCCAGCTTGGATTTTATGGGTTGATAGAGCTAACACCAGGTCCTGGGCACTGCAATTTATTAGCCTGGCAGCATTTTCAACAGCTGCCAAAAGGAAAAGAAAAGGAATCAGTTTATTTCAGAAAAAGCACCATGGTATAAAAGTGATGTCATGTCATGAATGTAGCACTGCCTCATGCAGTGCACATGTTTGAAGATCAATTTTTAATCACAATGAGCTGTTCCACTCATTCATCTGAATTCTCATATCAGCACACATACAAACACATTCCATATGTTGTTGATCATGCAAATACTATTTCAGCATGATAACTCTTAAGATGCAATTGCACATATGATTATGGTCATCCAAAGTACCATAGGAAATTCAGGACCAGATTTATTACTCCATCCCTTTCCATGAAAATATTCTTCATGTAAGTGGTATGTGGACACAAACTCTTAAAATAATAACAGATTCAACTAGTCTTCTGAGGAGAGTCATGCTTATGCTTTTTTTATGATGAATCAAGACATGCTAATCGAGTAAAAAAAATCCCACTTCCATTTATGGTGAAATGAGAGAAATTAAGGTGTTGTCTGCTATTGGCAAGTACTGAGAGCTGGCAATTAAATTTACTCAAAATGATATCAATCTTACCTTCATTAGCGAGAACCTCCACGTGATTTCCATTGTCAATTACCTGAAACGATATGTTTCCAAGCCATAATACTGCAGCAAGCATTGCAAATGCCTGCTCTTGATCATCTTTGCAAATTTGAACTATGTCCAAGGCATCCTGGGGAGATGAGAAAAAAGAATGATGGATGCTTGTGACCATAATACAAATGAAGTGATGGCAGACTTCAAAAACAGAAACAGTAACACATAATTATTTGAATTACCACAAGCTTATGAAACTCCACGCCATCATCAACACCATCAACTAGCAAGCACTCACTCTGGTTAAGATACTTGTACTCACTAGCCATTCTAAGGTTCAGTCTATCTGCAGAGAAGACAAGAAATGCTCCACTGTATGAATCAATTGCAGGCTAGAGCATAGAAGTAGAGAACACATGGTATAGGTTTATCTTTTTAAGAAAGGTGGCTGTCAAAAAACTATCAGCCATTGAGTGACATGAGAATTTGTGACTGACAGCAACAAAAAAGACTTAATCCCAAAATAATCGAGGCTATTATATATGATTGACCATTAATAAATTTCAGTGTGTTTTATGTCCTTCAAATTATTTTTCACCAACAAAAGTCACATATAAAGATGGTTCAAACAATTGGAAGATCTAGCAGGAAAATATGTTCATTCGACAGAAAATGAGGAACTGTTTCCAATTTATGAAAAAATGCATTGTATTCTGAAAAGACATCATCATAAGTAAAAACATTACTCAAGCAGGAATATTACATAAAAGAAAAAGAAAAACAACAAATATATGCATAATCTGAATGCACAACATGGATTTATAGGCTTCAACCACCAAGTCAAACAGAGATAATAACAATCTAAGAGAGGGAAAGTACTTCAGTAATACAGAGTCCCAAAAACTCTGCACAGCGAAGTGAAAGAGGAGATATTTTTTGGATGTAAAACGGGTCCATGAAAAATAAAAACTTGAGCTTGGTGGGAGAGACTGTTGTCTAAATGAAAAACAAAGCAAAATTGAATATAAAGAACACTAGGAAACATCTTTACAAATGTTACAAGATTCTTCTTCTTCTTTTTTGTTGGGAAGAGAGGGTGGATTGCAATTTTAACTCAAAAAAAAAAAAGAACCATGTTTGAACAAGTACTACTGCTATCTTTATTCCCCGCAAGAATTTTTCAGGAAAAACACAAGGCTTTGATTTTTCCAAACAGATCCTTCACTTCCTACTAATTTAGACCATGAAGACATGGTTATAGACACATGAGAAAATATTAGCCCGAGTAGCATTATGTCAATACTACTTGTTTAGAACTTTATGTTCTGTAAAAGAATGAAAAATGTATGCATTCCATCCCAAGCAAAGTTGCATAATGTAAAAACAGTACCTCTAAGAGTCGAAGGAGCACCAGCACAAAGTTGATAGAAGATATGGTATGATCTTTCATCATTGGGAAGCTGAACTACTCTTGACTGGTCAAAGGAGACATTGTAATTTCAGATTTGGATAGTGTTGCTAATTGACATTCTGAAAAGCTAAGAAACTCAGAAGATCTACTTGCCTTTTCTAGTAGAACTATTCAAGATTATCATCGCCGGATAGTGTTTGAATATACATGAGTGAATCAAGTCAGTCAGCACCCAAATACAGTCAAATGGCAGGGTAATAACAACAATCTATCCAACTTAACTAAACTTACAAGTTTGGATTTTAGCACCACGAATCTTTCCTGATGGGGTAAAATGAATTTCAATCAACTTTCCCTGCACCAATTAAGAATCATCTATAAACCAAATTGCAAAAACAACAGATATGGGAGTACCTAATCCAAGAAGAAGAAAAAATGGTGACAACTTACAAATCTACTGGAGTTGTTATTCCTGGATGTTTTTGCATTCCCAAATGCTTGAAGTATACAATTAGTTTGAAGGATTCTATACTCCATACCGTCATTGCCACAACCAAGAGCAGCCAAGTACTGCATAGCATGCTTGGCTGTCTCAGTTTTCCCAGCTCCACTTTCACCACTGCAAGATAGATGCTAAAAGTGACTCTTCAGAGCAACAGGAGTGTCTCAAGTACTCAAGAAACATGAAAGGGGCACTTAAAGACCCAAAAGTTCAAGAGAACATACCACAAGTAATTAAAAAATACACCAAGGGAAAATAGCATAGAAAAGCTCTAAAATAGACTCCATCAATGAAAGAAAAGAAAAGGTCCAAAATAGACTACATTAATGAAAGAAACGGCAACGAACCTTATGATTATGGACTGGTTCTTTTCATCTGCAAAACAGAAGCCAAATGAAAGAAACAAAGGAACTCTCAGAAGCAATACTAACTTCAAACGCAAATTGTAAAAAGGTAACAAATGATTCATCCACCTCTCATCATCTCATTATAAGCAGCATCTGCTATAGCATAAACATGAGGGCTATCCTTAGCCTTCTGCTTGTAAGAAGTGAGAATTTCATTTCCATAAATCGGAATTTCTTTAAAGGGATTGACAGCAATCAAAACTGGACCTGCTTTACTCTGTGGAAGGAAACACAAGAGCCAGTCAAAGACAACCAGAAAGGAGACATAAAATTGGTTCGCCAGGCAATTGCATGGCCATCAGAATTATATCCTACTCACATAAACCAGATCCTGAGCATATCTGTGCTTAATATTATGAAGCACAGAAGGTTCATTTAAATAACTAAGCTGTATAAGATCATCCACGCCCTCAAGGATATCAGGGTTTGCAGGTAAGAGTTCTGCTGTAGACACTTTGACAACCTAGCACAATGACAAACATTATTGCATGTATAATCCACCAAGGAATCAACCAGTACAAGTTTAAAAAGCATCAGGGATAAAGGGAGCTTATTAACTTACAGTTCCTGATAAAAGTGAAATGGTTGCTTCGTCCCCAAAAGTTTCCTGTATCTTTCCTAACCCCCATTGCCCATTTGGGAGACGACACCAAACACAGAGTCTCTGGGGGGGGAAAGCCCATATTAAGAGTAAATTAATAAGTTTCAATCCTCACAAATAAAAGAAATCAACAAAAACGTATGATCCTCTCAAAACAAATCCAGTTCCTTCTGGGAAAGCACAGTAATAATGGACAAAAAAAAACCTAGTAGATCTAGCCTCTCTAAACACTTCACCTAATTTAAATTACTCTAAACAGTACGATAAGAGCTGTCCTCCTAGAACACTGTGATACCTACTCGTTCATCTCGACAACACAACAATGTTAACTTGTATCTCCTTTTGCACTATGATCCACCCACACATCATCTGATGCTAATAAGAACACTGCCCTTTCTCCAAAGTTAGATTTCCAAGAAATACAACAATATAGAATAGGAAATATTCTTCTACTCAAGCCGAAGTATCCCTGGCTGCAACACATAGCCCCAACGAATCCCCCATGATAAGAAACTTTCTTTAACTCTTGACATTACTAGTTCTAACTATATAATTATAACCAAAACCTAAACCAACAAAACATGCATAACAAGAAACACAAACATTCCTATCCATGCAGAAACATGCCAAACTAGTAATGATATTAAAAAAAACCAAGTTAATCTAGTGAAATAATAATAAAAAGAAAACAAATTAATTGATTTTTTCATCCCTTACCTTCTTGATAAAATAACCGATATTATCATCCCACTCTGGTTCTTTTCCCCTTGGTACTGAACCCGCAACATGCCCATTCACGTTCTCATTATTCTCTTCTACATATGGATTAGAATCCACACAATTTTGATCTTTCCTCATTTTCTTGCTTCCAAAATTCCCTGATTTGTACCCCAACTCCTTCCCCTTTCTTTTTGTATCCCCCTTCACTTTACTAACTCTTGTCTCCACTTTGCTCTCCACTTTTTCATTAGAACCGACTTTAAAGTCTGTAGGCAGTGAGTGGCGAGCCGAGGGAAGCCTTGCCCTAGAGGTAGGACGTGCTGGCAAAGCAGGTGGCAGGTCCTTGGACTTCTCCAAACCCTCATCTCGTCGCCGCAGCGAGTCCAGCATCTCCTCCAGAGAACTCCTTGTCACCGCCGCGGGTGACGCTGATAACATCATTTTTATGTCCAATTTTTCTTCCAAAATATAAATCCTGAAAAATTACACGGCAGTAACTCATAATGTGGAACTCGGTTAACAACATTTTTAAAGAAATCCCATGGTATCATCTAGTTAAGATCAAAGTGGGACCCGCAGACTTAAATTGCAGTCAGGGTTTTCCCTTAACAGCCAGGAATCGACGCCTACAAGGCCCAAAAGGTAAAAGAAGAAACCACTAATTAAGATTACACGAACTCTGCAAAGAAATGAAATCACATAAATTGGGTTTTTCTTTTCTGACTCAAAAACTGAACAAAAAACTAGAAAGCCCTGATTCAACAACAAACTCTATAATTTGAGACAAAAGCTAGGAGACTTGTTATTCAGTATACAACACTTTTAAATTAAAAAAAAACAAAAACAAAAACACGACAGCTTTAGATCATCAGATTAAGATCAACATGGGACCCACAAACTTAAATTAGACTCCCTGATTTCCCTTCTTAACAACAAATGACCGATGATTATGAGGTCAAAATTGCCATACAAAAAATAATACGATGCCATCTTTGCAATAAATTATTACATATACCAAAAGTTTCTAATTTGGGGTTTTGCGATTAAAACAAATATTAAAGAGAAATAAAAAAAGAAAGAAAGAAAACTCTTGTACAATAAAGAAGTCCAAAATCCATGCCAAAAGCTCAAGATTTGTGATTTTTAAAGGACATCTTGACAGCATAAGAACCCTAATTTGGATCAAAACATGAAATGAAAACACAATTTTCCATAAACAATAAAGAAGACCGAACCTCACACTCAAATTGAAACAACTTCTTGTCTCAAAAACTCAAAAGTCATGTTTAAACAAGACAACATTACAGGGAAAAAAAACATGCAAATTAAACAAGTGTACTTACAATTGGTTACTAGAAACTCAAAATCTTTGTCTCCTGCAACGCCACCTTGTCCAATCTGACGCTAAAGACGCAACAAAAAAAAAAAAAACTAATCTGGACATAAACTGAAGGCAAAAGGGTTTTACAGAAGGATAGATTAAGAGGCGGAAAAGAGGGGAGAACAAAACAAAGTTGGTTTTAGGAAAAAAGAGAGGAAGTTACGAGGAAGTTTAACAGAGTAACAAAATGTGGCTAAGTTGGTTAAAAGAAAAGGAAGGAGAGAAAGAGAGAGAGAAAGAGAATCAAACCTCAAAGAAGAACAACAAAGAAAGATAAAGTGAAAGCTGTTTTCTTGTTGAAGCAAAAAAAAAATAGATAAACAAATAAATAAATAAAACCAGCAGAACTTTATTAGTTGCTGGCTTGCTGCTGCTGCTGCTTCCTTTTTAAGGGTTTTTTTTTTTTTTTTTTAGTTTTTTGTTAGGTTGTTTGCGGTGGCAGGAATTCAAATTTTGTGCACGGTAGGTGGTGAGAGTGTCTTTGTATTCGTTTCTTTGACGAAACGGTTTTTTATATCCAAAGAATAAAAAATCATTTTTAAAAAAATAAATTCTTTTATTTCTTATTTCACCACATTAAAATTAAAAATATTTTTAAAAAACGCATAAAGAACCTGAAAAAGCTGGGAGATGGAGATAATGAGGGGATGCGAGCTGGGAAAGTTTCGAGGGTTTCTTTATTGTTTTGTTTTTGGATTGGATTAGCTTTTGAATTTTTTATTTATTTTAGTGGACAAAATACAGCTTTTATTTGGTCTTGAAAGGGTAAATAAATAGTAAGAGATTGAGTTAATTACCGTTGATGAATTTGCTGGTGTTTGGTTGGATGGCATAACCAATTACCATATCGAACTAGCTCCCCTGAGATCCTATGTTTGATGGAAGTGTTTGGAATGCTATCTTTAGAACAAAAAAAAAAAGGAAAAATAAATAATCAATCATAATTGGTAAAAATAAATCAAGGTTTGAACTTGATGCTGAAATTCTTACCTTGCATGGAACTCCACTCTTCTTCAATTCATGATGATGACATTTGTACCCTCTCCTTTTATTCATTTCAGACAAGATGGAAAAAAAGAAAAAAGAAACATGGTAAATTAAACCTTCATTAAATTAAAATTAATTTAAAAAAAAAAAACTAAACATGATAAGAGTTTTACGTGAACCTTGTCACATTTTACTATGGACTTGCATAGTAAATTATCGGCTTTGCCCTTCATAAACAAACCAAATAACTTGGTTTGAGGAGTAATATAGTATTTTTAATGCAACACATTTATCATTGTATGATTGAATAAGGCAAATCAATATTTAACACTATATTTGTTTTAACTATGTAATGACTCAAATATAGTGGTGTTTTTGAATTTTAATTTAAAAGCATGATCAAATGGTTAAATTATCATTCATAGCAAAAGTCCTATAACCTTGGTTTTTTTCAATTCAAAATACTTTTTTTTGTTATTTTAAAGTTGAGTAATTATGAGTTTGGTTTTTTAATAAATACAAAAAATAATAAAATTGCTATAGAGTGGAGGAACCTTCTCTCTTTTTGATGGCATGTCCAGGCTCTTCTGACAGCCAAATATTGTCTTCAATCACAACGTTCAAAGTATCCTTTCATATGTTTCTTGTATCCAATTTCATTCTTAATTTTTTAATTGTTATTTATTTATTTATTTATTTTTCAATTTTATCCTTTATCATTTGGTTTCATTTAATTTTTTATATCAAATCTGGTCTTTATTTTTTTTATTGTTATTTATTTATTTTTATCATTTTCTTGATTGAATTTTATTTTTAATATCATTCCTCGTCGTTTTATTTTGATTTATTTTTATGTCAAATTTAATCCTTATTTTTTTTATTTGTATTTGTTTTTTTAAATCTTTTATTGATTGCTTCTTCTTTTTTTCAATTTAATCTCTCCGCATTTTAGTATGGTATCTTTGCCACCTTTCCTTATCCTTTGATATATATAATAACATTAATATTAGTTGAATTACAATCCATTAACCTCTACAATATACATTGCTCTTTTATTCACAATATACACATTGTTATTCATTGCTCCTGTTTTCCTCTCCGCTCACCTTTCTCATGCCACTTTTGTTATTTTCATACTTTTCTATACACTATTTTTCTTCCATATTTACTGATTTAAATATTAATTAATAAAATAATCATATTTTGATATAGATCCTGTTTGATATAAAAGCTTACCATATCTATATTCGAATCAAAGTTTAATAAATGTTTATGATAAAACTCCTTTAAACCCACTAAATGAATCTCCCCCTCGCCACGAACCAACTCCTTCGAAGCCATTAACCCAGTGAGTTTCATTTTCCATTACCAAAAATGGCATGGCAGTGAAACAGCTTGATACACGAGGGCATGTTCATGTTTTCTTGCTGATAATATTAATAATAATAATAATTGACGAGTTTTAATGGCTGTATACAGTACAACGTGCCGGGAATGACAGGGAATGTCTTTTTGTCCTTGGAATTGATAGCCATGTAGTCCTTGGAAAATTTAAATAATTATATGATATTGTGAGTCAATGTCAACTGGATCGTGATCTTCCATGGACAAGAGGGAAGTTTAAATCATTTGGAAATTGACAGTGCTGCCCCTCGATTATACACTTGGCTGGCTGCCTCCTGTCCAGAAAAAATATTTGTGGCTGCCAAAATATTCTCGACGGCTCTGGCAACAAGAACACGGCAAGATCGAGAGAAGGTGGTGGACGAGATGGTTACAAGCTTCAAGAACACATTGTAGAGGTCAAGGTTTGCTTGGACCTCTCGACTATTTATTTCCATGTAAAGCATAAGATCTCTTCCCCACACTGTTCCACCACTATATTTAAGGTGTTTTTTAAGGGATAAAGTGACATCTTTCCTGAAGGAAAAAAAAAAAAAAAAAAAGGAGAAGGCATCTTGGCAAAGTCAATCCCACCATGGATGATTTTCATAGTGCAACTCCACGTAGCTTTGAATCACATTGGAAGATTCATATTTTGTCACAACTAACTACTTTATCATGATTTTCTGTGATTATAAGTTAATACTACTGCTTAGAGCTTGTTTGTATATGCTTCTTGTTGCGTGTTTTTAAATATTTTGATTTTTTCTATTTTTATTTTTATCATTTTGATTTACTAATATAAAAAAATAAAATAAATTATTTGAATAAATTTTTAACTAAAAAACACTTCTATAAATTTAAATGAAAACTTACTTATGAAAATTCGTTTTCTTATCTCTAAATCAATTATAAATTCAATTATTAGAATCAAAATGATATTTCACAGTATAAATATCTTTATAAATCTTTTCAAAATTAATACAAAGAGTCCAGGATAAGAGAAGAGAAAGAGATAACTAGATTTTTTTAATAAAATGATTTTTTTTTCCATATGGGTTATGTCTTTTGATATATATATAAGTAGAAGTGGTTATAACCTTTAATAATTCCTCTAAATACTTGGACTAGACCCATCTTTTATTGATGAATTAGACTTAATCCGATAAACAACAATTTTAAAAAACATGTGTTATCACAACATCTTTATGGTTTTATTGTTTTTTTAACTCAAATGTCTCTTGCCCTAGCAAAATAAAAAAAAAATAAAAACTTAGAGAGTAAAATTATAATACCCCACCTCACTAGTCAGATATTGTCCGCTTTAGTACACATGCCTCATGGATTTGTTCTTGGCAGCCACATATGACCATAAAACGTGTCTTATTAATCAAGATGAGCATGTTCATATAAGACCATTGAGAATAAAGTTAATAATCTGACTACTCTTGTGTGTTTTTTGGCTTGTGGCAATGTACAACAGGTGAAAACTTGTAGCATATGCTCTTTACAAGGACATGCTTCAAATATGTACGTAACAATACAAGAAGAGTACATTGAACAAGCTAATGCAATTGATGGAGCATTTAATGGATAGACCCATCGTAAATATGATTCATTTTCCAACACGTACAATCCCGGTTGGAGAGATCATCCAAACTTATGCTATGGGAACCCACCTCGACAAGGCAATCAAAGCCGACCGTTCCATCCCTATGGATTTCAATCCCAACAAAATTATCAAGCGAGACAGCCCCCTCCATTCACAAACTCCAATGTTATGGGGTCATCATCCAGTGATGATCTTCGTGAGATGATGAAAACTTTGGCTTCTAACACTGTAACCTTGCTATTAAATAATATTTATGTTGTCTTATTTATTAAGGGTAGAATAATACTTTCAGTTTAACCTATATATACTTTATTTGTATTTAGGTTAAGACTAAGCATTCATAATAAACAGATTATTCAGAATTCTAGCCTCTGTTTTGTGTTTGATCTCAATTAGTTTAACACTTGCAACAAAATGTCATGTCTTTTCAACAGGAAACAAGGTCAAGTATTCACAACTTGGAGAAACAAATGGGGCAAGTAGCTTCAAGTATAGGGAAATTGGAAGCACAAATAAATGGTCCTCACCCGCCGATATGAAATATTACAATCCATCCTCTTAAGGAGCCCGATGACCCCGTCGACACCATCAGATAGCAAGTGAGCCGGGTTTTGATACCAAATGTAATACGCCACCCCACTAGCAAGATATTGTCCGCTTTGACTCACATATCTCACGGATATGTTCTTAACAGTCACGCATGGCCTCAAAATACGTTTTACTAGTCAAGGTGAACATGCTCATATAAGATCTTCTCTTAAGTCATCACCCACTTATATGAGATATTACAAAAATTATATAAAAGAAGAATAGCAGCAACGATTCATTATAATGTTATAGTAGAAAATACAAAATTATCTTTCCTTTTGTTTTGTTAATAACATAAAATACAAAATATTATGTTATTAGAAAGCCTTGTTTATCAGTCATAATTATAAACTCAGTATAGTTTACGACGTGATCTGAGATTTAAATCATAAATTAAAAGAGTTAATTTATAAACAATATCATTCAAAGATTTTTTAAAAAATTAAAATAATATTATTTTGAAATTTTTTTTAAAATACCAAATGGAATTCACCAAAGTTTTTACCAGATTGTAAATCAATCTTGTCGCACCCGACATCGCGGCGGCCTTATAAAAATTTTAAAACTCTTTGGAAAGAACAGATTTCTGGCATCATGTTCTTTAATGTGGATAAGGAGTCGCCACCTAGTATTATGGTCACTAGGAACCCTAACTGGTCAACAGAGATTCTATGGTTCGAGACTGGTTACGTAAAAGGAAAGATATTATCACCCCTTTAACGTCCTGCCTGAGGCAAGCTGCATTGCTAGTTTCGTCTTAAATTGCTAAATGTTTATTTTTATTTTTTTTATATGTTATGAAAATTTTCTTACAATATTCCTGACTCTGGCGCCAGTGAATATTAACTACGAATATTTCCAACTCTGGCGTTGATAAATATTACGTAGCTAAAAAAAATAAATTTAAATCAAATGTTTTTTTTTTATTCCTGACTCTGGCGTTAGTGAATAAACAAATAAAAATCAATTTATTTTTTACGCCTACACATTATTTTTATTTTTTAATGTAGCTAAATAAAAACAAAATAAAATAACATAAATTTACATTAGTATTTTTTTTTATTCCTGACTCTGGCGTCAGTGAATATACCAAATAAATTTATTTTATTTTATCTTAAGTTATTATTATTATTTTTTGCATGCACATTTTTATATAACCAAGTAAAATACAATGAAATAAATTTAAATTGGTATGTTTATTCTGACTCTGACGTCAATGAATAAATAAATAAAACAATAAATTTATTTTATATATATTTTTTTTTTACCTACACAATTTTTATTATATATTTTTTATTTTTGGGCTGCTGGCCCCGCTCAGCCCACATGGGCTGGGCTGGGCCCAGCCAGCCCGGCCCGGCCACACACACGTGCTCTAATGCACGCGTGTTGCTACACTGTGCAAGTGAATTAAATTCACTTGCACAGTGTAAATTCCAACTGAAATAATACGAGAAGAAGAATGAATGTGCTCACCTGGTCTGCTGGAGTCGGTGGAGATGGTGGCAGTGCAGTGGCCCTCCTCTGCTTATAGCTTTCCCTCCTGCTTTCCTTTGCTTCTGTGCCCGCTGTTCCTTTTTCTTTGTTTTTCCCTTCTTTCCCTCCTTGCGATGAAGAACTGAAGACGGTGCTAGCTTCTCCCTTCAAATCTGGGTTTGGGTTTTGTGTCCTGGTCTGCTGGAGTCGGTGGCAGTGCAGTGGCCCTCCTCTGCTTATAGCTTTCCCTCCTGCTTTCCTTTGCTTCTGTGCCCGCTGTTCCTTTTTCTTTGTTTTTCCCTTCTTTCCCTCCTTGCGATGAAGAACTGAAGACGGTGCTGGCTTCTCCCTTCAAATCTGGGTTTGGGTTTTGTGTTGTGTTTTGGCTGTGTTTTTTCATTTTTTACCGTGCGTTCCCCTACTCGTTCGTGCTTTCTCTTTTCTTCCCCTGATGTCCTTGCCCCCTTTCTGGTTTTCGGTTTTTTTTTTCTCCTCTGTTGCTTGCGTCCCGTCTGGTTTTCGGTCCCCTGTTCTAGGCTTTTTTCGTGATGGGGTTTACTGGGTTTTTTCCGTCTGGTTTTTTTTAGCTTTTCCTCCCTCTCCTGTGTGAGACCTTTCTCTGGCTTTTATAAAGCCAGAGAAGGTCGTGTGTATCAGCCTTCCTGGCCAGCATCCTGGAGGCCAGGGATCCCGGTGCAGTGGCCATGATTTGCTGGGATTTTCCCTGTTGAATCGGCCGGATTTTTCTCCCCTGCTGAATCGGTCTTCAGCAACAGATGGTGAGCAAAAGCATCCAAAACGGCGCCGTTGTGTCCTTGGGCATGGCTGTTTTTCAATTTGGTCCCTAAACATTTTAAACTTAACAATTGGGACCCTAATCCGAAATAATTGATTTCTAATTGTGCCCTTGGATTAAATTCAATTGAATCCTTGAGTTATAACACCATTTACACAACAATCCTGAGTTTCTGGACTATTCAATTCGGTCCTTGGACTTTAATTTTCTTGCAATTTTTCCTTGAATCAGCTCCAAACTTTGGTATTTTTTCAATTACACCCTTGATTCCTTTAATTAATTAAATTAAAATTTAATTAAGTCCTCAAACTCATTAATTCTTCAATTAAACTCTTGATTTCATTAATTAAAATAATCTAAATTTTAATTAAATCAATTCTCCAATTAAGCCCTTGATTTAATTAATTAAACTAGTTAAGAGTTTAATTAAATCTTTAAACTTCCAATCATGTTGCCCTTAACCCAAATTCTAATTCATTCTTCATTTATTCTATATTTATTTTTTTCATCATCATCATTTTTTAAAAAAAAAATAAAATAAAATAAAAAGGTCAAAAATTGGGTTATGACAGTTGCCCCCTCTTTATAATATTTACTATGCAAAGATATTAGAAAATTTCGTCTTCGTTTAGCTTTATGTAGTAAATTTATAAAGAAAAGTAGATGTAGAAAGAACTTTTGCTTTCTTTTTTTTTTATCTGGAAAACTTTAAAAACAGTAGATTGACACATGACCTTTACAGAGAGATGTAGAAATCAAGAAACAAGTCATTTGGGAGACACCCATTTTTTTGTTTTTTTTTTGTTTTTTTTGTTTTTTTGTTTTTTGTTTTTTTTTTTGTGATGGTATATTGTAATGGGTTACCTGCCCAGTGGAAAAATACAAGGATTTTTTTTTTTAATAAGACAAGGGCTCGAAGACGCGCTCGAATGTAGATAAGACGAGGGCTCGAAGGCGCGCTCGAATGGAGGTAGGATAGGAAATGCACTACCTTTGATGGTCGAGGGCTCGAAGGCGCGCTCGAATGGAGGTAGGATAGAAAATGCACTACCTTTGAATGGTCGAGGGCTCGAAGGCGCGCTCGAAAATAAATAAGACGAGGGCTCGAAGGCGCGCTCGAATGTAAGACGAGGGCTCGAAGGCGCGCTCGAATGGAGGTAGGATAGAAAATGCACTACCTTTGATGGTCGAGGGCTCGAAGGCGCGCTCGAAAGTAAATAAGACGAGGGCTCAAAGGCGCGCTCGAATGTAAGACGAGGGCTCGAAGGCGCGCTCGAATGGAGGTAGGATAGAAAATGCATTACCTTTGATGGTCGAGGGCTCGAAGGCGCGCTCGAATGTAAGACGAGGGCTCAAAGGCGCGCTCGAATGGATAAGACGAGGGCTCGAAGGCGCGCTCGAATGGAGGTAGGATAGAAAATGCACTACCTTTGATGGTCGAGGGCTCAAAGGCGCACTCGAAAATAAATAAGACGAGGGCTCGAAGGCGCGCTCGAATGGATAAGGCGAGGGCTCGAAGGCGCGCTTGAATGTAAGACGAGGGCTCGAAGGCGCGCTCGAATGGATAAGACGAGGGCTCGAAGGCGCGCTCGAAATGGAGGTAGGATAGAAAATGCACTACCTTTGATGGTCGAGGGCTCGAAGGCGCGCTCGAATGTAAGACGAGGGCTCAAAGGCGCGCTCGAATGGATAAGACGAGGGCTCGAAGGCGCGCTCGAATGGAGGTAGGATAGAAAATGCACTACCTTTGATGGTCGAGGGCTCAAAGGCGCGCTCGAAAATAAATAAGACGAGGGCTCGAAGGCGCGCTCGAATGGATAAGGCGAGGGCTCGAAGGCGCGCTCGAATGTAAGACGAGGGCTCGAAGGCGCGCTCGAATGGATAAGACGAGGGCTCGAAGGCGCGCTCGAAATGGAGGTAGGATAGAAAATGCACTACCTTTGATGGTCGAGGGCTCAAAGGCGCGCTCGAAAATAAATAAGACGAGGGCTCGAAGGCGCGCTCGAATGGATAAGACGAGGGCTCGAAGGCGCGCTCGAATGTAAGACGAGGGCTCGAAGGCGCGCTCGAATGGATAAGACGAGGGCTCGAAGGCGCGCTCGAATGGAGGTAGGATAGAAAATGCACTACCTTTGATGGTCGAGGGCTCAAAGGCGCGCTCGAAAATAAATAAGACGAGGGCTCGAAGGCGCGCTCGAATGGATAAGGCGAGGGCTCGAAGGCGCGCTCGAATGTAAGACGAGGGCTCGAAGGCGCGCTCGAATGGATAAGGCGAGGGCTCGAAGGCGCGCTCCAATGTAAGACGAGGGCTCGAAGGCGCGCTCGAATGGATAAGACGAGGGCTCGAAGGCGCGCTCGAAATGGAGGTAGGATAGAAAATGCACTACCTTTGATGGTCGAGGGCTCAAAGGCGCGCTCGAAAATAAATAAGACGAGGGCTCGAAGGCGCGCTCGAATGTAAGACGAGGGCTCGAAGGCGCGCTCGAATGGATAAGACGAGGGCTCGAAGGCCCGCTCGAATGTAAGATGAGGGCTCGAAGGCGCGCTCGAATGGAGGTAGGATAGAAAATGCACTACCTTTGATAGTCAAAAATGAAAGGTGGTGGAAAAATACAGGGATTTTTCTGGTGGCCTAATTCTCATGGGCGGCCTGCCCAGGTTGAAAAATTCTCAAAAGTGAAAATTTTTCAAAAGCAATTTCAATGTTCGCTATTTCAAGGTGGCCTTCCAATGGATGGATTCTGTTCGAATTTTTTTCTAATAAAATTTGCAACACTCATTGTCCAATGTCTCAAAGTGTAGATGATATACATGCATCTTTACCTGATTTGAAATATAGGCCCCCATTTCTTCACAATCTTCTTGTTGATTAGTTGGTGAGATCTTGCTATCTGATTTGAGTCATCTTTGTCGCTTGACTTCTAGCCCACTCGAGTTGGCCCATGTAAGTCTACTTTCAAATTTGTTTGCATAACTCAGTATTTGTGGTGCCCATCGTGACCCACTTGCTTGCTAAAGATTTTCTGATTCGTCAAATAATTTGAGAGGATTATTCATTACCCCTCGTCTCACTGCTAAAAACATTCGGTATCACTTACTGAAAGGATCGAGCTGTCTTTTGTAAATCGAAATGCCCCTTTGTCTGGTTGAAGGAAATTACCATCTCTTTTTCTAGAATCTTTCCTTCTAAACACAATGTTGCCCCCTTGTATTGGTTATTGCCCCTAAGTGTGCTTCTGTCAACGACTCAGATAAATAAAGGTTTTAAGTGGCCTTCCTCTCATTTCTCTCCTTTTTAGTTTGGTGGAGGAATATGGGTCTAGAATGAATCTTGAAATCTTGATCTTGCATTTTGAAAACAAAATTTATTTCAATGTGAGTCCAAAATAATTTGCTTTTGAAATCTTACAACTCCTTGGTTATTTTCTTTCTTAGAAAAGAAATTATTTGCTCTTGTGTTTGGTAATGAGGTCTTCGGTGAAAACATGTCATGAGATGACCTTTTATTTCGAAGTGGAGGGCTCGAGGAAAAGCTCGAGATTTTGTATGAGAAATACTTGTCTCTTTTTGAACATTTATTTTTATCAGCATGAATAATAATGAGTAGTTTATTACTGATGTCATGAATCTTATGAAAAAAGTATCTTTGCATTTTGAGAGCATTGTTTATTGTTCTAGATTGCTTGCTTGCTTGATTAGAAAGGAATTCTACAGGCACGTAACGTAGGCTATGGTTTTTGGCTATGAAAGAAAAGGATTCATAAGGCTCAAAGAGTGTTTCAGGGTTTCAAAAAAAACTAAAGATCACGATCAATAGTTTGACTTTTGACGTCATTCATATTTTCCTTTGCCGCTCTTTTTTGATTTGCCCCCTTTTTCTTCTTTTTCATTGCTTCGCTAGAGCATACTCACTTTATCTTGGTTATCACTTTTTCTTGTGATTTGGGCATGCCCCCTAGTATTTGAGTTTCTTGGGCTCTTTTGCCTTTTGGCTTTCTCATGGCTTTATCCTCTTTCTTGATCATTGAAATTTCACTTGCCCCCTTTTTTGTGACGTGGGCATGATCCCTAGCATTTGAGTTTCTTGGGCTCTTTTGCCTTTTGGCTTTCTCACGGCTTTATCATCCTTCTTGATCATTGAAATTTCACTTGCCCCTAGTGTAGGGTGTGATCTTAGTCGGGATTTTTTTATGAAAGAAAAATTATTCAGGCTCAAAAAGGGTTTGCAAGGGATGTACTTATTTTAGAACGTAAAAGGAATAACAAAGATGGCCTTTCCTCATTTCAAGCGCAAGCAGCTATGATCAATAAACTTTGACCTCGTATAGTGTGATGGTTTATTCTTTGCAAAGATGCATTTCATGAGTTATGAATAACAAGTTCACTACATACCATTATTCATACATTTAAAAACACATGATTCAAGAGTAATGGGGTAAGGGTGTTTATTTTTTTTTCACAATTGTTTTTCTAATTTAGTCACCTCAATGATGGAGTTGTTTGATTCACTTGTCATTCTACAAGTAGAATGTCAAAAATGTCATTTTTGAATAAACATCAAATTATTTTTTTTTTAAATCAAAATGCCAGATCAATTTTTTCAAAACTCTAATAGAGAAACTGATTTTTGGTAAAAGAGATGAATTGCGTCTATGAGATCGCACAAGGCTTCAAAGATGTGTTTGTGAATCTTTATAAGAAAACTCTCTTAGAAAAAATGAATAATGCTAATCGTAAACACGATTGAATGACAAACTCATTATTTTCATTGAAACTTTAGAAAATAAGTTCAACAAGAAAGAACTTATGACAACATCTTGGGCTATGAATACTGGCATGATAACATATAAAGGGGCTAAACATTTAGCGATCATTGATTGGAATTTCTGGAATCTTTCAATCATTCGTTCTCCTCGACAAGGGCATCTTTTCAACAGTTAGTTGAAGTCATTTGTAAGAACAGTAAGTGCCTTGGCAACCCTTTTCAGTGTCCTTTCCCTTTTCAGTGAAACTATTCTTTTTCAGTCGGATCATCAATTTTACCTAACCCAATGGCTTGTTCAATCCTCTCAGCTATAAAAATCAGGTCAGTAAAATGTTGTGCAGAGCTTCTAACCAAGTATTCAAAGTATGGAGCTTTAAAGGTGTTGGAAAATAAACTGATCATTTCTTTTTCCAACACGGGAGGGTTAAGTTGTGCAGCTACCTCACTCCATCTTCGAGCGTATTCTCTTATGGACTCTTTGCTATCTTTCTCCATAGCTTGCAAGCTTAACCGATCAGGGCCCACATCTATATTGAACTTATATTGCCTCATGAAGGCATCAACTAAATCCTTCCATTTTTTAACCTTGGTATTGTCTAACCGCATATACCAAGTGAGGGCACCATTACTCAGACTGTCTTGAAAGAAATGAATCAACAGTTTCTCATCATCAACCACCTCAGCCATTTTGTTGCAGTATGCTTTGAGATGAGTTATAGGGCATTGAGTTCCCGTATATTTGATAAATTCTGGCACTCTAAACTTTTTGGGAATGACAACGTTGGGCACCAAGCACATCTCAGCAGCCTTTATAGGATCATATAGGTGAATTCCCTCAAATGCCCTCATCCTTTGTTCTAGGGCAATGAATTTGTTCAGCTCATCTTCTTTTACCATTTTGCCCTTTTGAGATTCATTCTCTGTAGAATCAATGGTAAACGACATTCTCGTGGGGTATGCTGGTTGAAAGTGCATGGCTTGTTGAAAATCAGATGACAACCCATTTGCCCCCAGATTTTGTGGATTGAAGGAATTTACAAGCATAGGTTGAGGTTGAGCTATAAGTGTTGCTTTTCCAGATTTATCTCTCAAGGCCTGCTCGAGTAGACTAGTAAGCCTAGCGACTTCTTCTTTAAGATTGTCCACCTCTTTTTGATGTTGGGCTTCCAACTGGGCTCTTTCTTCATCTTCCATTTGTCTTTTTCTCGAATGGGTTTCAATGGGGAACCTATATTTCAACCTGCTATATGTAAATCATGCAAAAAATGTTGATTCAATTAAAAATGCATATGGAATGCAGACACGTCTTTCACGGGATGACAACCTAATAGGAAGATCTTAATTGTTGAGTTCATCAAAGGGTTGGTCATTATCTAGTTTCAAAGGGTCTCTCGCATGCTCAGTGATCATCCATGAAAGGTCGATATGAGGCTTACAAGTAGTGTGAAAATAGAGGCCCTGAGTAATATCAGTTTGGCATATCAACCACTTCCAAGTAAACAATCAAGCGAGAGTTGGATGGTTTCACGAGTCTTACCCAGGCTAAAGCCATTGGGGTACCGTTACTTTTCCACTTATCTTAGATTTTCAGGTGTGTGCTCTCAACGTGATGCATGACAATATCAACATGGATGCATGCTAAAGCAGTAAATTCAAGAAAAATAAACAAATAAACATAACATA
This sequence comes from Populus alba, assembly GCF_005239225.2. NCBI lineage: Eukaryota > Viridiplantae > Streptophyta > Magnoliopsida > Malpighiales > Salicaceae > Populus > Populus alba. The sequence continues at coordinate 15,380,554 of NC_133294.1, read as the reverse complement.
AAAAACATTATAACAATTGATAAACAAAAGGCAAAGCTTAGTCCATTGGTCCCCAGTGGAGTCGCCATTCTGTCGCACCCGACATCGCGGCGGCCTTATAAAAATTTTAAAACTCTTTGGAAAGAACAGATTTCTGGCATCATGTTCTTTAATGTGGATAAGGAGTCGCCACCTAGTATTATGGTCACTAGGAACCCTAACTGGTCAACAGAGATTCTATGGTTCGAGACTGGTTACGTAAAAGGAAAGATATTATCACCCCTTTAACGTCCTGCCTGAGGCAAGCTGCATTGCTAGTTTCGTCTTAAATTGCTAAATGTTTATTTTTATTTTTTTTATATGTTATGAAAATTTTCTTACAATATTCCTGACTCTGGCGCCAGTGAATATTAACTACGAATATTTCCAACTCTGGCGTTGATAAATATTACGTAGCTAAAAAAAAAAATTTAAATCAAATGTTTTTTTTTTTTATTCCTGACTCTGGCGTTAGTGAATAAACAAATAAAAATCAATTTATTTTTTACGCCTACACATTATTTTTATTTTTTAATGTAGCTAAATAAAAACAAAATAAAATAACATAAATTTACATTAGTATTTTTTTTATTCCTGACTCTGGCGTCAGTGAATATACCAAAATAAATTTATTTTAATTTTATCTTAAGTTATTATTATTATTTTTTGCATGCACATTTTTATATAACCAAGTAAAATACAATGAAATAAATTTAAATTGGTATGTTTATTCTGACTCTGACGTCAATGAATAAATAAATAAAACAATAAATTTATTTTATATATTTTTTTTTTTACCTACACAATTTTTATTATATATTTTTTATTTTTGGGCTGCTGGCCCCGCTCAGCCCACATGGGCTGGGCTGGGCCCAGCCAGCCCGGCCCGGCCACACACACGTGCTCTAATGCACGCGTGTTGCTACACTGTGCAAGTGAATTAAATTCACTTGCACAGTGTAAATTCCAACTGAAATAATACGAGAAGAAGAATGAATGTGCTCACCTGGTCTGCTGGAGTCGGTGGAGATGGTGGCAGTGCAGTGGCCCTCCTCTGCTTATAGCTTTCCCTCCTGCTTTCCTTTGCTTCTGTGCCCGCTGTTCCTTTTTCTTTGTTTTTCCCTTCTTTCCCTCCTTGCGATGAAGAACTGAAGACGGTGCTAGCTTCTCCCTTCAAATCTGGGTTTGGGTTTTGTGTCCTGGTCTGCTGGAGTCGGTGGCAGTGCAGTGGCCCTCCTCTGCTTATAGCTTTCCCTCCTGCTTTCCTTTGCTTCTGTGCCCGCTGTTCCTTTTTCTTTGTTTTTCCCTTCTTTCCCTCCTTGCGATGAAGAACTGAAGACGGTGCTGGCTTCTCCCTTCAAATCTGGGTTTGGGTTTTGTGTTGTGTTTTGGCTGTGTTTTTCATTTTTTACCGTGCGTTCCCCTACTCGTTCGTGCTTTCTCTTTTCTTCCCCTGATGTCCTTGCCCCCTTCTGGTTTTCGGTTTTTTTTTCTCCTCTGTTGCTTGCGTCCCGTCTGGTTTTCGGTCCCCTGTTCTAGGCTTTTTCGTGATGGGGTTTACTGGGTTTTTTCCGTCTGGTTTTTTTAGCTTTTCCTCCCTCTCCTGTGTGAGACCTTTCTCTGGCTTTTATAAAGCCAGAGAAGGTCGTGTGTATCAGCCTTCCTGGCCAGCATCCTGGAGGCCAGGGATCCCGGTGCAGTGGCCATGATTTGCTGGGATTTTCCCTGTTGAATCGGCCGGATTTTTCTCCCCTGCTGAATCGGTCTTCAGCAACAGATGGTGAGCAAAAGCATCCAAAACGGCGCCGTTGTGTCCTTGGGCATGGCTGTTTTTCAATTTGGTCCCTAAACATTTTAAACTTAACAATTGGGACCCTAATCCGAAATAATTGATTTCTAATTGTGCCCTTGGATTAAATTCAATTGAATCCTTGAGTTATAACACCATTTACACAACAATCCTGAGTTTCTGGACTATTCAATTCGGTCCTTGGACTTTAATTTTCTTGCAATTTTTCCTTGAATCAGCTCCAAACTTTGGTATTTTTTTTCAATTGATTCCTTTAATTAATTAAATTAAAATTTAATTAAGTCCTCAAACTCATTAATTCTTCAATTAAACTCTTGATTTCATTAATTAAAATAATCTAAATTTTAATTAAATCAATTCTCCAATTAAGCCCTTGATTTAATTAATTAAACTAGTTAAGAGTTTAATTAAATCTTTAAACTTCCAATCATGTTGCCCTTAACCCAAATTCTAATTCATTCTTCATTTATTCTATATTTATTTTTTTCATCATCATCATTTTTTTTAAAAAAAAATAAAATAAAATAAAAAGGTCAAAAATTGGGTTATGACAAATCTAATCAATTTTTATAAAATTCAACGTGAAAACTCCACCCAAACTTCAATTCAAATCAACTAATCATTGATTTGACCTATTAAACCAAACTCCATTTAATAACGTGATAGGAGTTTCTAAAGTGTTAAATGTTGTGGGAGCACCATGGAATTATTTTCATGCATATAATGATATACATAATGATGAATTCAAAGAATCAAATACCACGAAAAAAATTATTTATAAATAAAATTACTTATTGAAGTTCTAGATTAATCAGCAAGGGTAAATAAGTAATTTGAACAACCTTTTAAATTTTCTCCCAGGGGGTCCAGTTTATTATATAATCCAAAACATAACGGTAACGTGCCCCCCGCTAATTAGGTGCAAAAAGGCGACGGCCAAATTAGAAAATGTGTGGGAGAAGTCAACAACAATTTTGAACAGGCAAAGCATAGCCCACCTAATCCTCAGCAAGTAATACATATTACTGTGTTTAGTTCATAATTACAGTTATATTTTAAAGTATTTTATTTTGCTGAAATATATTAAAATAATATTTTTTTTATTTTTTAAAAAATATTTTTGAAATCAACGCATTAAAACAATTTAAAATATATAAAAAAATTAATTTTTAATAATTTTTTTAAATATAAATATAACCACGTTTGTAAACACGATTTAAATAGTTTATAATTCTCAATTCCAATCAGGCTATTAATCGCCCTGATCCTCTTAATTTCTTCCTTTTAAAGCCATGTAACGTTTTGTTGACCCCTTTTGATGGCGCCACGTATTTCACGGCTTTATTGCACCTTTAGACCAACATGTCATATTGTTGGTCTTGTAAACCTGACTCGGGACCAACTTAGAAAAAAATACTTATATCATTAAATTATTAAATTGATTTAATAATTATTAGATCAACCGATCTTATTATTTTTTTATTAAAAATTAGTTTTGTTTAAAGAAAAGTCTTGGAGTTGTCTAGACTAAATCATGACTACTTAAGTCAACTTGATTTTATTAAATAATAATTTTTTTATTAAACTTAAAACCTAATTTAAGTTAAATTTCAGATCTTGAATTTTTAAAATCAATTTGACAAGTTTGACTGAATTTAACAATAATTGTTACCAACCGCATTAGCAATTTTTCTCTGTTCATCAACTATATGTGCATCACTCGTTTAGTAATTGAAGTTGAGCTCTTATATGAAATTTAGTAATGATAATTTTGTTTTGGTTTAAAATTCAACTGTTTGAGAATTTTTTTGCTTTTATTTTTGAATGTTTTTTAAAAGGTATTTTAGCTTGAAAAAATGTTTTTTTAGTATCCTTTGATGATTTTGGTGTCTTAATAATAAAGATAAAAAAACTTTATTTTAATATATTTTGAATAAAAATTTATTTTAAAAAATATTATGCACCATTATCTTAAACTTAATTTGAATACATAATAATAAAAAATATCAATAAGTAATGTGATAATCTTTTAGGAAAAAAAAAAAAAAACACAGGCGCTCATTTTTGTAGTTCGTCTTTCAAGAAAGTTGCTGCTGCCATCACCTGTGAACTCACCGCCACAACACATTTACAACCACCTACTCTCACCTCCTCCTCCACCATGAGTTGCACCACGTCATCACTTTCTTCTTTTTCTTCTTCTTCTTCTTCTTCTTGTCGCTATTATCATCAGAACCGGTTTAAAATAAATGAAAACTTTAGATAAAACTGTAAATTTAATTTTTTTAAATATTTAATAAATATATATTTTTTATTTTTTATGTTTGATTCCAAAAAGCATAATTAATAAATATATCATACTTATTTTTTTTAAGGGAGGGTATTAAGTTATTGCCCAAATAATCCTCAACTTAAACTAGCAATAATTACAATCATCATCATTATTATAATCACTATAACATTGTTATTTTCATAATCATTATCATTTTATTATTATCATATTTTATATTTATAAAATATTTAATGTGATTTTTTTTATTAATACTCTAATATTATATAAAAAATATAGAAATTTAAATAACTGGATAAAATTACAGAGATAATTTCATATCACCCTTTTAACTTTTTTAAAAGTCGCAACTCCATTAAAAAAAAAAAAAAAAACCCCTTACAACGACCCTCGAAGTTTGAAAAAAGAGGTGAAAGAAATTAGCGGTGTGGAAGGCATTTTTCCCCCGAACACGATGACCCTTTTCTGCAGTGCAAGATCTAATATAGAATAAATAATATATAAATAAAAGAAAAGAGGACCTTAAAAGAATCCCTAATTGCTTGATCGATCGTCAAGAAATTCCAAGATTTTAAATACCTTACCTCGCATGCCGGCCAACCTGGACGGGGAGTTATGAGAGCTACGTGGCTGCCACGTGTAGCCTCTGGATTTGCGATTTATAATTCCCAAGAAAAAAGCTAAGTGTTTCATGAAAATGTTCCCCGATTGTTTCCCATGGCATGCAATTCACCTGGAAGGCTGTCTAATCCCCCGAGTGAATGACATAAAGCCCTCGGAAGAGCAAATCAAATCTTATTTAGCATCGATCCAATAATTACTGCATGTTCACTGTCTTTTTATGTTTCTGGTTTGAACGCTCATCATCGTGTTCTTCATGTACGTCCAATTTCATAATTCCGTCTATTCTAAAATTGTTTATTGCACTTCGAATTGGATCCACAAGAGGATTCTTCGACATTGTGGTTAAATATTTAATATCCAGCTTGAATTAATGGATTCAAAAAGTAGTATCAATTCACATTTTATGAATGATTGTTACATGGGAATAGTTATTTTTATTTTTATTATTCGGCTGGCTTTCAAAGAGTATTTTTATTTTGTATTTAATGCAAGGGTAATCTTGGAATATGATATTTGAGAATCTAATCTTAAACATAGTTATTAAACCCAATATGATATAATATATGACTCACGTATCGAGGGTTAACCTCAATTAATTAATTTTCTTTTAAAAAAATAAAATAATGGTATTTTTTTTAATAATAACTTGAATTTTAACTTAACTGGATTCAGTGAATCAAAACAAGTCAATTATACATTAATTTTATTTTATATTTATCCCAAGTAAGAAACGAGTTGGTCAAATACAAATCAACACACTGTTAATATCAAGTTTAATAAAAATAATCTTAAAAGTGACAATAGGATTAAATGTATTTTTTTATCATTAATTTTTAATGTCTAATCTTACAAGTAACAGAAAAAAAAAAACCTTTAAGTGACATTAGTCATTAACTGTAGTATTTTAAAGGAGTAATGATTGTTTTTTGAAATATTTTTTATTTATAATATATTAAAATAATATTTTTTAAAACTTTAAAAAAATTATTTTTAATATCATCATATCAAAATAGGTTAAAAATATATATAAAAAATATTAATTTATAATAATAATAATAATAATAATAATTTTTTTTTTTCAAAAACATTTTAAAACGTAAAAATAAACTGTCGGTAAAACCACTCCTCAATTCAAAGATAAAAAGTCTCTCCTATCATTAAAGAAAGAGTCTATTCTTGAATTGATTGTCACTGCTACTTATTTTTAAGAACCGTTAAAATCATTACAAGATTCATAAAGTGAGTCAATATAGCTAGAAGTTGGTGGGAATGCATGTAAAATAACCGAGTTGATTGAGCGGAGGTAGTTTTTTTAATTTTATTCTTATAATTAAATTTGATTTTTATTTTTTAAAATCTATATATTATTTAATTTGATATCTTTTCTAATAGTGAAAAAATGGATAGGCCCCCGCCACAAAACACGGACCTATCTAGAGGGCCCAGAATAAGAGCAGCGGTTGAGCTATCTGAGGTGTAAATGCGACTCACTCACTCACTAGATGGCTAGTCTTTTCAAGGCATGTGCTTAGACACCTTTTTTAATGATTGAACATCATTGTGATGAAATATTACTGACTACTTGTGCAAGATGTCTTAAAAGAAGCATAGTCATACATATAATGGTCCAAAAGCAGCTGCCAAAGTTGCTCGGACAATCACATTCCTGGCTCCTCCCAAATCCAACACTTTGATGGAGTTGTTACCATGTTTATGGATCTTCTGTTCTGCTACTGGGTCCTCTTATTATTGTCTTGGTTTGTTTTTGTATTTTATTTTTTTAATTTAAAATTTATTTTATTTTTAAATTAATATTTTTTTTAATATTTTCAAGTTATTTTAATATGCTGATATTAAAAATAAAAAAATCTTTTTAATTTAATTTTAAATTAAAAATATTTTAAAAAACAACCGAATTATATTCTCAAACTCCGTTATATTTTCTTGTGTTATATATTCATTATTTATTTGTAAAAATGCACTCCTAATGCTTTGTGTCTCATGTGCTGTTCTTGCTCGTCTCTTTTTCTTTGTTTTTTAATATTGTCTCCCCATTCTTGCCTTTTTTAGCCTTCTTCTCCAAATATACTGTATCTTGCTTTGTTTATCTTAAATAGTTTATATGAATAGTAAATTTGTATAAAATAAATTATTTTTTTATATCCGCTGTGTCAAAATATATATGTGTGTGTGAATATATACATATTACTTTTTAATATTTAATAACAAATAAGCTAGAAATAATTTTATGATCTGTGTGTGTGTAAGTAATATAGCCTAACATATAATTATAAAAAACACTTTCCATCAAATAAACTATCTCTGAGTATTAAGCCGATCACTTTCGTCACTCTTGCAATTTGTTTGCACGAGCTAAACATTGTCTTATTTATATAGCACTTATATACGATTTATAGTTCACAAGAAAAGAAGTGAGTGAATGATTTTTCACGTGTTAGCTAATAAAATTTCATATATATATATATATATATATATATATATATTAAAAAAACTAAATTAATATTGTTTTGGATAGTCACGACTCACATGAGTTTTTTTTTTTTAATTAATATAGGTGTTCGATTTAGCTTATATGTACTTCGACTGATTTTACGAACTTTAAAATTAACGATCATGTAAATTTTTTATAATTATTATTAACAATTATAATATTTTTACTACTTGATATTACAGGAAAAACAATCCCTTTATTACAAGTTTTTATAACTGGACTTAAGTTTTAATCAATCAAGTTATTAATTGTCTTGTCAGAATTTCTTTATTTTTAGCTAAATTAACTAGATTATTGATTGACCCATCAATAATCTAAATTTAATAAAATAAAAATTTTAATCATGCTATAGTTAAATGGACCACTAGGTTGATTCAGGAATAGAAGTTAGTAAGGATAATGCATGCACCAACTTTTATAAAACGGTCGATCCATGAGTCACGTTCACATTTGATTTCCTATAATATCCAATATATTCTTACTTAAGCAAACAATGGAGGCAATTCATGTTTTTGAACAAGTAAATAAAAGCAAAACATGCAAATGCATATATCACAGATGAGCAAATTTTAAGAAAATTAGATTATTTTTCAACTGATTAGAGAGTAAAATGGTGCTTACTCAAACAGTCAAGCTAATTAACAAGATGAAAAAAATGCACACCGCTTTGTGTTTGAAAGTGTAGTAGTTATTATTTTTTAAATTATTTTCATTTCAAAACATATTAACATAATATTTTTAAAAAAATTATTTTTAATATCAGCACATTAAAATAATCTAAAAATATCAAAAAATATTAATTTAATACAAAAAATAAAAAATTTTCAATTTTTTCAAAAACGCTTCTAAACGCAATACTAAATACACAACTCGTCCATACAGGCCAAGCCTGGGTACAGGTGATCATTTTAGATTTGGTTTTTATTAAAAAAAGTCACAAAATTGATTTTTTAAAAAAACTAAGACTAGTTCAAACCAACCGGTTTCGGTTTGGTTTTTAGAATAAAAATTAGTTCAAACCGACCGATTCTGATTTGCTCGGTTTTTTTCGGTTTGGATTCAGTTCAGTTTTTTCGGTTTTAGGCTTATAAAACTAAAATCGAATCGAATCGGTAAGTTTTTTAAAAATTCTAATTGATTTTTTTTATGGTTGTTTTTTTTAGTTATTGTTTTTTAATTTAATCAATTTTTTGATTTTTACTCGCTTCTAAGCCCAGACATGGGTTTTTCTGAACATGGTAGGACCTGTGTATGAAATCCCATGATAAACATGAAACTGATGCCCCATTAAATTTTGTTATAGATCCTGGCCCAGAAAGCCCATTCTTCGGTTACATATAAAAGCTAGGGTTCTTAACAAAATTAAATCCACAATGAATCAAGCCTAAAAAAAAGCCCTGATAAAAGAAAAAAACTATAACGAATTACTAATTTATTCTCTTCAAGAACTTACTTTTTTTGGCTAAATAATCCGTAACATGATTTTTTTATTTTTTATAAATATGATGAAAACACAGAATAAAGCCTATTTCATGCGTTGAAAATATTATTCAATTCTGTTTGAAAACACCAAGGCCACATAACTTTTTTTTAATATATATAATTAAAGTGTAAAAGTCCGACTCCATAACTCATTGGTTTGTAAAAGCATGATAATAACCAATACTAAAAAAAATTAGCTATTCTAATTGCGAAGAAAAAAAAAAATACATATTTGACGATTTATGAGAACACCACCAATTTTTAATGACACGCAGCTGGAGGTATCCAAGAAATTCTCTGAAACCAGCTTCTGTTGCTTCTATTTGATCAGTGCTGATGTGGCTTTCGGTTTCACTTTATTGCATATAATAATTAATTATGTCTTGAATTTAGCATGTAGAAACTGATTTTGATGTTATTAACGAGGATCTGGGCATGTTTTGGAACGGAATTTCATAAAGAGATATGCTCTACAGTCTGTTTTAGGATTAAACACATGTTTCAGAGGTTTGTCGTGAGAGCATAAGATTTAGTGGAATTTTTGTGATAGCAGAACAGGTATCTTAGCTTCGAGTTCTTCAAAAATGTTCAAGCCTGTGTTCTGTCGATGATGATTTAGAGTTTGCCATGGCTTTTGCAATGTGGAAACGAAAGATTTGTTCGAAGCATGGAAGCAATAGCAAGGGCTATATCTGAAAACGAGAAAGCTGTGGAGAGAGGTTTGAAGAAACAGAGCAAAACAACGAGAACACAATCAGCAAAAAAGTAGTACGAATTTATGAATATTCATGAAGAAATCCAGTTCTTTTAACCAGCAAAAAGGTCTTGTGTCGTTTTGAATCTGTCCCCGTGCGCAAGATTTAAGATGTCTATTTTGCTGTTTGCTTTGATTTCTCATTGAACTTGTTAAAAAAAGGAAGAACAATGTGATTCATTTATTCAAGATTTTAAAGCAGTTCTTCAAGAACTCATTATTATTGAAGATTATAACTTTAACGAATCTCTGGAAGGGATTATCCAATTTGTGGTCGTCGTGATTACTGTGGTGGTCGTGAACACTGTTGTTGTGATATTGATACTTGGTTTCTAGTAAAAGTTTTGAACAGTTAGTTCTACTTTTTTTTTTTTTTTTTCCTGATTTGATAGTTTGAGGTATTCGCATAACATTTTATTTAGGAGTTTCATCATAGTAAATATTTTATATTTAGAGGGACTGAATGCATAATTATTATAAAAAAATTTAAAGACTAAAATTAAATTAATATTTTAAGATTTTGAGGGTGCCGAGCTTTCTCAAAACATAACGTATGTAAATCGATTGCCCCTGTGCATGTGGACTAAAAGAACAAGAGAAAGCCAAATATCCAAAAACACAGTTTTAATTTAAGTCTACTCCTTGCACAAACTAAATGATAAAATTTAAAATCCTAAAATCTAACCATTCATGTACGGTATTTTTCATTTAAAATTATACATTAAATTTCTTAACAAGTTCATCTTAATATCTTTTTATATTTTTAAAATGTATTTAATAATGTGATAATGATTACTTTTCAAAATACTTTTTATTTAGAAATATATTAAAATATTTTTTTTATTTTTTAAAAAATATTTTTGATATTAGCTTTTCAAAATAATATGAAAACACTAAAAAAATATTAATTTAAAGTAAAAAATAATTTTAATTTTTTTAAAAAATATTTTTAAAATACAAAAATAAACAGTTCCTTAATATTTAAGATTTAATTTTTAATCTCCAACCAAATAAAACCTTACCTTAATTATTTTTATACATTTGTTCCCAATCCCCAAAATCAAAAAAGAAATTGATGCAAAAAATTGAAAATAAACAACCTTTTGATATATCATGTTTTTTTAAAAATATTTTTTAATTGAAAATACATTAACACATTAAATAATTTGAAAATATTTTAAAAAATATTAAATTAATATTTTCTTATGTAAAAAATAATTTAAAAATAAACTTGAAAAAAAAAACCCTCACTCGAACTAAAGTACTCGAATTGAACATAGTTATTTGTAGTATTTGAAAGGTGCACCTTACCGTAATCATGAACAATTTATTCCTCCTCCGACCACAAAAACGAGCCTTAAGATCTTGTCCTTTCTATCCCTCTCCTTTGTGATCTCTACTCTTTAATACAAGAGATATATATAGTAATTAGTGATTATTCCCAAACAAAATCTAATCGGAAACTTAACCCTAATAAGCTCCCCGACCAGTCATCTGTTGATACTGGTCCAAAGACCTCTGCCTTTGCAGCCTCATTTCCTCGTTAAACTTGTTTATGAACGCCTCTACTCGCTTGTTCAACTCATCCTGACTCAGAGAAGGTTCTTTCCTGAGTTTCCCTGATCCATGAGGACTCCGACTAAGCTTCTCTGACCTGCTGCTGATGCTATCGTTAAAAGTCTCATATTTCTTCATCGTCATCATTTTCGGTGGAGGAGCATTCTCACGGCGCACGTGCGAGTCCCACGCGTCGGATTTCTGAAGGTGTCTGGCTAATGGCATTGGACGACCATCCGTTATAGTCTTCCACGTGGCCTCCAGCGTGTCGTGCCGTTTTGGTTTTGATACTCGCAATGCCGCCGCCTTCCCACCACCTAAAATAGCATCAAAAATCAAAATTTAGAAATCACCAGTTCATTCTACAGTTCTACTCGGTGGTTTTTGCAGATTTTTTGAATAATCATCCTTATAAGGTAAATCATTAAAAAATCATTATAAGAAGGTTAGGATGAAAAGTTTTTTTTTTTTTTTTTAAATGATAAGAGAATCTCTCATTCTTCATATTTCTAAATAGCTTTTTTTTTTTAAAGATATATTTCTAAATAGCTTTATGGTTGGAAAAAATATATAAAAAAACCCCAGATAGATATTGGCTTCAAACATTCACAAATGTGTATTATACCTACGAAGATAAAATATATATTTGTGTGTAAAAATGAAAAAAAGAAAAGAAGAGGATCTACCTTCAGGACTTGCTTTCAAAGATTTCCTGCGACCTAATCTTGCAGAAACCAATGGTTTCTCTTTGTTTTGATCTTTCTCAATCAAGAACTCTATAGAATCACTCCTGGATGGAGCTGCCTTATTCACTTCGCTTTCATATACGTCACCACTCCCCACCGCACAATATTCCTCCACAATCACAGTCTTGTCCTCCACATCCAAATATTCATAATCACCATATCGATCACTTGCAACAACAGCTTCGTTAGCATAAGCAGCACTCCTTACACGAACAGCTATATCCTCCTCCTCCTCCTCCTCCTCCGTCACCTGCACAGGAGGGACAATAATATCCGCTGGTGGCAAGGGGACTTGCTGCTCTTGGTCTGGCTTTTGAAGCTGAAGCTTGGAAGAGGCAAGAATAGAGATGATTATGCAGTTGATGACTAAGTAAAGATAAGGTGGCTGAAGCCAAGAAATAACGGAGGAATACATGATAGCTAGCTCAGAGACTGCAAAGTCTGTTACCAGTACTGGAAGTACTGATAGCTTTAGTATCACTGCTAAAGATAATACCCCAGTTGATATCAAAGCCACTTTGAGAGACAGCATTGGATTTCCAGAACTCGATGCAGGAAACACCATTCTTTTTCACACTTAAAATGGAGCTTCAAGAATCAAGATTGTTCAAAATCCTCAGGTTCTTAGATCAGAAAGCAGAGAGAGAGAGAGAGAGAGAGAGAGAGAGAGAGAGGAGGTGAACGTGAGAGTTTGCGGGTAGAGAAATGAGGAATTGGAAGGGTGTTATATAGAGAGTAGAAAGAGTTTGTGGTGAGAAGTGTACTTGTGTGATACCCTAGTATGGTATTCCTCTTTATTGAAACATTTTCTTTTTATTAACTTAAAAAAAGGTTCGGGTGGTGTTAACTTATTTTTTCTATCAAGGAAAAATTTAAATATAAATTAAAAAACTTATATAAACATTCAATAAAATAAATTAAGAATGATATGTTTTAATAAATAATAATAAATTAATTTGTTAATTTTAATAAGATATTAAGCTAAGATAAAGATGTTATTTCTTATAATAAAAATCTAAAATTAATTTGTTTGAGTTTGAAATTTAGGTTTTTAAAATTTTTAATTCATTTGAATCAATAAAATTAAATTTTATTTTGTCTAATTAATCATTAACTCAACAAGATTAAAACTTATTCCTCCGTGTATATATAGCTAACTGAAATAAAATATCAAATTCAATTCTAAATCAACTTATTATAAAAAAAATTAAATTAAAAATTAAAAAAATCAAATGAAAAAAAAAACATTTTTGGGTAACTATCAATGAATTACATTATTTTTTATATTGTATTTTTATAAAAAAAAATTAATATTTTTTTATCTCGTATTGATTCACATATTTATTTTTTCAAATACTGTTTATTTACTGAAAGTCAATTTTATAAATCAAATTATAATTGTTAAATAAAAAATAAAAAAGTCTAATAAAAAAGAGAGGATATCATTGAGTCATGAATTAACTTTTCGATTACCCCCATCAACTATTTTTTGTTAAAATATATTGTAAGTTACCCAAAGTCAACTTTTCATAAATTAACTTTTCAAATATTACCCAATCATAAATTAACTTAAGATTGATATGATCCGTCGAATGAGAATGTAAGAACGTGAATCAATAAATATAAGAATATGGTCTAACCTTGATGATTATACGGAACTAGCTGGCTCGACCTATTAGTTACGTACAGCTGGCGAATTAATTATGGAATTAAAGAAAAGTAACGCCTTTTAATCAGATAAGGTCGAGCGTAAACATCTTGTTAGGCTGTAATAGATGTGTTTGATATTGCGGTAGTTGGTAGTTATTATGGTTATATTTTAAAAAAAAATATTTTATAAAAAGTATTATTAGTTTGAAAAAATAGATGTATAGTTAAAACTATAATTAAAATTGAAGTTGAAAAAAAAATAGTTTAATATGTTTAGTTAAAAATACTTTTGAAATTAAGGTTATAAAATAATTTTAAAAAATATATATATTAATATTGATGATTTTTAATTTATATATTGTAGATTTAACTATTGCTATTACATCATAAAATAAATTATACTTTATATAAAATATTTTTTTATTATTCCATTGAAGTATCTACAATTCCATCACGTCTGAAATACATCAGATAATTTTCTTGGTTTCTTTAACACGCAACAACATAACTTGTAAAATATAATCAGGAACAAATTAGAATTGTGATCTAATTCTGCAAATATTACTTCATCAAGCGAATAAAACACAATTAAAAAATAAAAAATATATATTTTTTCTTTTACGGGGTCGGACCCGATTCAGTGCATTTTGTGAGTTGGATCAGACTCAGTCCGGCCGAAACAATGGAGCATAGCTTCACTATTCATTGCTTCACTATTCACTGAATAGTGGAGGCATGCTACACTATTCAGTGAATAGTGTAGCATGGTTACATTTCTAGCCGCATAAGAAAGCAGTAGTTTGCTACTTTTCATCTCCCTGCGTTTCACACACAATTTATTGTGGGCCCATACACAGTAAGCATCTTTTTTTTCTTAACTAAAAGTTTACTCAGTGCGTTTTTGAAGAAACGCGAACATTAATGCGTAGCCAAACGGGCTCTAAGCCTACTTACCTCTCCTCCACTGTTCTAACCAATTCCAGGTTCCCATGGTAAGAAGAGAAAAAAAGAAAAAAAAATGAAGAATTATAGTTTTTGTTTTTGTTACAGAACCATACAACGATAATTATTGTCAAAAAAACATTTTAATTCAATAGTTTAAGTTGTTAGGTGAGATTCAAATATATGCTTTATATTATTCTCTACACTCCTTCAAGTGAAATCCATTTAAGCTTAAAACTTGCATATGTTCATATTACCTAATGTTTAATTTTTATCAAATAAATAGGGATGGTGAGATTTGAACTCGTAATCACTTGAACATCAAGGCTCTGATACCATGTCAAAGAACCATCTCAATCAAATAACTTAAACTATTAGGTGAGATTTCATAATATAATTTATATTATTTTCCAACTATTATAAATCAAGATAATTATCACCATAATAATAACTAAATTGACCAGCATTATATATATAGAGATTTCTAACGATTAAATAACACATGCAAGTGCAAGTTATTAAATATAACACGTAAGTTACATTAAATAGAAGATTAAAAGGTCATAAACAGTCATTAGACTATGGACACTTGTTTTTTTTATTATAATTTTATCATATTCTAAATGATACCCTTTATAATAATATTGATGGAGATTAATAATTTCTTTTGAATTTAAAGAAGTTTCAATGAGAATACTATGTGCTTCAGGAGTTGAAATGATATGTGTGTGTATATATATACACATAAAAATGATTGAAATTATAATAAAATATAATTCAAGAGGTGTTTAGGCGCCTACCTATATGGCGCAGTAAATTAAACAAAAATAACAATGAGCAATGACAAATTGTTCAAATTTGTCGTTTAATTGAAACGAAGTTTCTTCAGCTGTCTCTTCTCTTAAGGCGGCCCACAAGCGCCGACCACCTAATTGGAAGTGCATGGCGTGCAATTAGGTAAGATTAAACATTGAAGATCATGGCAGAACCGTCTGAAATCCTTCGACATGCTCATGTCGGACAAAAGGAGCTCTTGGACGGAGGAGACACGACCACTTCAAATACGCAAAGATCGGGCTGCCTAATTCTAAGGATGCAATTATTTATACTCTCCGTTGTCCACTCCTCACCTTGTCAAGTGAGATGACAAGCTAAATGTGTGGTTTTATTTGTTCCTTCATTGTGTGATCCTAACATCACAACCAATATACAGGCAGATTGAGGCTAACACAGTCTAATCATTTTTTTCACCGATAATTCCTTCAAAGAATTACGGTGAAACTGCATTTTGTTCACTTGATTACAGCAAGTTTTAATTACTTACACAACAGAGTTTAGAGAATAATATAAATTATATTATAAAATCTTATCTAACAGTTTAAGTTATTGGATTGAAATGGTTCTTTGACATGCTATCAAAACTTTAATAACTAAACGATTACGAGTTTGAATCTCACAATCTCTATTTATTTAATAAAAATTAAACACAAAGTAATGTGGACCTGTATAAATTTTAAGTTTAAAGTACCCTCGCTTAAGGGTACGTGTTAAAGAATAATATAAATTATATTCTGGGACATTACTTAACAGTTTAAACTATTAGATTGAGATGGTTTTTTAACAAAAAACAAAAAAAAGATCTCGAAGGATCAAATTCCAACCCCACTAATTAGTGTTTATGGATTTATTTTTAAGATGAGAATTTAATGAGGATGATTTTTACTTTCAGTATTGATGTCTATTAATATAGATCATGGAGTGATATTTTTATTGATTTGATTTTGAGCATTTAGTTTGAATAAAATATATTATGCGGTTAGAAATATAGTTTTGAAGGTCTATATAATATTTTCTTTCATGTTTTTGGGTTGAAAAAAATTGAAAATTGGATATTCTGGATCTAAAAACTTGGACCATACAAAAAAAAAATTTACTAATAAAAAAAGTATATTTTTGTGAAAAAATAATATGAGTAAGAAAAGAGAATTTTAACTAAAAATATGCATTTTTTTCTAGAATTTCAATCATTTTCATTTTATGAATATTCATTTTAGTTGCTATATAATTAAGTATTTTTTTTATATAAAAAAAACTCTGTCTCTTGAGGTTAAATATTTACACGTCCATTTATCTTCCTTCTTACAAGATAAATAAACTTCTCACTTTGGTTTTTAATTAAAATTACCAGTTGTTCATGCATTTTATTATTATTATTATTATTTTCTACAGAGTAATAAGTGGAAGGGTGTGGGACTGAAGTTTGAAAACTACACAGCTCTATCCATCTACCTCACAATGACAAGAACAAATGTTTGACAAGAAACGTGGCTTCTTCAGTGCTCTACTTATCATGGAGCCGTCAAGCTAACAGACGGTTGACACGTGTCCGTCTGGTGTTTCCTAGAAGTGGTTTTCCCGTGCCCCGAGGATCCAAAATGTGGTCTCAGTCATTGAGGGTGTCAGGACTTTAGCAGCAATTATTTTTTTAAATATTTGTTATATTAAAATATATTAAAATAATATTTTTTATTTTTAATATCAATATAACAAAATTATTAAAAACATTAGAAATATATTAATTTAAAATAAAAATAAAAATAAAATAAATATTTTTAAAAGCATTCTCCCCATCGAGTCCAAGATTTGCCTAATTTTGGTGTGGAAAATCCTGGAATTTCATGCAAGCCAATAATTTGGACTCAACTAAAGAGATGGGTCGGATGATTGGTGAGGAAGTTGGACACGTGGACTGAAGATCTGGAAGTTTTGGACTTTTGGTTAGGAGGGTATTCACTTAGCAAGACTTCCAATCATTGTCCCCTTTCTACACGTTTCCATTTTTTTTTTCTTTTCAAGTTCTATATCACGATCAACTTTTATAAATCATGATTCAATTCCCAAGTCTTTATTTCTTAGAAAAAAAGAAGAGAAAAACCAGCATACAAACGCATACATGATCTGCATTCCTATGATTTATTTTTAATTTAGATGAAGAGATATTCTTACATGTTAAAGAGCCAAATTAATAAAATAACTTTTTAAATAGTATAAATATAATTTTTTTATTTATATATATTTCAATGATAAAAAGCTTTTTAGAAGAGTTAATTATATTTTAATATATTTTATGTTAAACTAATTTTAATATAATTATATAACTAATTTAGTTATTTTTTATATAATATAATCATTATGTTATTAATACAAAAAAAAGAGAAAAAATACTGGTTAAAACATGTCATTTCATTAAAAAAAATACTGATCAGCGGATACATGTCATTTCATTTACTTTTAGTTTCTCTACAAATAAAAACAAAGAAATAATTTCTTAAAACAAGAATAGACATTTTAGTTATTCATATAACTTACTCGTTGGAATGGTTAAAACTAAAAATAAAAGGTAAAAATATAGTTTTTTTCATTTTAGCTCTTCTTGCAGCTGCTACATTGGAGATGCTCTAACAACTCTAGTTATTTTCTCGTAACATAGCTTAGATAATAGTAATTTGAAGCGTATAAATTGATGTTTTGTTTCTCACTAGTAATATTGTTGAAAACAAACTATTCAGTTGTTATTTTTTTTCTTTATTATTTTAGTAAGATAATAACCAAAAACTTTTAAATCTTTCTAAAAAAAATATATAGTTTCTAAAATAATATATGAAAAATTATTGATGATTACTAAAGATAAAATTGATGGTGATAAATTCTTTTTTTATCCCCGCGCTTCATTGTTGAGTTATTATAATGAGAAAGAGTTTTATGAGTTATTTTAAAGGAATACCTAAGACGAAAATGCAAAAATACACACTCGAGTTACCAGGGTAACACATTCTAACAAAAAAAAGTAATATATTCTATCAAAATCAAGAGCAATTCATAACAATTTTACATGTTCATGTCTTGCTCTGTAGTTGGTAAATGGAGGACACAAGGCTGTTTTTTTCAAGTAAAGCAATGATAAATGGTGTTTTTGAAAGAAAATCTACAAGTGTTTTTAGTGCAATCAGAGTTAGAACATTAGCTTAGAGTAAAATACAAATACTAAGATATAAGTTGACAAAAGATTTGTATGGTGTGGTGAAGAGGTTAGGGATAAATTAGTGCTGATAAGTGGCTATTTGGGCATATTTTTCTTTTATTTTAATGGGAAGAAAACAATAAATAGTGAGATTATAGTATTTTTCAATTTAGTCCTTGAACCTTTGGAACTTTACAATGAAGCCCCCAACCAACTCTAGTCTTTTGGATTCCTTACAATTTCACCCTAAGTCTTCTTTAAGTGAACTCTTAAATTTTTGCATTTTTTACAAAGAGGTCATTAATCTCAACATTTTTCAATTTAACCCTTAATCAACATTCAATCTTTAATTTTTTTTAATTGAATCCCTAATTGCACCTAATCTGACCTTTCCAAGTTCCAATTGTATCATTAATCTTTCAATCTTTGTGAATTGATTCGAATTAGACCTTCAAACTTAAATTTTTTCCAATTAAGTTCTAACTTAATTTTGCTTTTGATAAGCTCTTGATTAAATCAATTAGGCTCATCAAAAGTTTGATTAAGTCCCCGAACTTAATTATTTTGCAAGTCTTCCCCAATCTTCAATATTTTTCTTTAATTTGATCCTAAATTCTCATTGTTTTCTTCAATTAGGCCCTCCATTGTTGCAACTAGGCTCCCAACCTTGGCCATTCATTTCAATTTGATCATTTAACCTTTAATTTAGTCCCTCATGTCCATTTTTCATTTCATTTGTTTGGATAATTTTAGGGAACCTAAAATTGAGTTACGACACCTAGTAATCAACAAAGATGACTGCCATTACATCGTCATGGCCTTTCTTTCAATGAGAAATGGGCATTCTATTTTTATTTCTTTTCTTAGACTTTCTTTTGTTTTTGAAAAAGATAAGCACACAACATGTTGTCCATTGCTCGTAATTTAGTCACCATATAGGTGATTGGAAAATCAAGGAAGATGGTTTTTAGGCTAAAAAAATTATTTTTACCTAAAAACACTATAAAACTCTCTTTAAACCTCCTAATAACCTTTTAAAAAAAACATTATAAAAAACCCTAAATCAACCAAACAAAAAAAAAATTAAACCAAACTCTATTTTCTTTTTTCTTGGATGTTTAGAGATAAAAATCACCACCATCAAACTTCCTTCATTAAATAGAACCTAATGACACAAAAAATGATCGAACCGATGACTTTCTCTCTTCTCCTTAATTCAAGTACTGAAATGCAAAGAAAATAAACTTTTGAATCAAAATTGAAATTTTAAAAAAATATAAGGACTATAGAGAAAAAGAAAGGAAAGTATGAGGACTTAAAATAACTTTTTTCAAGAATTTTAGAATGATCATGTTTTTTCTCCTTAGTCCTTTTTTTTAATAGTTATCCTATCATGAAATTAAATATATAAGCCTACAATTAAAATAAAAAAGTGGGTCCACGCTTCTAGGCCACTAATTCCTTTTTTTTTAGGGTGTTCTATTTTTTTAAAAAATAAACAGAGAACAAATCATCTAACCACCATAGAAGTGGAAGGAAAATTAGGGGATATGTTTTTTGGGCAAAACATTCTATTTTTCAAGCTATTTTCACCTAAAAAGTAAAAACACCATAAAGCATAAACCCTTTCTAAATCACCTTGTAACCTTTAAAAGCTAGAAAACGTTAAAAAAATAAAATCAACCAAATAGAGACAAAAACCATCATCATCAACTTTCCTTGTTGAATAGAATCCATGGACATTGAGAGCAATGATTTTTGTCACTAAAAAGTGGTCGAACTAATTACTTTTTCTCATTGCCCTTTTTGATGTCTTTCTTATTTTTAACCCATGAATTGAAATGCAAAGAAAATGAACTTTTTGAACCAAAATTAAAATTTCTTAAAAAAATTTAGGGATTGTAGAGAAAGAGAGAAAAAAAAATGATGACTAAAAAAACCTTTTCCAAGAATCTTAGACTGACCATGTTTTTTCTCTTTGTTTTATTCCTTGGTCTCTTTCTTATCATTATTATGTACATCCTTAAACAAATTTTGATAGATTTGACAATGCAATTCATTTGTGATAACAATAAGAATCACAATCATCAATCGATCCGAAATACCTAGTAGAGAACGATTGGAATGCGTAAATTACAAAATTCAACCGTCATCTACGCGTAGAACTATCAATTATACTCTCCTCAGGGTATTCTTCCTGAGTTTTCTTATACATCACTGAAAGAATGCCCAGTATGGCACCAGCACTGAAGGTCTCCCCACCTCTACTTTTAGTTGAATAGATGAGAAAATAGAATGACCTCTGTTGAAGAAATTATGATCTCTAATCATGGCCAAGGACACATTTTTTTGGCAGAAAAACACTGACGCTTTAAGATAAATTTATCCAAGCATGGCAGAAAGGTGAGAGCAAGGGGAAGCTGGCAATCAATCTAGCCCATCTTTATTACTCTGAATACATCTACTCGTACAAATGACCCATCAACGAAATATTAAGGAAAAACTGGAACTGCCGCCTCTACACAATAGTTTACAATCGCAAATCCAGGGGGAGCAAACAAAAACTTTCAATGTGCTCTTTTCCTGTAACGCAACTACTTAAGCATTGTATGATGAAGCCCACATTAACTCCCTCCCTCTAGGCACTCAATGCTTTGAGAACATGCCTTGAGTTAAAGAGGAGAAATCATAATCCTTCCCGGTTTGCATTTTAGTACTACCAGATGAAACCGGAGCTGCTGATTGAGTTTTACCGACTCCAGTGCTTGTCCCACCGTTGGCAGGGTTAGCTTGCCCCATGTCAAAAAAGCTGCAAACAATAAATGGAAGGAATTTGGGTAGGGAATCTAACACAAAAACTAGACAGGAGACGAAAGTTTATTGGTGGAAAAGAAAAGCATGAGTGGATCTGATTTCAAAATGTACTTGTAAAAACTTTCAAATGATTGCATTTCTAATTGTTCTATGATGGACAGTATCGTTTTACTAGCACAGGAAATGCACCAATAGTCTGATTTTACATATTATGGAGTGATGAAACAGAAATATTGGTCTCCTAAAACTTAAAACTGCCTTGTTTTTAAGCGGCACAGAGCAACCATCCTGTAAGTAACAAAATGGGGAAAAGAAAGAAATGTGGCTGCAAGCTTACGCTATAGCTTTCTCACTGCCATTTTCTTCACTCTTCGAAACTAAGCGAGCTTGTTCAATTGGAAAAAATTGAAGTAATTAGCAAAATTTTATACCCCATGCAAAGCAATTTTAGATGCAATGCAAGACTGAGGACCAAACTTGGGCAGGATGAGGGAAGATGTAGGAACATGAAAAAACTAATCTGGAAAAAAAAAAAAAAAAAACACACAGGAAAGTGGTTGTAATGTCCATGGTTTCAATTCCACCAGAGTGCAAAAGCACAATCACATGTTTCTCTATTCACCAACACCAGAGCAGACTGGAAAAAACAAATATACCTTGATGGTGGATATTGTACAGCGCTTCCCCCTGGATGTGTCAGTCCTATGTTACCAGTCTAACACCAAAAAAAAAAAAACAGCAACATCAGAATATTACCAAATGAAACTAATTAAGTATTAGTAAATATGAAAGCAATCCATAATTCCATGATATGTACCTGCATAAGTTTCTGTAAGTCACCCTGCCCAGCTACTGGCATCATCAAACCGGGAATTTGGTATCCCATGTTTGGCCAATTTTGTGCAGGTATGTTAATACCATTTGGCCCTTGTTGAATACTGCCAGAAAGTTTCAGGTCCCCACCAACTGACTTCGCTGCTGCAGCCATAAGTTGCTGTTGCTGTGTCAGCATAGCAAGTTGCTGTTGATTCATCACTTTTGGGTCTCCACCAGCAGATTTTGCTGCAGCAGCCATAAGAAGTTGCTGTTGTTGCGCTAGCATAGCAAGTTGTTGTTGATGCATTGCAAATGGTGATACCATATTGGACTATAGGATGGTGGAAACAAAATCATCAGCTAATAATTCAGCTCCACATAAACTTCCAAAAGCTAAACCCTTGCATGAACTCAAACTAAAGTTGGTTTTTACAGAGGTAACAGATGTGATAAAGAATTTGGAAAGCACATCCAGGATAGGATAAATGCCCAAACAAATTTCAGAGGAAATGTTCAAAAGATGCATAAATGCCAAAAGTACATACCTTCTCAAAAAGGCTCATTATATCATTTTTCACATCTTTCTGGGGTTTCTCCGAGACTGAAGGGGTAGCTAAAGAAGGCGAATCTTTAAATAAATCCTCAAATCCAGAATTGGACTGAGTATTATTTTCTACAGCTTTTGTTGGAACAGCTTTTCCAGTCGTTGATAATTCTTCAGCAACTGTTGCAGCT
Source organism: Populus alba (assembly GCF_005239225.2). Lineage (NCBI taxonomy): Eukaryota > Viridiplantae > Streptophyta > Magnoliopsida > Malpighiales > Salicaceae > Populus > Populus alba. The sequence goes on along the minus strand of NC_133294.1, from coordinate 15,357,783 downwards.
GAAAATTTTGGAATGGTCCACATTGATAACAAGAATCACCATACATGTGTGTGAAAATGAAATATCAACAAAAAACACATAGGAGATCATAGCAATTAACAATTGTCCAAACACATGAAGACATACATTGAAAACCTGCCCAACCATTATCATCATTGGAAGCTACTTCTGAGCCATTTTCACTAGGGCCATCCATGGAGAGCAAGTTGAAAAGGTCAGTAGCAAAATCAACTTTGGGTGCAGAGACAGCTGGAGCAGAATCTGCGACTTTCTTTGCAGCTTCAGTAGCTTCCACCATTGGTTCAGCTTTTTCAACAACCTGTTGAGGCTTTGCAGGAGTAACCTGTTTATGAAAAAAATGTCATGCTTAAATCATTATGGATGGAGGACCTTTCTGGGTGGGAATGAAAAAAGTAATAATAAAGTGCGAGATGATTACAAAGTGAGGAAGAAATAAGAATCATGCATGTAACTGCTCTAACTATTAGTCATTGTATAAGAGACACAGGAAAGCACGGTGAATTGCAAAAATTAGATCAAAATGATGAAGATATGGCATAATTCAATTGCACATAAACACTGGCTATTGCGAGTGGTTATGCTTTTGGAGATAGATTTTATTCGCAAGAGGCCAAAGGCTAACATCAAAACCTTTTCTTGCCAACAAAATTTTACATGCATAGATTTTAGGATTTATTGAAGCTTTCTTTTCAACTCATAATAAAAGAAAAGAAATGATCAACTATTTCATTACAGATTCTTTGAGTATTCAACTGTTCCACTTGGACTAAGAAGATAAAACTCAGCATACCTGCTCGGGTCCTCTAGGAGGAACAGGAACACTTATTCTTGTGGCAGTAGCACTGTTCCTTGAGCTTGATACTTGTGAATTCTTTTTTTCCTCAAACAAATTTTCAGAACTGCTGGTGTGTCCATGCTCACTTCTTTCACCGGGTCTCTGATGCAGAGATCTTTCATCCAGCCCGCTAGGAGGAGATTGTGCTCTTCCATCTTTAGAGACCCATCTCTTATCTTCATACCTGAAAGAAACTGTAATGGTCAGGTGCAATGCAATCATATCAACACACAAAGAGGATCAAGAAAACTTGCTAATAATAGAGTTCTAAAAATACACATACTTCGCACGAATGAAATTCTCAATTCCAACTCTGTCGTAGTTTGGGGGTAACTCTGCTTCCCAATAACTATTCGCCCTCTCATTCCCCATTGCTAAACAAACAGTACAAAAGCAAGCTGTTTATTAAACCCAAAAGTAATTGTAGAACAATCATAATAATCACAAGTTTGGAACAAGCCAATGAGCTTACATTGAATAAATGCAACCTGTTCTGGAAGCCACGTGTCAAGGGTTGCGGATCGAACCTGCAGAAGAGAACCAATCAGGAGACAAAATATCCTTAAGGATAATTGCACTTTGATGCATATTAAGCAGCATCTCCAAGAGAAAAAAAACGAAAAATGAGATTCATGACATGTAGGCAACAGCAAGATATAAATTCATTGATCAACCAACAGTAGACCTAGTTACCATGCATGTCAGTTATACTTTTAAAAAGAAGAAAATGAATGACACATCAATAACCATTGTGCTTGCTTGTGATCAATCAATCCAAGAAAAAAAAAGAGCAATATCATTAGGAAATTGGAGAGCACAAATTGAAGCTCAGAAGCAATACAGACAAAAAAATTTCATTAACCAACATTGCTGAAAATAGAAACCAAGCTGTAGAAATGAATGGAGGACTATTAAACAGCATATCAAGTATAGACATAATCAAAAGAAGCTAGACAATATGCTACTTGCCTAGGACTTGGTAACAACAGGAAAGGTAATGATAAGCCTACAATATTACCCAGTGAGATGAGATAGTTTTGTATCTGAAACAATGCATTTTAGCCATAAAAGATGGTGAAATAACAGTCATTCATACAGATTCAAAATCACCATACCATCTTTCTTTCAATTTTCTGTTTTGTAATAAAAAAAGGCTAATACAAAAACTATTTCCTCATTTGTTTTTCACAAAGCAACTCTTCATAGAGTACGTTTGGTATTATGGTTGCTGTTGTAGTTGTGGTGTAAAAAAAAATTGTTTTATAAAAAGTACTTTTAGTTGAGGTTGGTTTGAAAAATTATATGTTTGGTTAAAACTGTGGTTAAAATTGAGGTTGAGCAAAAAATAGTTTAATGTGTTTGGTTAATAATGCTTTTGAAATTGAGGTTATAAAATAATTTTAAAAAAATAGATATTAATATTGATGGTTTTTAATTTAAATATTGTAAATTTATCTATTGTTATTACATCATGAAATAAAAAAAAAATTATATAAATTTTTTTTTATTGTTCCATTAAACTATTTACAATTCTATCACGTATGAAATACATCCGACAATGACTATAGTTTTTTTGGTTTTTTAAGCGCGCAATAACATCATGTAAAATATAATCAAGAACAAAATTGGAATTGCAATCAAATTTAGCAAATGCTATGTCATCAAACGATCTTTGTCTAATTTATATAGTTTTATTAAATAATGTTAAACACTAATTTTTTTAATAAAAAAAATTTAAAAAAATATTTTTTATTTTTTATTTTTTATTTTACTACACTATTCGGTTAACAATGTAGCAATGCTACTGATTTTAGCATAGCAATACATTGTTCATGCTAATTAAGCATGAACAGTGTATGCTACAAGAATACACTGTTCATGCTAATTAATTAGCATGAACAGCGTGCAGTTGGCCATTATTTACTGTTGAATAAAAGTATTTTTCGATGTTTGGTAGTGTAATGGAAAATGAGTTGGAAAACACTTTCCAGTGTTTGGTTCTGTCATGGAAAATGAGCTGGAAAATAACTTATTAATATTTTATTTTTCTCAAGTTTATTAAAATAATGAGGAACAAATCTTACAAATTAAAAAGTTGAATGAGAATGAAATTGAAAAAAAATATATAATTTCATAAATTATCTCAAATAAAATAAATAATAATCAAAATAATAGAGATCAAATCTAAAAAATTTAAAAAAAAAATGAAAGATGAAGAAATTAAAATAATAATAATCAATATTTCATAAATTATTTTAAATAAAATAAGTAACAATCAAAAGAATAAGGACCAAATTTGATAGATAAAAAATTTCAATAAAATATGATAAGGAAAAAGTAAATAACAATTATAAAAATAAGGACCAAAATTAATATAAAAATAAAATTTTAAGAGATGAAATTGAAAAATAAATATTTAAAACAAAATATATATATATAGCAATCAAAAGTTTGAGGATCAAATTTGATATAATCAGCAAATAATGACATTTCTAAATTTTTCACAACTTCCGGAAAGTGTTTTCCCCTCAAATTTTTCAGGAAAACACTTTCCTGAAAACCAAGCCAAATTTTCCTTTTACTGGAAAGTGTTTTCCATTGACCAACTTTCCTACTGGCAAACAAACACAAGAAAGTTTGGAAAGTGATTTTCCAGAAACCACTTTCCGGAAAACAAACACAGCTAAAGGGAAAATATTTTTCTGAAAATCAAGTCAAATTTTTCTTTGACTGAAATTGACTGGAAAGTATTTTCCGTTGACTGGAAAGTGTTTTCCGTTGACCAACTTTTCTAATGACAAACACAGGAAAGTTTGGAAAATGATTTTCCGGAAACTACTTTCCAGGAAACAAACATGGCCTTAGTGAGAATTGTGTTTGAAACGCAATAAAATATGGGACCCATAAACAGTAAAACCCGTTTTTATTTGTTACCAAACATATAAGAGCTGCGTTTTGTTCGGCTGCGTAAACAAACGCATTCATAGAAGACTTCGAAGGCCTTATTTATAAAACTTCTTTTATGTGCACACAGAAAAACAACCATTATCATAGTCTTTTGTTAAAGATTCTAATTCTACATTAAAAGTTAATGATGGTTTAGAAAGCAATTTGTCACCTTTGATATGTGTACCCCAAGACTTCTGTGGATCCCTGAACACTGCATGCATATAAAGATACCTAAATTCACGCTTGCCCATCTTGGACCTCTGCATTTGCAAACAGGTTAACACCAGCAGCTCAAACTGATAGTACAGCAACAATAAGAAAACTAACAACATCAAGCTAGTTACAAAGATCCATGACTGTTAAATAATTTTGTATATTTATTTTTCTAATTATTTACTATTATCCTAATTATATCAGATCCTCATATTCTTCTCCATACATACTTGGCTTTGCAGTCAGCACATTCCCTATTCTCAGGCAATTTGAGGAGGCCTTCCAAGACCTGCATATGCAAAACAGGAAATAAGTAATTCAAGACAATACACTGTTAAGAAATAAAGGGGAATGAATGGTACTGCTTCTAGAATCACAAATAAAAAACAATTAGAATACGGAAAACACCAAAGCAAAAATTTTATAAACAAAAATCATATAATCCACTTCAATGACAAATGGCACCATATGTAGCTAGCATCAATGGCAGTCACAAAGTCTAAACTTTGACATGTATCAAAATATAGTAACCCATGCTATAAGGTTCAAATAATCACCATAGGAATGAAATACATTATACAAGGGACAATATGGAAACCAATAAAGACTTCAGAAAATTCCACAGAGTTCAGCCATGAATTAAATATTGGGACATAGTAACATTTCCAGCTGCTTATAAAATAACTAAAATTTAATCCCAAAACACTCAATTCAAATAAAGCTCCACTGAAAAATGCAACAATCAGACTGCTAATTTGGCAGGTTTTGCATAACATACAGGTAACAGACTTGTTCATAAAAATGCACGCTGCATCCCTTCAAAAAAAAAAATATATAATTAAACATACAAACAGCATATGAGCACAGTAGCTAGCACAAAAAAAACCCAAACAAATTCTAAGGTTGAACTCAATCCTCATTTGAGGATGCCATAGCAGCCCTCATCAAAGACAAACTAGAAACACATATATTTATCATTACAGAAGAAACAAAATCACAAGCAAAATAATCATCAAGGACATCAATATAGATGAGCCTATCTTAATATCTACAAAATGCAACAACTTTAAGAACATTTATTAGCTCTTGGTTTCGAATTAGACCAGATTTTCACCTCAAAGATATAATTCTGAAAAAACTCCAATTCTAACGACAAGAGAAAATCTTCTAAACTTAGATCTCAGCATATTATATAACCAACCAGCAACACAAATGAATAGCATCGTATCAGATATAAATCTCAGCCAATCTAAAACTTGAAATTCGCAAAGATAAAAAAAATTAAATAAATTCCACAAAATCAACGCAATCACCATTAATTAATCAAGCTACATTTCATCAATTACCAGTAAAATATTAAATCAAATGCATAATCACGCAGAAATAAAAGAATCCACGATCTAATTAATCATCTAGTTAATCTAAAGTCATAGCACACATCATATCAAATCAATCGCAGTTTAATTCAAAGCGTGATAAAATTATCAAAATAAAAAAAGAAATCGAGATTAACACAAAACCAATCAATAACAGGCAGAGGCAGGATTGAGATTTCGATCAAGGAAGACTGACCTTTCTGTGTCTAGCATTGAGCTCTTTAGAGACGTTGGCCTTCTGGTTCATGGTGACCGTACAACAACCGCCAAAAGGAAGAACTTGCTGATCGAGAGAGAGAGAGAGTCGTAGAAGCTGCAAAAGGATAGAGAGAGAGGAGTCGAGGTCAATTTGGTCTTTTTACACCAAAATCTCCTCTCTTTCGTTTCCCTCTGATTATTTTGCAACCCAAACAGCAAAATAAGAAGAGGAGGAGCCAAAAAGCGTTTCCTTATTAAAATATATTCATCTGTTTTTTTTTTTTTTTTTCCCTCATTTGTTGAATTTCCTTCTTCGCACGTGTAGTATGGTCTTTGGTGCGTGTGGGATGGTGCGTGTGGGCCGCTACCCGTGTGATACAGGTTAGCGGTATCACCATCCGGTCCATGTCAGAAACGTTTCGATAAATACAAAAACATGAAAAGTTATTCTCGAATAAAATGGAGGATGCAAGAGTTTCAAGCTTACTATCCACGTGGTTGATTTGTTGTTCGACAAGCTATTCAAAAAAGATCATGATGTTAGTATTTTTTTTTTCCTTGCTCTACAGAAATAAGTATTTTTAAGTTATTTTTCGTTATTAATAGATAATAAGTCTAATTATTCATACTTCAATGTATAAAAATTAGTTTATTTTATTTAAGAGGTTTCCAATACCAATTGCATAGCTATTAACAACAACTAATTGATCAGGATAAATAATTGTTTTTCTCCACCTATGTCACTGTTTTGTTTTTTATATTTTTATTTTATCTTTTAATACTTAATTTATTAAAAATAAAATTTTAAAATTTGTTTAGATTTTTTTTAATTATTTTAATATTATTACTCAAGTTCTGAGTTTAGGAGGTTAACTCGGCAAATTAGAGTTTTTTTTGTCTGTTTTTTAATTTCTTATTTCATCATTCAATGGTTAATTGGAAATCAAACTTTATAATTTGTTTTAATTTATTTTCTATAAAATTATTCTGGTCTCATGACCCGAGTCACGGACTTAGGAGTTAACCCAGTTGATTCAGGTCATTTTTTAATTATTATTTTTTTAATTTCATCTTTTAATATTATGTTCATTAGGAATTGAGTTTTATAATATGGTTTAATTTAATTTTTATAAGAATATCTTTGTTTCATAACCTAGGTTATGGATTTGACAAGTTAAACTTGGTTAACCCATATCAATTTAATATATTGTTGTCTCAATATTTTTTAAAAAATTGATATTGCCTTGAATATTTTTAGCCCAACTATGTTTTTATCAGTCGTCTATGTTATTTTTGGATCCTCAAAGTCAACCAAGTCAAATTGAATCAATCTCTATACAATTTAGATTTTTTTAATGAAAACATGTTAGTAATACCTAAATATTTTTTTATATGTTCAAAAAGAAATGTAATTTAACTCACAATACAGTGCAAGTCAATAATCCAGTTAACAAAAACTAATTAAAGAGGGGAAATAATTGTTCCCCTCCTTACTGAATAATGTTCATTAAAATAATATTTTATTTATTTATTTTTTTTTGCAATTTTATTTTTTAACATTAGATTTATTGAGGATCGAGTTTCATAATTTATTTTGGTTTGTTACCTATGAGGTTATTGCAATCTCATAACTTAGATTATAATTTCTACATGTTAATCTAGTTGACTTGGATTTTTTTTTGTTTTTTTTATAATTGATTTTTTCTCTAATTTTTTTTTTTGACATTTGGTTGATTAAGAATTAAATTTTATAATTTATTTCGATTTGTTTTATATGAGATTATTTCAGTCTTATGATCCAAGTCACGGGTTTAACAAGTTAGCCAAAGTTGACTCAAGTCTTCTTTTGTGTTATTTTTTAATTGTTTTTTGTTTTTAATTTCATCTGTTTCGATATTGAATTAATTAAGAAGTGAGTTTCATAATTTTTTTTATTTTGAGTTATCTTGCTCTCATAACTCAAGTTTAACAAGTTTACATAAGTTGACTCATGATATATATTTTTTAGTTTTATCATTTAATATTGGATTGATTAAGAATTGAGCTTCAAAATATTTTTTTTATTTACTTTTTTATGAAGTCATTACGATCTTATGACTACAATAACATATTTTATATGTTTGACCTAATATGTTATCATCTAAATATTTGTAATAAAAAAAATATGCTGTTTTGAAATTTTCTGAGTTAAATTATGTTTTTTCTGGTTGTCTATATACCTTTAGATTTGTCAAGTCAACTGGATCACATTGAATTAATTCTTACACAATTAATTTTTTTTTAAAAAGTATTTTAGCAATAATTGAATTTTTTTTAAGAAAAATAAATTAATCTGAAGAATATAATGGTTATTTTAACTAAAACGACTCGAAAGTTGTAGGATTGCCTATTTTATATTGAAGAAAACCATGTGATTACGCATATATTTATATTAAGCCATGCTTCAAAGCAGACTAGGATTATTGTGTTGATGCTTAAAAGTTCTATATCAGAAATTGAATTTTATTCACGATCCAAAATAATAGCAGGATAAATTCTCTAATTTATTAGATAAAAAAAAATGTAACTTTTGTGTATTAATGTTACATTTAACAGGTACTTTATCCTAAAATTATCACAAATAAACATTGACGAGGTTGTTGTTTGAAGCCTACTTAAAAGAGTTTTTGGACTTCTCCTTGGTCAATTGTCGGGCTTGGGTCCAAGGAGAATATATACTTAGGTTAGACTGTAGAAGGCTAGACTGCCTATGCGGCTGACGGTGATGCAGTTTGATGGCTAAAAAATGGTTACAAACAAGGCTTACTATTTACGAGACTTGCAAAACAAGTATTTTGTCGTGAACTACCGGATTTTTTTTTTCTGTTTTAAAAGTATTTTAAAAAATTATTTTGTTAATTCAAAATAATTTTTTATTTTTGAATTTTTTTAATATATTGATATCAAAAATAACTTTTAAAAAATAAAAAAAATATTATTTTAATAAATTTTCAATGAAAAACATTTAAAAAACAACTATTAACACATTCCCATTCATTCTTTAATTCATCGAATATTAGTGCAACATTGTAGAATATATGTTTGTCACAACAATAAAACATTTTTTTTTATCCCAAACCATGTAAAAATAATAGCTAACAATGTTATATATATATATATATAAAATTTTCAAAGTTTGGTTTGGTAGGTTATCATGGCTATAAGTTAGTTTGGAACGGTGGCAGGGGAGTTTGGTTGGCAATGAGACATGCTGCGAGCTGGTCTTAACATCTGCAGCCACTGTTTTTCTTGGCATGAGTGGAACCAACAACTCAAGAAAATTAAACTAACATTTATATCATTATCATTGTCTACACTTATTTGTTAAACAAAAATGTCTACATTTTTTAATAGGACTTTTTGTCTGATATAAATTTCAAGAATCTCCCAAAAAAAAAATACATTCAAGTTGATACCATCGGCGGGAAAAAAAGACAAAGAAAAGCGAGAAAAAAAATAACACAAATATTTTTTATCTTCAATTATATGGGAAAAAAAATCCTGAATAATTAACACAATATAATAAAATCATTGCTACAACCACCTCCACCATAACCCACCTTGAATGACCTAATGCGACAACACTTTGATCATGACCATTTTGATGTTGGAGAAATCCCCATAACCATGGAAATTGACACCAACACTAATCTACACTTATCAACATACAAAAATATGGAGAAAGTGTATTAAAATCATTCATAAAGAAAATTTATTAACATACAAAAATTATAAAAAAGATGTACGGTTAAATATCGTTCAAAAAAATATTTAATATTATTAATTGAGTGAACGAGAGGTTTTTTCTTATCCTACTATAATTATAAAATCAGGGTGGTTGTGTGCTTGTCTAGTTGTATGACGAGAACACTAAATTTAATTTCTTTTCTATAATTTTATTGTGAGATCTAAATATGCACATCCTTACTTCTAAGGTATATTTTGTTTATCCCTTTTTTCTTTTTCAAATCAAAGTTTGCAGAAGATTTATGTTTTTTTTTTATCTTATTTTTTGTGGAAAGATTTTCATTCTTTATAGTGAACGTTTTAAAGGTATAGTTTAGAATTTGTAAAATTGTATTTTATTTTTTCTAATAAATTGATAGTATTCTTACATATTTTTTTAAAAAATTAATGTTTGATTTTTCACAAGATTTAAAACTTTATTAATTAATATATCATATCATTATTTTTATTTATAATTTTCTAAACTACTCTATTTAAATTATTGGTCTTTTAGATAACTTTTGAGACAAAGATAATAAAGAAAGAAACATATTTGATTGAAGAGACAAAAACGTAAAATAAATTTATTTTTTATTAAAAGTAGTTGACACTTTATTTTATTTTTAGTAATTTAAAGTATAATATCTTTGATTTGAAATTAAAACAAATATTAATTGAACATTGCTTTTAAACCTAAAGTTGGTAAAAGTAACTTTGTTTTAAAGTACAACAATATTATAAAGACACTATGACCTAAATAGTCTTGGGACCGATACCTTTAGCATAATCAAATTCACCTCAAATAAGATGATATGCATCAATTATTAGTTGGATTAGTTAGATAAAATATGTTGATTTCATTGGATTTGCTAAAAAATTATTACGCAATTACAAAATATTTTGACCTTAAAGTGTCATGCCCAACCCTTGGTCAAAATAATCGCATTAGTTGGTTCAAAGGACTTTTTTTTTTCAATCCTTGTTTGTTTTTTTTTTATTGTTTTGTTTTTTTTAATAAAAATAATGAACTTTCTTTGTTTTAGTTTGCTTGTAAAAATTATTCTTGTCACGGTTTGTAATTGTAATTTTTTTTTTATTATTTTTTTTTATCTAATGTGTGATCTTAAAAAACATGTTAAAAGGCTAGAATTTTTTTTTAAAAAAAAACTGTAATACTGGGAGAGAATTTGTTAGGACACCAACCCTGATTAAATACAATTACAAAAAAAAATCATCATAAATGGCGGTCTATTAAAATTACTTTTATTTTATTTTTTGTTCAATAATAATAATAATAATAATAATAATAATAATAATAATAAACTCTTCAATAGAAAAATAGGAGAAAATAACAATATTATTACCTTAATTTTAAAAGACTTGAATGTTTAAAAGCCTCTAGAAAATTTTTTTTATTGATTTAAAAAAATAAAAATAACTCAATTTTATTTTATTTTAATGTCAAGCACATGCTAGGAAATCTTAAAAAAAATCTTTCATTTACTCATAAAAATGCCACTTTGACATATTATATTATAATTTAAAAGGCACGAGAAAAATATTGTGGTGGATACTATAGCACCACATAATAGATATAGAGTGTTTACATTGTGGACGATACTGTAGCACCAGATGGCATTCTCTTTTGTGTTTTTAAGTCAAAAGGTGTTGGCTCTGGCATTGTAGCACTAGAGAGTGTTGTACTATTGTCTTTTATGTTTTTTTAGTAAAAAAATATTACTGAATCTGGTTTGGTTGTCAGATCCAATACTGCTAGGTCCTGCTCTGTGACCAGACCCAAGGTTGCTAGGTCTAGCTACCCAACAAGACCTTCATCATTTATGAAGTTAGCGAGCTATGGTGTTGTGAGGGCTTTTATTTACACGTTAAGGGTAGTTTCTATTATAACACTAGGAATTGGTGTCCTTAGTCTAAGCTAAAAAAAAGTAGCCTCCCCTAGACTTTTCAAAACATTTCTGCTATGTTCGGTCCCTCCTTCTTCACTCTGAGGGCTCTTGTAGTTAACCGCTTACTCGATGAAATGCCTAATGCTCTAACATCTGATTATACCTATTAAGAATCTTTGGATGATCATCACGACTTTGCTTCTATTCCAAGATGTAGGGATGTGATTCAATTTCTTATATTCTGGTGAAGAAAGTTAGAGAGTTAGGTGAGATTTTGCTAGAGAAAGGATTGTAAGGTGACTTTCAAAGGGTGTTGGTGATAGAAGAAAAGGAAAGAAGCGTTGGGTCCTGCAGCCAATAAGATCAATAGTTATCTATGATTTATTTTTTGTATAGTTATATATATTTTTTATATATACAAATATGATAAAAAATGGTATAATGATCAAACCAAAATCGAAACCATAGAAAAAAAAATATAACGAAAACCTAAAATTATAGCGGCTAATATGATGAAAAGTTCAAATTAAAGGATAAATATAATTAAGAATAGTAAGTTCTAAAAGGGTGGCTCATGCTATATGCTATACCGTGAGCCGACCCAATTTTCCATCGTAAAAAAGGGAAGCCAAGGCAATGCAAGTGTTCTTAAACGAAAAAAACTAAGATCTAGGTTATTAACTTAAGCTAAGTCAATAAGTCTATATAATTTTGATAATACTGAAAAAAAATAAAATCCAAATTCATCCAAGTTAGCATGCAAAATCTACAATCTAATTGTAATATTAGGGTAACTCCATCATAAAAAAGTTACAAGCTTAATTATTAAATAATCCAATGTTAGGTAAGGTAATCATAAAATAAATACTAACCTGTTCGGGTTAGTATTCATCGAATTATATTTTATGTTATTTTTTTATTTAAAATTTTAATTTTATTATCTTGTAAAAGTGGTCTATTTAAAGACTTACAAACCTTTTAAAAACATATATAAAATTAGATATAATTATTTAGAAACAAAATATAAATTAGGATTATTGTTTAAACTTTTTTTTGATGTCAATTGTATTTTTCTTTGCTTGCTATTTTCTTGTGTTTTAATTTTTCAGTTTTGATTATTTTTTATTTAGTTTAGAAAAATATTTTACTCCAAAGTGTTTTTTTTTTCTATTTAATTTAGGAAATGAAATAATTTAGAAAATATTGACTTAGTATAAATACGATGTTCAGCTTATATTTTATAAATAAAACTACCCGATACGTGATTTTTCAGCCTCGTGGATCGCTTTCCCTTTCGATATCAACAGTTGTTCATTTAGATGGAACCAAATGGGTAATGAAGAGAAGACAGCGGCAGTTCATCAAGAAATTAAGAGTATGAATCAACTTCCTGCAACCAGCAGTTATGTTTCTCATCGTTTGCGGGTTCTTAATAAAATTCTTCAACTTTTGTCCATCCAGGTATCAAAATATAGCAATTTTGATTAAAAAAAAAGATGATAATTTATCTGTAAAGATTAACCTCTATCTTGGATTTTGTTAGAGGACTGGCTCACAAACTAAGGAATTGGAGTTGCTTTTTCCTGGGTTGCATCTGTGATTGATTTGCCAGTGCTATGGTGAGCTGGCTTGAAATTTGTTTGTTGGAATTTGGTTTTGTTTGTATTCGCCTCTTCTTTTTCTCGAGTTGATGAAATGGGTATGATGGAAGGTTTAGCTATCTTGAAGATTTGACATGTGATGTAAATTCGGTTTTGGTTATCGTTGAACTCAACTAGCTTCTTTGCAACAATGTTTTGGAGTGAGCTAACAAATTTCCTGTCTTCCCCTCTGTGGTCTGATTTTGAGTCATTTTTCTTTTTGCATCATCTCATGCATTTCTGTGTAACTTTTTTCATCATTGTAGAGGTTGCCGTTAGCAGTCCGGGTCCTCGCCACAGTGATTGAAGTTTTTCTGGTTCTATTTTCATGTGGGATATTGGCTGGTGTCATATAAGTGTCATCTTTGCATATCATATTTTAGTTATAAAGAAAAATTCTTTAATGATATATAGCCCTTTTGTACTGCTTATTATCTCAGAGCCCAGGGCTTAAGAGACGAAGATCCCCTCTTTCTGTGTTTCAAGACTACATTACCATATCACTTGTTAGGGCTTAGGAGAGCCTGTAAACTTCAGTGAGCGTTCTAGATTACAAGAGGCATTACCCTTTTCTGCTCAATTTTTATCTTCAATTTTTGTTCTTTTCTTCTTGCATGTCATAAATGTGTACGAAGTGAATGTTTCTAATTGCCAATGGATGCTTTGCTTGCTCATTTGTGATCATTTCATAAGTAATTCATTTGTGTGCCTTTCCTTAATGATTACGGGCTATCACCAGGGCCTAAACAAACACAAAAGACCAAGGGCCAAATATTGCATGTATGCTGTGCGCCTCCTCTCTTCCATTTGTTGATCAGATTTCTACTCTACAATGTTCCCATGTTCATAAACTGTGTTGTTTGGAAGTTTTGTTATTCTACTTAATTTTGCAGACTTGTCAAAATAAAGAGAAAAAACCATTGGTTTACCAAGATTATTGCGTGTAAAGTTGTTAGAAATGGTGCCCCTGCATAGTATCCTCTTTCCCTCTCCAGATTCTTACCCCGTGACACTCTGACTTTGTTTTTCTGTTCTCCATTTATCTTTCAAATTGTGTATGCTTATTGTTCTTCCTGCGAGTTCATGCTTCTTCTTCTTAGACTTGATTCATGTAAATTCAATCAACATTCCAATTTTATTTCCTTTACCTGATCATATAGTTATAGCACTTCCTTCCCATCATTTTGTTTTTTTGCATTGAATTTTCCTTGCAAAAGCCCATCTTCAGGAACTGGAAGCAAAAAGAATGTTAATCCTCAACCCTCACCGTCTTTGATAAATTTGATCTTGCAGGATTAGCATCATCGCAGAAAGTTAAATCCTCAGATTGTATTTCCCGAGGCATGATGGACGTGGCTTGCCCTTGTATGCAGTGCAGAAACAAATGCATCTCTGGTAGGCTGAAATTTAAAGGTTATTTTGATCGACACCCCTGAATCATTTTCTTTTTTATCTCAACGCTCAAATCATCAAGTGTTTTGACTGATACTCCTGCTATATTTCATCAGATTTAACTGCTATACAACTCACATGCTTTTCACAGAAATATAGCAAAAAGTTATCAAAAGGTCATGAAACTATTTTGATGATAATTTAATCATAAACATTAGGGGGGTGTTTTTAAATGCTTTTTTTACCAATATTTGATGATATTTTGATGTTTTCCAAGGAAGTGTGTGCAATTCACATGTTATTCAATAGAAAAACAGATGAGATATAATTGAAGGGGTGTCTTGCTCAGTGATTGAATAAAGAAAAAGAGAGAATTATTATTTTTTGATCATTTTAATATATTAATATTAAAAATAAGTTTTAAAAAATAAAAAAAATATTATTTTAATATATTTAAAAAAACAATAATAACCAAAATTTCATATTATTTTAATGCGCATGTCTTGGTCGTTCATTCGGTCGGGGGGATCTTTGCTTACACGTCTGCTTTATTCGGTGGTATCTGTGCTTAGACGTGTCTGCGTGTAAAGGAGGAGGTACAGAGATGGCGTACGGCGGAAGGAAAGAACAACTTAACTTGCCCAACGGTTCACGTTTCTTTTCTTTTCTTTTTTTTGCCTACAAAATAATCGTAAAAAGGGCAATTCTATTTGGATGACTTTTGAATTGGATTTTTTTTTTCTATTTTGATGACTTGTGAATTGGATTTGTTTTTGAAAAGTTGGCATGGCTTAGTAAAAGTTTTGAAAAAATAACACATGCAAGAAAAATATTAAAAAAATAACACATGCAAGAAAAAAATAACAAAGTTTTAATGCAGTTGCTATTTTGAATGATAGCTTTATAACCGCTGCTATTAACAACAATGTTTTTTAGATATTTAATAATGATAGAAAAATCTCAACTAAATGATTCTAAGCACACTATGAAAGATTATTAAACAAAATCCTAATTGGTTAATGATTTTATTTAGAATTATTTTTGGGTTAAGATATTTTATGGTTTAATTAATCACAAATAAAACCACTAATCAATTACAATCTTGTTTAATAGTCTTTTATGGTATAGTTAAAATCATCTTCTCAATATTTTTTTAATTCAAACACAATTTTTCTTTCCCTTTTTTTTCTTTCACATCTCTTTTTAATACCACATTCGCTTGTCTCCCTTCTTATTTTTTAATTAAATTTTGTACATGTTAATTAATTTTATTTTTGATTTATAAGTAAAATACTATTATTCTGGTTGCAAAACTAATATTTAGAATTATAATTGTGTTATTTTCTAAATATTTTATAATCTATTTTATTTTTACAATTTTTTATTAAAGTGTTAGAATGGTAAAATACCCTTATGAAATGTGAAAGGGGGCAAGTTTTTCGTAACATAAGAAATTCGAGGATAAAAACTGGAACCACTTTTTTAAATATGAAGCTGAGCTGTTGTAAATTACTCGGAAGAAACTTCACCTTTCCACGCTCCAATGCGTCCTACAAAAGCAGGTCTCTATACAAGAAATATGCGCATTTCTTATCAACTTCCCTTCAACTGCAAGCAGCTTCCCAAGGCAAATCGCGTTGACTCTCTTAAGGTTAAGATTCCTACAATTGGCTTTGCTGCTTGTGTTCTTGCATTAGCTCCAAACTAAACTAAACTGATCAACATCTTTTCAGACAACAGCCACATCAACCAAGCCGACCGGCAAGGTAAGCTGTGTTGTCTTCCGTTCATTCAATGCTCCTATTTATTTGTTTTGTTTTTCTACTGTATCTTGAAGTTAATGTAAATTGACAAATGTTTTTGTTTCTCTTTCCTGTGTATATATGCTTATTTCTACAGTTTCTGCCTGTAATATTTGCTACTTGGTATCATCGCCTACTTCTTTATAACTTCGTTGTGCCCTTTTTCTAATCTTTTTCGATATTCTTATTTGAATTAAATGATAAATTATAACTTCCATTCTTCTAAAATTAATTTAGTTCGTGCATGCAAGGATTCAACAATAGAAATGGTTAGACCGAACGATCCCTTTTGGGGTCATGTGGAGAAGATGGCAGGTGGTCTTTCTAGGTGCATGTTTTGCGAGTATGTATTTGCTGCTGCTACTTCAATATCGAGGATCAAATCACATTTCGCAGGAGTCAAACGGCGCGGAGTTAATATCTGTACAAAAGTGCCTAAAGAGATTCAAGAAGCATCCTATTTAGCTATTCATGGCTCAAGAAAGAAACTTAAAACCATGCCAAGTGAGGTAGCTAATAAGTTTTCTACTTCTTCACTAGAAGAAAAGAATGAAGTTGAAATTCTTGCAAGGGATATAGAAGAGGTGCTGATGGAATCTGAAAGCTCGGATGAAGTAGAGAGCAAGAGTCCTGCAGAATTGATCCAGTTTGTTGAAACTGGTAGCTCTGTTGAAGGGAATGTTGCTGATGCACACGAGACTGGAGGAACTGCATTGCCAGTAATGGATCTAGTTGGTCAATCAATTGAAAAAGACTGGCAAGAGATATATGATTCGGCAAAGGAGAACGATGATTTGATTTGTAGCAGAGAGGACATGGCTGGAGATCTGATTCAGGAAGGGTTGCATGAGACTAAAGGAGATGCATTGCTGACAACGGCGCCAGTGGGTCAAGCGTTTCGAAGAAATACGGATGAGATTTGTTCTTTGTTAAAGAAGGAGCAGGTTTTAACTATTGGTGTTTGTGGAAGGGGAGGGATGGGCAAAACAACACTGGTGATTCATATCCGTGATCTGCTTCTGAAAAAACCAAACTCTTTTCATCATATTTATTGGATTACTGTAACACAAGATTTTAGCATTTACAAGTTGCAGAATCTGATTGCCAAAAACATTGATTTAGATCTTTCAAATGAAAAAGATGAGAAGAGTAGAGCTGCAAAACTTTCAAAAGCATTTTTAACAAAACAAAAATCTGTGCTGATATTAGATAATTTGAGGAATCATTTTGATGTGGAGAAGGTGGGAATTCCTATCAGAGGGAATAAATGCAAGTTGATTTTTACAACTCGATCACTAGATGTTTGTAAACGGATGGGCTGCCCGGAGTACATGGTCAACGTGGAGCCTCTTTCTGAGGAAGAGGCTTGGACCTTGTTTGATAAGGAACTTGGGAATTATGATGTCGTCAAAGTGGGAAATTTGGCAAAATTTCTTGCGAGTGAATGTGCTGGTTTTCCACTCGGGATTAAAACAACGGCGAGAAGCATGAGGGGAGTGGAAGATGTTCATGCGTGGAGGAAAGCATTACAGGAATTGGAAGAATTGAAACGTACAAAAGGTAGCATGGAACTCGATGTGTTTCCGTTATTGGAATTTAGTTATTTACAGTTGAATGGTTTATCATTGCAACGATGTCTGTTATATTGTGCGTTGTTTCCAGAGGATTGCAAGATCAACAAAAATGACTTGATAGAGTATTTGATTGCTGAGGGAATAATAGAAGCTAGAGGGAGCAGGCAATCCCAATTTGATACGGGCCACTTCATGCTTGATAAACTTGAAAATGCCTGCTTATTGGAGAGCTTTATAACTGAAGATTGTGGATATGTCAGGATGCATGACTTGATTAGGGATATGGCCCTCCAAATTATGAATTCAAGAGCAATGGTTAAAGCTGGTGTTCAATTAAAAGAATTCCCAGATGAGGAGAAATGGACCGAGGGTCTTGTGCAAGTTTCTTTAATGAGAAATGACATCGAGGAAGTTCCACCAAACCTTTCGCCAAGGTGTACCAATCTGGCAACCTTGTTGTTATGTGGAAATCACAAACTGGAATTGATCACAGATTCTTTTGTCAAACGATTCTGCCTGCTCCAGTTTCTTGACCTCTCTTTTACAGCAATTAAGGAATTGCCAGGTTCCATCTCTGGTCTTGTGAATCTAGATGGATTATGGCTGAGGGGCTGTTACAAGCTGAGACATGTACCATCATTAGCAAAGCTCAGGAAACTGAAGACGCTGAATTTCAGAAATGCTCCACTTGAAGAGGTGCCTCATGGTATAGATTTGCTTTTCAAATTGAGGTATCTTAATCTCGACGGGACTACACTCAAGGAAGTTTCTGCCACTATGTTATTTAATCTCTCTAAGTTACAATTCCTCCACCTGCACCAGTCTTTAGGAGGTCTCAGAGCAGTTGAAGTAGAGCGAGTAGCAGGCTTGAGAAAGTTGGAATCTTTGAAATGCCATTTCTATGATCTTGTTGATTTCAACTCGTATCTTAAATCTCAAGAAGAGAGGCAACCGTTATGCACTTACTATATCACAATAGGACAGCTAGGTGACAATGTCTTTACAGATTTTATGCTTCCTCCAATCGCAAAGAAAGACACAAATAAAGAAGTTCGGTTATATAACTGCAATATTGGCGAAAGAGGAGATTTTCTAGCACTTCCTGAAGGCATACAAAAACTGGTGATTGCTAAATGCCTTGATGCCAGAAACTTATGCAACGTACAAGCAACTGGACTGAAGTCTTTCGTAATTTCCGAGTGCCATGGTGTGGAGTTCCTGTTCACGTTGTCCAGCTTTTCCACTGATATAGTTAAAAGCGTCGAAACTCTTCGTCTTTACTGGTTGAAGAACTTGCTTGCCCTCTTCGGCAGAGAAGGAACTGCTTTACAACCATTCCCATCTATTGGTACCTTTTCTTGTCTCAGAGTATTTGACGTGTTTAATTGTCCAAGTATAAAAAAGCTGTTTCCTTCTGGCTTGCTACCGAACCTCAAACACCTCGAAGTCATTGAAGTAGAATTTTGTGACAAAATGGAGGAGTTAATAGCGGCCGAAGAAGAAGACGAAGGCGGGATTATGGATGAAGAAAGAAACAGCAGCAGCCGTTCCATTGATGCCAGTGTGGAATTCAGGCTGCCAAATTTGCGGCTACTAAAATTGAGATATTTATCGGAGCTAAAAAGCATTTGCAGTGGGGTAATGATTTGTGATTCTCTCCAAGAACTTGATGTTTTTTACTGTTTGAAGCTGAAGAGGTTACCATTCTCTCCTGCCCTGCCAAAATCAATTCGAAAAATCCAGTGGTATCCAAAAGGAATGGTGGGAGTTAGTAGAAGGGGACAAGCGCAGTGCAAAGAACATCCATCAACCCCCTCCCTGATGCTGTTGAGCGAGAGGTTACATAAACTGCCTGGCCATTGGTTAGCCCCTCTTTTTCTCCATCTCTTAAGAATCTTTAATGCTCCTGTTGTTGATTTACATGTTTCAGACATGAGTTGTTTTTCTTGTTTTTTATCTCCTATTCCTTCGATTTTATAATGATATTCACGTCTCTTTTGCCCCTTTTGGACTAGGATTCATGCTTCTTCAAATACGTTGAGGAATTGCAAAGAAAGCTTTTGGAGTGCCAGGTGCCAAGTTGATAGCTACGCTATGTGCTCAGCATCTTTATGTACCTTTTATTCTCATTTAATGATAGTTTCTGCACTTGAACTATTGATGATGAGACTGTCGAACATTGATATTTTTTAATGTGGTTTTTTAATTTTAAGATTGTGATAGTGATAATAATTTAAAATGTTTTTTAATTATAAATGTATTAAAATAAGTTTTTTTTATTTTAAAAAAATTATTTTTAATATTAGCATATAAAAAAATCTAAAAATATATAAAAATATTTATTTTAAATAAAAAAAATAAAATTAAGGGAATTGAAAGACTATGTTCTTGGGCCATCATCTTTTGGATAAATGTTGCCCCTTCGTTAGCCCCCGTTTGATTTCAACATTAGGTCAAAAGACCAAGCCTTAACCATTGACCAAAACTGTCGATTAAAATCTTCATTTTTTTTGTTGGTATTTTGTGTTGAAATTATTCATATATGTTATGAAACACCAATCTACTTCCAACATAATTTCAAATTTTTTTAGGTTCGTAATATAGGAACTATATTAAAACTATACGGATAAATTAATGTTGTTTTTTAGGGTCTCTAACAAAATTGGAAGCATCACAACATATTTTCTATTTTTTTTACAATTTTGGAATATTTACATTCAAAAAATTAATAAAAATACTTTCTGATCTAAAAAACCTTGAAATTGTTTTTTGAAGTAGAACAATGATAATGTTGGACTCATTTACCTAATAATAATGACATCAACTAACAAATATACTAAAATGCATGAAAAAATCAACTCACTTCATTATTTACTATAATAATAGAGTGATGTTCATAGTCTGGGCAAAAACAAATTGCTTGCTTTTGATTAAGGGATATTTTAGTATTTTTACATGGATCATTTGTCATTATTGATTTGTATGAGAGTATTTTTTCTATACAATAATGAAAATAAAATAATAAAAATACCCTCAAGAGTAAATAAATCAATTGTTTTGGGTAGGGGTATATAGATATTTTCAGGTTTTTATATGCAATTGAATTACAAATATATCATTAGGTCAAGGATATTAGAGTTTTTTGCCTATTATTTTTGTTAATTGTTGGTTTGTACGGGGGTGGTGTTGTAATTTATCATTAAAATAATAATTTTTTATTTGAAAAGGTTGTGCTAGCAAGTGAGAGATGTCAATTTTTGGCGATGCAGTGTGTAACATGTCTTTTAGTGGTAAAAAATGGGTTTCCATCATATAGTCCAATTTCCTTGTCGTCTCCTCTTCCATCATAAAAGAGCGTGTTTAGTCTAAAGAGTTTATCTCAATAACTTTTTTTTTTTTGTCTCTCTCCTACCCTAATAAATATTATGTCCTTAGTGTTATTGGTATTTTAGATTGAGTCCCTATAGTCTTGATTTGTATATTTTTGTTATTTTTTCTTTTGTTAAAGTTTTATATGTTTTTAATTTAACTTGATTTCTAATTTGAATATATATAATAATTTTTTATTCAGCCCTTCTGCTTTTAATTTCATATTTTTTCTCCTTTGCCTTTTTGATAAAAAATTTTTTATGGCTTTTTAATTTTATCCTTCAAATGAAGTTTATGACTTTGGTTTTTTCAATGATAATAATGGTAATTTCAGTTTGGTCCCTCTTCTTTTGATTTCTTATTGTTTTCCTTGGTTTTCTTGTCAAAATTTTTATAATTTTTAATTTTATCCATTAAATCAATTTCATGGTTTTTATTTTTTCAACAACAATAATAAAATGCAACTCATGAACAGAGAAATTGCTAGTTTTTCTTAAGATGAAGAGGCAATGAATTAAATTATGAAAAACAAGCATAATGACTTGCTGTGATAAAATAGAAAAAGTTTCCTATAATCTGATCCTGTAGTTAACTTCCTTTTCTTCTGGCGTATTGAATAGCCTCCATAAAAATGCTGCTGGTTTCTTTGTGCTCCATTGCAACTGCAATTCAAGCTTTGAAAATTCTGTGAGCAATTGAGAATTAGATCAATATCTCGAAGTTTAATGCTGTGGCTGTCAAGAACGGAAGCAATGGTGATGCTTTAAGAGTGTGGATGAGGCCAGCAAATCAAAAAATAAGCATGTAGCGGATAATAGTTTTGCCGTAAATGGGGATCGACGGGGACCGACAGAAGCCGGAGAAGAGTGAAGGAGACGGGGAAACCAAAAAATTTCGTTTCTCAACTTATTTTGTCATCTTGGATGGAAGCATTGAATACGTGCAAATTGGATAAAATTAATCTACAGTATGAAAATACCTAGATTACTTATGGTATTTCACTGTTTATATAAATAATAAAAAAATATTGATATATTTGTAAAATTTAATTATAATAATTTAGTGTTGTGGCTCAACTAATACACTTGTAAAGCCACAAAGTCACGAGTTTGAATTCAAATCTTGTTAGTAAATGACATATCCTCTAGATCCTCGAGCGTAAACAGCCTGCTACTATAGGCCAAACTTATTTTTAATTTTTTGCACTTTGAAAAAAATTATAAAATTCACCTGCTTTTCATTTTTATTTTTAACATGATCATAAATACTATTATAAAATGATATTTAAATTTTAATAATTATTTTCTAGGTATATATATATGATATACAAATACTAATGATAAATTGTTCATAATAGTTCAATTCAAATATTTTTTTTAAAATATATTTTTAACATAATTTTATTATAATTATGATGTTTGTAGATTTCAATCACATTTTTTTTAAAATTGCATTATCAATAATAAAATCTTTGTTTTATAACAAAAACAATGGTTTTGGTTAAAAACCATGTGTTCAATAAAATTAACAAGAAATACATTAATAATTTTTTTTTTATCATGATTGAAAAAAAAAAAATGTAATTTTAGATTTCATAACAGTAATAAACAATTTCTTAAGACTTGGACATTTTTTGTTTTGTGTTTAAAGTTTATATTTTTTTATTAACTTAGGTGTCCGAGCCAGTTTGTGCATATCTTAATTAATTTTACGGGTCCCTAAAGTTAACGATTATATAAACTATAGTTACCCTTGAAGGTTTATGAAAACTCAAACTGGTGATAACCTCTATAAAACAAATCTAGAATATAATTAGTTATACCTCTCTAGTTGCCTTTAAAGTTTATTTGTTTCTCACAATGTAGCCATGAATACAAACTAATACTTAATTAACTTAAGGGATAAATTTATTGAATGTCCATTAAATCTGAGGTAAAATCAATAAAATCAAAAGGGCTCAATTTGTAATGAAAAAAAAATAAAATTGGGGCTAGATTGAGTTTCTACTCCAGTAATGAATCACCATACAAACCCAAAGTATTTATTTTTATTCAATCACTGTTTTTCATTACGACCAGCACAAAAGCAACGAAGTTTTTAAAAGTTTAATAACAGTTGATTTTTTTAATATTTATTATTTAAAAATATATTAAAATAATTTTTTAATTATTTTTTTAAAATTATTTTTAACATTAATACATTAAAATAATCTAAAAAAATAAAATATATTAATTTAAAATAAAAACACATAAATTGTTTTTCAATTTACCACATTATCCCTGCTTTTGATTTTTTATTCTCAAACAAAAATAATTTTTTGCACATCGTAACATAATTTCCTTGCTCTTACAATTTTTTTTTTATAATATTGAGTACTTTTGATTTTTTTATAAAAATAAAATAAACTAAATTATGGATAAAATTTCCTTACCCTTTCAATTTTTTAATACATTTTTTATTAAATGAATTTTCTATTAAAATCAATATATATTTTAAAATGAATCATGTGAATGTTGTTTTTTCAAGAGTTAATTAAAAAACATCGATATTATGAGGGGAAGTTGAGCTTCTTAAAATATAAAATATAAAGGGGGACTTGAAAATATTATTGATAACAGATATTTGAAAAAAAGATAAATTTTGGTTTTTTTTTAATTTATTGTTGGGTGCTTTTTAGGTTTTCTAAAGAGCACCTTCTTATAAAATGATTTTTTTAGAATAAAATTAAATGAACTATATGGGCACAATTTCCTTATCATTTTTCTTTTAAAAAAACTTTATAATATTTTTTATTTTATTTTTAAGTGTGTATTTAGTAAGATAATATACGGTTTGTTTTAATTTAAAAAGTATTAAAAATATATTTTTTAGATTTTTATTTTTTCTATCAACATATCAAAACTATAAAAAAAATTAAAAATTTAAATTTAATATTTTTTAAATAAAAAATAATTTAAAATTATTTTAAAAAGCATGTTTAACCGAAAAAACAAACATTAGTTTGACTTTATTTTTTAATATTATAATTTAAAAAATATCTTTTTTATATTTTAAATTTAGTCAGCTTCTAGGAAGGTGAATAATAATAATAGTAGTAGAATAGCTCGAAATTAGAATTGCCTTTAGCTTGGGTTACCCACTAGGGCTACATCCTTTTCACATCAGCCTACATCTGTCTTTCCCAATTCGCACTTTCCCTTCAGCTGCAGTGCTTGCTTCCTTGCTTTTTTCAGATTTTATAATCAGATCGTTCTGGAAATCATCCTCTTAAGTTTGGACAACATCTGTATCATTACAGGTAAACAATAACCTAATTTGTTTCATATTATTTATTTATTTATTGTCTTTTAACTATAATTAGTTCTGCCTGCTTTGTAGATTTTGTTTGGAGTTGGAGATCCGATCAGACTATAATTATTTCAGAGACCTATTTGATTTCATGTTCTAACCCGCCTTATTCCTC
Source organism: Populus alba (assembly GCF_005239225.2). Classification (NCBI taxonomy): domain Eukaryota; kingdom Viridiplantae; phylum Streptophyta; class Magnoliopsida; order Malpighiales; family Salicaceae; genus Populus; species Populus alba. The sequence goes on along the minus strand of NC_133294.1, from coordinate 15,333,279 downwards.
TCACACAGAATTGAAGATAAGAGAGGAAGTTTGCTGCTAGTTAACCTGTCTATGCTCCTCTGTTTCTGTTCTAATTAACGTCTTCCAAGTTACATCACCTTATCAGCCGGCACGGTACGAAGTTTTTTTCCTTTGCCTAGTCCTATTTTGAAATTATCTTGTATGTCATCATGCTTATTTATTTTTTTCTATTTTTATAAACAGAAGAATTTATGCAAGTTTTTTATTTGGTGCAATTGATTAAACTTTCATTTTATTGAATGTTTTGACATTTTTTTTTTATGTTATAGGGACGCTAAAGTACAAGGAGAAAATGGTTTTATCAGATGATCAATTCCAGGCTTACGTTGAGGAGAATGATGTTGGTAAGAAGTGTAAGTTCTGCGGGCATCTATTTGCGTTTCGTACTTCGATTTCAAGGATCAAATGGCACTGGTCAGGTACTAAAGGGCATGGTGCTGCGATTTGTAGAGAAGTGCCTAAGGATGTTCAAGAAGCAGCCTTTCTAGCTATGGAGGGTGCCAACAAAAAATGTAGAATTAGAGCTGACTGGTTAATTAATGTAGATAACAAGACAGATAGATTAGTGAAGCCTGTTGCAGAAGCTAGCTCTTCTGGTGGCCATACTCCCAACAAAAGTGATGCTAGAGAAAATGCGTTACCCACTAGCTCTTCGGAGTTAGCGGGTAAAACATTTGAAGAGAATAAGAATGCCATCTTGTCTTGGTTAATGAATGATGAAGTCTTATGCATTGGCATTTATGGGATGGGAGGTGTGGGTAAAACTTCACTGATGAAACATGTTTACTATCAACTTAGAAAAAAATCAGGCACTTTTCATCATGTTTACTGGATCTCTATACCTCAAGATTTTAGCATTTATAAATTGCAGAATCTTATTGCTAGATGTCTAGGTATACATCTTTCAAATGAAGACGACGAGATCCTAAGAGCCCAGGAACTTTCAGAAGCATTTGTAATGAAATTGCAGCCTTTCCTCATTTTGGACAATCTGTGGGACACTTTTGATCCAGAGAAGGTGGGAATTCCTGTCCAAGAGAAGGGATGCAAGTTGATTCTTACAACTAGATCATTAAAAGTTTGTCGAGGGATGGGCTGCCTGCAAAAAATCAAAGTGGAGCCTCTACCTTGGGAAGAGGCTTGGACTTTGTTTAGAGAGAGATTTACACATGATGTAGTAATTTCTCCAGAAGTTGAGCAAATTGCAAAATCTGTTACAAGGAAATGTGCTGGTTTACCTTTGGGAATTATTACAATGGCAGAAAGCATGAGGGGTGTGAGTGACCTGCATGAGTGGAGGAATACATTGGAGAAATTGAAAAAATCTGAAGTTAGGGACATGAAAGATAAGGTATTTCCGTCATTGAGGTTTAGCTATGACCAGTTAGGTGATTTAGCACAACAACAATGTTTCTTATACTGTGCGTTATTTCCAGAAGATTATGGGATTAGTAGGGAGGACTTGATAGGTTATTTGATTGATGAGGGAATAATTGAAGGGATTGATAGCAGGCAAGCAGAATTTGATGAGGGCCATACGATGCTCAATGAACTTGAAAATGTCTGTTTGTTGGAAAGTTGTGATGATTATAATAATGGTTATAGATCTGTCAGGATGCATGGCTTGATTAGGGACATGGCCTGCCAAATCCTGCGAATGAGCTCTCCAATCATGGTTGGCGAAGAATTACGAGACGTGGATAAGTGGAAAGAGGTTCTTACAAGAGTGTCCTGGATAAATGGTAAATTCAAAGAAATTCCTTCTAGCCATTCACCAAGGTGTCCCAATCTTTCAACCTTATTGTTACCCTATAATTACACTTTGAGATTTATTGGGTATTCTTTTTTCAAGCATTTGAACAAGCTCAAGGTTCTTGATCTGTCGGAGACAAATATTGAATTATTGCCAGATTCTGTCTCTGATTTGGAGAATCTTAGTGCATTATTGCTCAAAGGTTGTAAGCAGCTAAGGCATGTGCCATCATTAAAAAAGCTTAGGCTACTGAAGAGGTTGGATCTCAGTGATACCGTACTTGTAGATGTGCCTCAAGACATGGATTATCTATCCAACCTCAGGTATCTTAAACTCAATGGATGTAGTCAGAAGGAGTTTCCTCCTGGAATATTACCTCAACTTTATCGCCTGCAATTCTTTGCACTAGATGATTGGGTGCAGGGACAATATGCTCCAGTAACAGTTGAAGGAAAGGAAGTAGCATGCTTGAGGAAGTTGGAAACTTTGGAATGCCATTTTGAATGTTTCTCTGACTTCATAGGGTATCTCAAATCTTGGGACGGGACCCTATCACTAAGTACATACAAATTTTTAGTAGGACAATGGAATGATAACAAAGACTATTTACGTGTATTGGAATTTTCTGGAAGAAGTAGAAAAGTATGTTTATATAACTTCAATATCAACTGCAATCGAAGTTCTCCATTTTTCCCATGTGACATTCAAGAACTGGTGATTTTGAGATGCACTGATGCAGGAAGTTTATGCGACGTCTTATCATTACAGTATGCAATTGAACTAGAGTGCATTAAAATTCAGCTGTGTTATAGAATGGAGAGCTTGCTTTCATCTTCTTGGTTCTGCTCTACTTTGTTACCACCGCCATCTGATGGTATATTTTCTCATCTCAAAGACTTCCATTGTCATGGGTGTTCAAGTATGAAAAAGCTGTTCCCTCTTGCCTTGCTGCGAAACCTAGCAAACCTGGAATTGATTTCAGTCGAGGAATGTCACAAAATGGAGGAGATAATAGCAACAAGTGTAGACTGGGTTGTGGGTGAAGAAAGCAGCAGTAGCTGCAGTTCCAGCGAATTCGATCTCCCAAACTTAAGACGTCTCAACCTTGTTTATTTGCCAAAACTGAAAAGTATATGTAGTGCCAAATTGATTTGCGGTTCTCTCCAAAAGATCAGAGTAAGAGATTGTCCGAAGCTAAAGAGGATACCAATCTGCCTTCCCGTGCTTGACAATGGCCAGCCAAGTCCCCCCCCATCTCTTGAAGAAATCGATGTAGATCCAAAAGAATGGTGGGAGTCGGTGGAGTGGGACCATCCTAACACTAAGGATGTACTTCTTCCTTTTGTAGTTTTAGGTGACGGTTCCAGAGTCTCAGACTGCTCGAAGAAGATGAAGACCGAGGAAGAAACATAAGAAAAACGTTTGTAAGTTTTACTGGCAAGCTTTTTTTAGCCTTTACTTGTCCTCTTCATATATTTTTCATACCACCCTTTATGGCTTTTAACCTCTCTCTCTCTCTCAACTAAAATCACTTACCCACTTTTTAAGTATAAAAGTCCTTCGATTCACATGTTTCAACTGGTACCTAGTTGGATTCTCAACTAATTTTCTAAATCCTCTCTGTGCCCCGTTTGTACATGCAGGATCCAACACCCTGTGAATGCTGATGCCGGATCAATTTTCACGGAGCACCTACTATTTCAGAAACCGGTATATTGTAGCGTGCATTTTCCTGTATTTCATGCCGTTTCTACTCTTTTTTTTTTTTTTTAATATTTGAAATACTGTGATGAACCTTCATCGGAAATTATATAACTACTTTGACTTATGAAGTTGTAATTTCAGTTGCTGCACTCATAGAGGCTTTCCTAGATTTCATTTGTTTTGTTTTTTTCTTAAATATATTTCATCTCATTTCATGCTTCCATTTCTGCGATGAGCATCCCAGTCTTCTTTCTCTACAATTGTGCATTAATTTAGACAACAAATTGGAAAAAGTTAACAGCAAGAAGAACATTCCCAGCTGCATATATTTTATGAAACAGAAATAAGAAAATTACACCTCATCTGTGTAGATTGTTAAAGGAAAAGCTAATCCAAGAAAATCAAGCCAGTTCATGACACCAAGAAAATCAAGGAGAGGAATCTTTTCTGCTACTGTCAATTAATGTAAATTGATTTGTTTCCTGGTTTGTAAACAAATCAAGCTTATTTTTAGGAAGTAGAATAGGATTGGACTCATAGATGGTTCAATCAAAGAATCAGATGCGAGAAGAGTGTCCCTTTTCTTATTTATTTCAACTTCAGATTTTCACGGACTATTTTGAATTATTTTTGGATCTCTAACATGCTTTTATCCTCTCATATTTGATATTTAAAATTGTGATCTATATACGAGGTGTTTTCTAGTATTAAATAAGTTATTTTTCTTAAAAAAAATATAAAAATAATAAAAATCTTTCTTTCAAAAATATATTTATATATTTTAAAATTACATATGGCCATGTTTGTCTAAAAAAAAGCATGTTTGCATTATAATACAAGGAATGTTAAAAAAAAAAACTACAAAAAAAAAAGAATTGCATAACTTAGCATTCCTTGAAAATACCAAAAAAAAAAAAAAATTGTTTTTATATTTGGATGCATCATTGGATAGCAAATTTATTAAATCCATAAGGACTTGTTCTAAATACCAAAAAAAAATTAATTTGTTTATTTTAATACCAAATAATTATGAACTTATATGTAAGATATATTTTTCATATTAAAAAAAAAAATACAAAAACATGTTTGAGCTCTAAAATAGCTAGATTTACTTAACCATAAAATCATAATTCACTTTATTGGTGTGGACTAGCTTTTAATTAATAGATAGACTAATGGTTAGATAAAATACATAATAGTATTTAAACTTTGAAGACCAATTAAAAAATGATCAAAATATTAGTATGGTGAATTTAAATTTTTTTTTAATTGATAAAAAAACATAGAATTTTTTACTTTTTTAACACAAAAAATTTGATTTGTGAGGAATCTTATAATTATAAATAAAAAAGCTTAATGGAATATGTTTATCATTTTAAATTTTGGTGGTCCTGCATTTTTTTATCAATCTCTTTGTTTCAAGTAAACCTATAATACTCAGGAACAATAGAATTTCTCAGAGAAAATCTTTTCATGTCCTGGCAAAGTAAAAAAGAAAGTTGTTTGATTACAGGGTTGTGTTTGTATGTCTTTTAACAGTATTCTAGTATAAAAAAACATGAAAATTAATTATTTTTTGTTTTTTTAATGGTTTTGATGTGTTATATCATAAATAAAAAAATCTAAAAAAATTTATTTTTATTTATTTTCAAGTAAAAATATTTTTAAAAAGAAGAGAAGTTTAAAATTCTGGTATTTGATTTTCCCGAATGCAAGGTATTATTAATATAGTAAGTAGTAAGCATTAAGCATGCGTGATAACGAAAATGTAATTGGACGGTCAAGATGATGGACATGGACACCCCCGGTTGATCCCACGAACTAGTTGACGTGGTTGTAATTTAATAATGTTATATATTCTATCAGAAGAAGAAAGGAAGAGGCGGGGATAGCTCAGTTGGGAGAGCGTCAGACTGAAGATCTGAAGGTCGCGTGTTCGATCCACGCTCACCGCATTTTTTTTACTCTTTTTTCTCCTGTTTATGATTTATCTTGGATTGTTTCATAATCGAGGAGTACGATTTATCTTCCTAAATGATATCGATGATTTTGGGAGTTGTTTCACAATCACAGAGTTTGAGCAGACAAGCATCTTGTTTCTACACAACAGGTGGTTTCGACTCAATTTCTATGGTCTATCAAAGGTGAACCATTTTGTTAAAATGAAGCAGCTGCACGGATCTGCAGACAGAAATCACATGAGTATCTCAAATCTATGATAACGAGTAAGTCAAGCTACATCAATCACATCAATGTCTCTTGGAGTCCTCTCCAATACTTGGCAGTTGAAGAGCAAAATTGAATTGCTTCTGCTAAATTACACCAGTATGCGCATGCAAGCAATTCTGACGATGATGATCGATAGACCATTCAGCTATAAAGTTTAACCGAAACTACTTTGTCATCTCTTGTTGGGACAAAAATCAAAATGGGATCAGATGTGCTTCAAAACTTCTCCTAGAACAAGGCCCCACTGAGTCCAGTGGGTCCCCCCCTGCATCAATGGAAAAACTGGATTCAGAAATCTACTAACAATAAAATATGGGTGTTAAGATTGCAGTGCATTTCTCGTTTCCTTATTGCATCAATACTCGCGGGAATGGAGATGCGTGAACCGAGTATGTACCTGGCAATATACGGCAAAAGGCTCCCTTAGGGGCCCATCACATGATAATTCACTTGTGCTCCCATCAATGAAGGTTCCATCAGCGAAGATCACCTGGTACATTATATTTGAGATACTCATGTCAGAAAAACTACTAAAATTCTAGTTACAAGCGAGAAAATAATCACAAAATTATAAAGAAATTATCAATATACAAAAAGTTCCCCTTGTCTTGAGCTAATCCATATGACAAAATCCATTTGTGCAACACCAGTATAGCCACTGCCTCGAGTATTTCACTCGACATTAAAAACACAAAGATGTATCCTTTTATTAATCTAGTAAAGTGATCAAGATGGCGAAAATGAGAACTTGAATTGATGGAACCCATGCAGTTGGCCGTAGGACTAGAGCATACTGCCCTAGAGGCAGCACTCACATTGAGCTTCAAAAAACTTTTTAACTGCATTGTAGTATAAAATTCAACGTAAATACAGCCAGGCAGTACCTCTGATGCATATCCAGGAGTCGAGCCTGCAACTGGTTTAGTATATGAAGCTACAGGGGAGCTTCTTTGAACAGCCTCACAGAAAGCGATGAGAAGCTCACGGCTACCAAGCTGCACTGCCTGAAAATCAACGAGAATTTCAGCTGCCAAAGTATCTCAGAAGAGCTTAGAACAAAAAAATAAAACAAACCTGGACTGTATCATGACGGGTGACACGAGGTAGGGGCTGCACTTTATATCCTTTAGATGCCATGACTTCAGCGATTAGAAAAGCCCCCTTTATTACAGAAGAAACGATTAACCCACCACCAAACACAACAGAGTATTATGGCAACTACGGACATGCATAATTGAATACCTTGATTGCCTCGCCAACCATTTGAGGTGAAAGGAACAGTCCCTGGAAATAAGCTCGCATTACATCACCAGGAGTTGAGCCGCAATCTATCCCAAGCCCTGGCGCAGAGAGACGAGCAGCTGCTGCTTCTACCCATTTTTTCTTCCCTGCAATATATCCACCACATGGTGCAATGGTTCCGCCAGGATTTTTAATCAAACTACCTGCAATCAGATCTGCACCCTGCCCCACCATTAACCAAGAAAAAAAATAAAAAAGCTACCCTTCTTCAGCAAAAGGATGAAAGCTACATCACATACCACAGCTGGAGGTTCAATGCTTTCAACGAATTCACCATAGCAATTATCCACCATGACCAAGCAATTAGGATTCTGCATCTTCAAGTATGCATTTGAAGGGACATTGATGAAAATGAAAAATGTTAAACAGTAGATGACACAGCAGTGTAAAAAGGAGTAACAGAGCACATTGATTTATTAACTACATGATCTATAAACAAGCACCGATCTTGAAAGGAATAAAGGAGGGAGAGGCAACTAATTCCACGATTTTACAATTTTACCACTCAAACCAACGTAAAACCACAGCAAGCATACAGATCACATATGCATAATACAAAGCATTTTGAAATGAGCCAACTTCACTGACAATTTCAGATCATGATCCTCAGCAATTACTGCATATTTCTATGTTCATACCTTGATCATCTTTATAGCCCTCCCTATCTCATTTACACTTAAACTTTGACGCCAAGAATAACCACATGACCTTTGAATGAGGGCACATTTTGTATGAGGCTTTAAAGCATGCATAAGACAATCCCAGTCAAGTCCACCATCTTCAGCAAGCTGTGATATCATAATGTAAGAAAACTTTTGCAAATGAAATTTGAAAAAGAAAAGAACAGAAAAACTTGCTTAGTTCTGCTATTAGTGACATACAGGAACTTCTCGGTATTCCACGCCAAAATCTTTCAGGGAACCCAGTCCATTGGAATCCCTCTTTCCAATAACTTCCTCTAAGGTGTCATAAGGAGCACCAGCAACTGCCAAGAGCTGGCAATCAAATTAATCTAACTCCGCCTTATGGAAGCCAATTAAAGCAGAGAACATTATAAAACTACTGACATGGCTTTCCAACAGAAATTGAAGAGAAGAAAACCTCAAAATAACAGCTCACCTCATCTCCTGGCCTCAAAAATGCAAACAACGCACAGGTAATAGCATGGGTTCCTGAGAAAAACTAATGAATGACCAAAGGGGCAGAGAATTAACAAAGCATACTGGATTAAAAAAGAATAACATTAAGAATCAAGGATACAGATAGAAAATAGAGCAAACCTGTGAGCGAACTAGTGCAGATTCAGCCCCAACAATCTCTGCAAAAGCTTGGTCCAGTGCTTCACGTCCACCAGCTTCATCATGACCATAGCCAGTGGACCCGCTGAAGTGCTGGTTATAACCATAAGTATGGAAATATAAACACCACCATATGTGAATATATTTATTCATTCTTAGAGAGGAAAACAGGTAAGCACACATCCAAAGGTACTTATGCCATGGAAAGCAGCTATTTGTCTTTACACTGTATGACACATATGAGAAACCTTAAAGGTAACCTGAAACTTTATTGATAACCATTGAATATCATCTTGCAAGTTTCATATAAATAGTTTTTGAACTTACATGAGATCCAAGCCTAGCATTCTGGAAAGCTTTAAGAACACGAGAAGTATTGCATGCCACCAAATTATCCACAGCTCTGAACTCTGAATGCAAGGAGTCTACTGCTTTCACAACCTGCATATTAGTCATATGGGTCAAGATTCAGTGGTCACCACATACAGTAAGCAGTACATTGAAAGCAAATAGAATGTCTAAAACTACAATGAAAGCATTCTAGTTCATGGATGGTGTAATAAGTATACCAAATCAGAAAGTGTAGTAGAGGATTTTAGTATGAATGCTTGACTGCTGAGTAAATTGTGGGAATCACATGAGAAAAATAAACGTAGCTCATCCCAAGTCTCAATTCAGAAATGGTGAATTGAGGTAGAGTAGACCGATGATCCTGTAGTCATTTGATGCATCTAATGGGAAGTTTTTCTCATCTTTTGAAAGCCAGAACACAATCCGCAGCTTGGACCTACCCACCGTTTTACCACTTGATGATAAGCCCGCAGGCAGAAAACCTTTCCCTCCATATCCAAAATACCATGAAATTGATTGAAGATATTAATTTCTAGTCATTTCCTACATATCCCAGCAACAAAAATCGTTGTCCTCAGAAAAGACCAATAACCAATCATTATATTGAAAATAGGAAACCAATAAATTTATTTGTATTGATCTTTCTTCCTTTTTTCCAATCTCTCATAAACCAAAGATACAGTCTTTGTCTCATCAAACATAACATTTTAAAACAATGAGATAACTACAACCACAACATAATTTAATCCAAGTCTTTCATTTCCCAGCACTTTCTATGCAACCAAACAGAGCAACAACCAGATTAAACTACTGGGTTATTGAAAACTAACATTTCGAGTCAAAGAAAGTAAAGGTTCTCTAGTCCTAGCAGAAAAGGGCTAAACTTTCAGTTTTATTATACTACTTTGCCGCATTTTCTATTGAACTAAACAGAGAAGAGAGCAAATTGGAGTAATGGGTTTTTGGGTTCATTACCTCTGGAACAAAAGGACTTTCATTGTGCTGAAATGAAATTTGAGAGCTTGAAGGAACTTTAACTGATGGCATGGAGACTCTCACGGAGTTTGCAGGATAAGCAACAGGAATGGCGCAGGATAAGGTCCACATCTTCGTTCCAGTCTCTCAGAGCTGCTGCAGGTTAATGTAGCAGCAGTGTAATGACTTAACAAAACAATAGAGCTTTTTTATTTTTTTTTTCCATCGAAAAAGATGTTTTATTCGTTAATTATAATTTAGATACTGTATCAAAATAATTTAATTTATTTTTGTGATATAAAAAATATTAAATAATACTTTGATCATTATTGACTATATTTAATTTAATAAACATTTTGTTTCAAAAAAAATATTTTCTTTTAAAACATAAAATACACTAAATGGATTCAATAATAAATAGATTTAAGAATATAGGGATTAAATAAATATTTCCCGACACAATAATGACTAATTTAACCGATTAGTTTTGCTAAACTAAGGGTCTAATTTATAATTAACTCCCATTACTATTATCAATTACTGGAAACAAGTCTTTGAAGCTGTTTGTAATTATATTCTAAATGATATTTATGAAAATTTAAAATTTTATTTAAAATTATTTTAATATATTAATATTAATATAATTTTTAAAAATAAAAAAATTTATATTAATATATTTTTAAATAAAATATATCTTAAAAAACAACTATTGTATTTAAAAAAAAAAAACCTTAATTGCATATAAAACTCGTAACCACGCAAAATATTTTTAATGTTTTAGGCTTTTGTTGTAACTTTTCTTTAAAGAAAAAAACTAAAAAATTAATTAAATTAAAAAAATCAGAAAAAAATTTAAAAACATTGTACTAAAAAAAATTAATTAAATTTTTTTTTTAAAATTGACTGATTAGGTTTGGTTTTAGTTTTATAAAATAAAAAAAAACTAAACAAAAATAAACCGAAAAAAAAAGAGCCACATGAAAAAAAACAAATCAAACAAAAAAAAATTCAAAATTCAAAATTATTTACTTATTTATTATTTTTCACATTTTGTTTTGGGATGGCATAACATTGTTATGATAACGATAAATTTGTTTTCAATCGATCGACCCTTGAAATTGTCAAGTGCCGAATACTGGGAGGTGCAAAATTTAACGAAAGTAAAATTTAATTAACAGGTTTTTTTATGTCTAAGAATTCAATATTTAATTTATATCATAAAAAAAGACCTTATATTTTCTTTAGAAATTATAAGGGCCTTAGTTATCGCTAATCCTTATGTATGGCTCACATTCTTGTACCTGTTTTAATAATTTTAATTCAGATTTACTTTGAACTATTCATATATTTAATTTTTAAAAACAATTAAAGGTATGACTAATTCACTTTACATTCACAAAAACACTATTAATTAAAATAATATTTTATGGTTTTTTTATGTTTATATTTTTTAATTAACCCGAGTTCACTTAAGGCTTTTTGAGTCTTTTATTAATTGGCTTTCAACATTTAGTTGGTTGGAGATTGGGTTTCATGATATTTTTTTTATATTTTTTCTATCAAGTTATTCTAGTTTCATAACCTGAGTCGTAGGTTTATCGGGTTAACTTAAGTTGACTTGAATTTTTTCAAAAGTTTATTTTTTGATTTTATCCTTTAAAATGAGTTGTTTTAGAGCTGGGCTTCATAACTGTTTTGTTTCTATGGATAATTTTATTCTCACTACTCATGTCACAAGTTTAATTAGTTCATAATTAGGTTTCATGATTTTTTTTTTTTATTTTCTCTATATTAAGTTATCTTGATCTCATGATGTGGGTCACGGGTTTATCGAGTTAACCCTAGATGACTTAGATTATTTTTCTCTCTCTCTTTTTAAATCTTTTTCTTTTTCAATTGTCTTTCAACAATGAGTTGATTTAGAGTTAGGTTTCATAATTTTTTTTTTGTTTTCTATGGGATAATCTTATTCTCACAACTCAATTCACAAGTTTAATGAGTTTATACAGGTAGACTCGCACCATTATTTTTTGTCTTTTTTTAAAAAAAATTCCTTCAATATTTTTGCTTATTGGAAATTAAGCTTCCTAATATTTTTAAATTGCTTTTTTTTTCCTATATGATTATCATGTTCTCATGACCTAGAATGTTAGTTTTGTAAATTAATAGGATTAGTTTGGATCGATCTAATATGTCGCTATCTCAATATTAAAAAAAAAAATTTCATCTGATATATCACCATTTTAGTATTTAAAAAAGGGTGTCGTCTAATATATATCAGATTTTTAATTCATTATTGATTTATTTTTCTATGTTAAAATACATGTTAGAAATACTTTTATATTTGTTTTACATTTTTAAAAAAACATTATTTAACCAGTAGTGTAGCATGACAAAAAATCTAGTAATATTCTACCTGTAGAAAAAAATGAGTGAGTTGGGTAGATTTTTTTTTTTCTTTATGATTGAATTTTCAAGTTTTGCCTCCTTATCTATGATCGTGAAACATTTTGCATGTATGTTTATAAATTGAATTAACATATCTAAACTTATAAAGAAATCTAGATGAGTGAAATCAACCAGCTTGTTAGTGAAAAATAACACACTTTTTAGTTTTATTTTTATACCTGGTTAAAATTTTATAAAAAATATTCTAAAAACCTGGTTTTATAGATGGTCAGCCGGTTAATTAACTAAGGCCTTGTTTGTTTCTAGAAATTTATTTTTTTAAAAACTATTTTCTTCACTTTTTTTATGTTTAGTAAACATAAAGAAAGTTGTTATAGGAAAACTCAATTCAAATCAAAGAAAAGAATAATGATTTGCCGCATAAAAGTGTTTTCATTTTCTTATTCCAAGGAAAACACTTTCTTTTGTTTACCAAAATAAAACGTGTTGTTTTCTTCTCTTGTGACAAGCAAAACAGGGATTTTTTCACCAATCACTGGACCACGTGCACCTCATCCTCACACTTTATCTCTTGAAGACTTGCAACCTTTTTCTTATTGTATTTCATTTTCCTTGTTTTGTTTTGTTTTTTTTTAATTTCCTAGTGCTTTGTTATTTCCTAGTGCTTTGCTAGTAACAAATAGAATAGTGAAAATTTTTATTCACATGGAGGATAAATGATAAGAGGGAGACGAGAATATAAAATATAAAATGAAAATAAGATTTAAAAAAAAATAATATATAGTTATATTTTATAAAATAAGCTATATATAAATATAAGATATAATAAAAAAAATTCATCATTACACTTTTTAGATTTTATTTTTTTATTGTAAGTGATTAAATATTTATATTAAATATTTTATATATATTTAGATAAACTTGAAAAAAAAATTAATTCATTAATAAATTATTTTTCAGTTCATTTTTCATGACATAACTAAACACTGGAAAGTGTTTTCCAGTTCATTTTCCATAACACTACCAAATATCGAAAAATAATTCATTTTCCTGAAATTCACTTTCCAAGAAAACCACTTTCCAACAAATAAACAGAGCCTAAGTTGTTTTGATAATAAATAAGTTTGATTGTTGTTGTTTTGAACTCTTTCGTAGCTATATTTTGCATGACATTTATTTCAAGATGTCATAAAAAAGCCCAATAGCATTGTAATTAAAGTAGACACCATACCTTGACGGGATTCAACACTGATTTTATCTACATTTATGCCTTCCTTTTTGCGTAAGCACTTGTTTTAACAAATCTGATTCAGCCACGATCGAATGAAGAACTGTGTTTATGCTATGCACTCAAGCAAAGGTATTTTTATGCCCATTAATCTTCTTCAACAATTGGAAACAATACCAGGAAAGAAAGTGATGAGAATATATCCTGGCTGGTGCAAAGCAGATTGTTCAAGCCTGTCAAAATTTATGTTAATGGTGAGAACTTAATTGTTGCTCTATTGAAGTAATAAAGCCTAATTCTTCTCGTTCACTCATGAAAATGGATTTCTGCAGACCCCATTATCATGCCTGGCACTAAGGTTTTTGTTTTCCTTTCTCAAGAAGTTATATTCAGAGATGATATATAAGAGTAGTATGAAGCTCAAACCTAAATAAAGAATAATCAGCCCTTTTTCGGTGAGAATGGCCCCAGGTAAAATCTTTTGTTGTTAGTTGCTTGTGTTTGTTGTTTAAACCTACAACAAATGTTTTTCTATTGTGATTTTCTAGTATATATGGATGATATATTTCTGTTAGTGTTTACTGATGAAGTTAGTGATTAAAGAATTCAGCTGATAAATATCACCGTAATATATATCAAGAAATCTGATGAAGTTAAACTCTTGCCAAGTCAATCGCAGCTGTTACCATGATAAGTGCCAGATTGTGTGCTCTCCGTAATCATAGGATTAGTTTGAAATATTGCTATCAATTCTGATTGTAATTATCTTTTCGTTACACATATTTGAATCCTGCAATTAAGATTCCTAGACTGTATAAATGTTAAAACAAATGAATAAGAAAAGTTAAGTTGCATTACATAAGATTGCAGTGTAAAGTTTCTATATGGTATCAGAGCAGGAAAATCTCTAACGAGTATTCATCCCTTCCACTGTCCTTCCACTGCTTCCTGCAAATGGCAACTTCCACTGCACCTTCCACCGATTCAACATTCTCACCCATTATCACCATCAATGCTGCCACCACCATCAATGAAAAACTCACTCCCTCTACCTTTCCTTAGTGGCGTGCTCAATTTGAAGCATTGCTCATTGGCTATGATATTATTGATTGTGTAACAGGTACACACAAATGCCCTGTTATTGATGCACAAAACCTCATTGCATCTAAAGCCGCGAATTCCCACTGGATTCGCCAAGATAAACTTATTTTACATGCTATTCTCGTCTCCACCTCCACCACTATAACCCCCCTTCTCTCTGCCTACAAAACATCAAATGAGGCCTGGACAACACTTACCCGGTTATATGCTGGCAAATCAAGAACGCGTGTTATGCAGCTTAAGGAAAACTTGACCTTGAGCACACATGGGTCTCGTCCAGTTACCGAATTTCTTCAAAGTATTAAAGTAATTGTTGATGAGCTCGCTGTCATCGATTGTCCTGTTTCAGACAATGACCTAACTCTCTACATACTCAATGGATTGGGTATTGAATTCAGAGAAATTGTAGCACCCATTCGTGCTCGAGAAACATCTCTGAAGTTTGAAGAAATTCATGATCTTCTTGTTAGCCATGAAAATTATCTTCGGCGGCTGGAGCACCAATCCACAAATTCATTTGTTCCCACTGCCAATTATTCTAATCGCTGGAGCTCTCAGTCTTCTTCAAATTCCAGACAGTCCAAATGGCGTCCTCCGGTCTCTTTTGCCACTCCACGTGGACATAATGGGGCTCACCGAAATGGATACTTTAATTCAGGTCACAGAAGGTTTAAACCAAAATGTCAATTGTGTGATCAACTGGGTCATACAACTAAACAATGCCCACAAATGTCTGGTTCTGATTTCTCCGCAAATTGTGCAGCTTCTCCTCAATCCAAAAATCAGAAGTGGCTAGTTGACTCAGCAGCATCTCACAATATGACCACTGATCTCTCCAATTTGACGATTAATTCTGAATATGATGGTACTGATGAAGTTGTAATTGGGGATGGATCAGGTTTGCCTATATCTCATATTGGGTCGTTATCTCTAAAATCATCCAATCATGTCTTTCATTTACGTGACACTCTTTGCGTTCCAACCATTCATAAAAATCTTATATCTGTTCATCATTTTACCAAGCATAACAATGTTTACATTGAATTTCACCCTACTTATTTTTTGGTGAAGGATCAGATCACGGGGGCGCTCCTACTCAAAGGCGAATGTAAAGATGGAGTGTACCCATTTCCAGAGCATCTACCATCCAACAAGACAAATATTATTGCCTATGTTCATGAACACACAACATCTGATGGATGGCACAAATATCTTGGTCATCCATCTCCTAAATTGGTTAATCATCTCATTCATGCTTTTTCTTTACCTACTAATAAAACTAGCAGTTCTTCTTTGTGTACTTCATGCTCTCAAAACAAAGCTCATCGTCAATCATTTAGTACTCATGGTCTTACCAGCACTACTCCTATTGAACTGATTTACACGGATGTTTGGGGCCCATCCCATGATCTTGGCATTAATGGATTTAAATCTTATGTTATTTTTGTTGACCATTATACTAAATATATTTGGTTTTATCCCATGACTCAAAAATCAAATGTTCAAACCATTTTCCCCCAATTTCGCAATCTTGTGGAAAATCGTTTCAACACAAAAATAAAAAGTCTCTATTCTAATAATGGCGGGGAATATATTGGTCTCAAAAATTATCTTTCAGTTCATGGCATTAGTCACTATACTACTGCCCCTCATACCCCTCAACAAAATGGTTTGTCTGAAAGGCGACATCGCCATCTTGTTGAAATTGGTCTTACCTTGCTCACTGATGCTCACATGCCCCTTAATTATTGGCCCTGCGCATTTCAAACTGCTGCCTATCTTATAAATCGCATGCCCACAACCACCTTGAATAATCAGTCTCCATTTGAAAAATTATTCAATCAAAAACCCAACTATCTCAAACTCAAACAATTTGGTTGTCTCTGTTATCCATTAACCCGCCCATACAATAAACACAAACTTGAACCGAAAGTCAAATCATGTGTCTTCATAGGTTACAGCTTATCCCAAAATGCTTATTTGTGCCTTGAGCGGTCTACCAACAGAATTTTCACATCACGCCACGTCATTTTTCATGAAAGCACTTTCCCCTTTCATCAGTTCGGTCATCATAGTTCTTTTTCTTCTCTATCGGTTGAGCAAGGCTCTTCTGTGCCCATCACCTTATCCAAACTACAGTTTGATTTACCTCATCCCAGCACTTCCCTGGATGTGGGTATCGAAGTCTTGCAATCATTTGAGCATGGGTCGTCCTCTGCACCGTCTCCTCTCCAGGTAAGTAATTCCAATTCCCTTTTGCCTTTAAATCCCAATCCTTCCCTTAAATTATCTACTTCAATTGTCCCTGAACATCCTACTGTGAGAATGCATAGTATGATTACTAGGTCCATGAATGACATTTATAAACCTAAGAAATCATTCCTTGTTACCAAACACCCCATTCTATCCTCCTTAGAACCCTTGAATGTTGTTGCTGCTCTTTCTAATTCTAGATGACGTGAGGCCATGTCCTTCGAATTAACTGCCTTGATGCGTCATAATACCTGACAATTGGTGCCTCCTCTAATTGGATGTAATATTATTGGGTGTAAATGGGTATTTCAGGTGAAGAGGCATGCTAATGGGTCTGTTGATCGGTTTAAGGCTAGACTAGTAGCCAAAGGGTTCAATCAGCGACCCAGACTAGATTACAAAGAAACATTCAGTCCTGTTGTTAAGTCAGTAACCATATGCACTGTTTTGACCATTGTTGTGATGCAGCACTGGCTTTTGCGCCAATTAGATGTTAATAACGCATTCCTTCATGGCCATCTCACCAAAACAGTTTATATGAAACAACCCCCTAGTTTCAGGAGTTCTGATCATCCTGATTATGTTTGCTGCCTCACCAAGGCTATCTAAGGCCTAAAACAGGCCCCTCGTGCCTGGTTTGCTGCCCTTACGCATACCTTAACAGAATTTGGTTTTCTAAATTCTAAATCAAACTCCTCTCTATTCGTGTTTCATGATGGTTCTACTCTTGCCTATTGCCTAGTATATGTTGATGATCTAATTATCACAGGCAATAACACAAATTTTGTTGGAAGCATTATTGATCATCTTAGCAGGAAATTTTCCATCAAAGACTTGAGGTCTTTGCATTTCTTTCTTGGTGTTGAGGTTATTCCTATTGCAGCTGGTTTATTTCTATCTCAACACAAATATATCCGAGATTTACTTGCCAAAACCAGTATGGATGGTGCTCGCGATGTTGCCACGCCTCTCTCATCATCGGTTTCTTTACAGTTGGATGATGGTTCTGCATCTATTGACTCTACTGAATATTGCAAAGTTATTGGCGCTTGCAATACCTGTCCCTCACTCGACCTGGCATCAGTTTTGCTGTCAATAAACTCTCTCAGTTTATGCATCATCCTAAGCAGACTCATTGAATAGCAACAAAAAGACTGTTGCTTTATCTGAAGAACACAATATTTCATGGAGTTACCATCGACAAAGCTTTAAGCAGCACATTAACTTGTTTCTCGAATGCTGATTGGGCTGGAAGTCTTGATGACAGAAAATCAACTTCAGCTTATATGCTATTCCTTGGTCACACACCAATTTCCTGGAGTTCTAAAAAGCAACGTGCTATCGCACGATCGTCAACTGAAGCTGAATATAGGGCCTTGGCAACGGCTGCTGCTGAGAGAGTGTGGGTACTCTCTCTACTTCAAGAACTTAAGTTTTCTCTATCACAACCACCTTTGCTCCTATGTGATAATTTGGGGGCAACACACTTAAGTTTCAATCCTATCCAGCACTCTCGGATGAAACACATACAAATTGATATTCACTTTGTGAGAGATTTGGTTGCGAAAAATATTCTTAATGTTCAACATGTTCACACCACTGATCAGCTAGCAGATCTGCTCACCAAGCCTCTCTCCCGGCAACGAACAGAATACTTATGTGACAAGATCGACCTATCCGATGGTAGCCTGTTCTTGCAGGGGCGTATCAAGGAATCTGATGAAGTTAAACTCTTGCCAAGTCAATCGCAACTGTTACCATGATAAGTGCCAGATTGTGTGCTCTCCGTAATAATATGATTAGTTTGAAATATTGTTATCAATTCTGATTGTAATTATCTTTCCGTTACACATATTTGAATCCTGCAATTAAGACTCCTAGACTGTATAAATGTTAAAACAAATGAATAAGAAAAGTTAAGTTGCATTACATAAGATTGCAGTGTAAAGTTTCTATAATATACTGATATAAAAATTTTATTAATGTTTTTATTTGTATTCAGTATTTTTCTGGTAGTGTTTAGAATTTACCTAATTGATGAAGATCTATTGATCATAAATATGTTTCAAGAAATAACAAATTTAGTTTGTGGTATGATCGTTTTGCTTGCTGAATCTTGAAGCATCGGCTAGGTTTTGACTGTTTGTGTATGTCTGCATAGAATTAAATTTTCTAATATCTCTAACTTAAACTTTGCTTCTGAACTCATAAATTTTATACCAATTTATAAAAGAAAACATTTCACAGATTCAACATCTTCATTAAGAGCATGGGAAAAAAAAAGATGTTGAATCTGTGAAAATCATGTACTATTTAATTTCTATAGTTACATAAAATATTTTGGGCTCTACAAAGAAGATTTGAAGTGGGAGATAAAGATTTTACAAACCAACTTATTAGGTTGATATGTGGAGCAGTTACTTGGTGATTCAGTGATAGATCAATGAAGTTAAGAGAAGGGGTATGAGAACAAGAGGACTGAAGTACCAGGGAAGAAGACGATGAGAAGAAGAAGAAGAAGTTGCAGGTGAACACAGAGGAAACGTGGGAGGTGATCGAGAGAATTTGGAAATGTATCAGTATTATTTCATAACTTTCTGTTGTAACAGAATGGTTTATATATACAGTGGAGCCTAACAACCAGCTCGTGCTCCTTCTCATTTCCACGTGACTTTTAACTGAATTGTAACAAAATTATAAACTCTATAAAACGCACCGTTTTGGACTTAATGACTTATTCAAAACACACCGTTTTAACAATTGCTTTTAAACTTTGAATTTCCCCCGTGTGAACCTAGAGCTCATTGTTGGCCTGCAACAATTGCCCCTTCTTCAGCTGGACCTTGTCCTCAAGGTCAAATTGGGGAAAACGGAGGCTCAACTCGTCTGAAAACTCCCAAGTGGCTTCAGCAGGTGTAAGACCAGTCCAATGAACGAGGAGTTGAGTGGCTGCCCGTAGATTCTTCTTGACCATCCTGCGATCGAGGATAGCCTGTGGTAGGAGAAGAGGTTCTGTTGGCAGGGCAGGCAAGGTGGTAAGGACTTCCCGATTGCCCACCTTCTTCTTCAACAAGGAGACATGAAACACCGGGTGGATTGAGGCAGAGGTAGGTAACTTTAATTTATAGGCCACTGTGCCAATTTTTGCAATTACTTCGTATGGGCCATAGTATTTTGAAGCCAATTTTTGAGATTGCCTGTGGCCTAGGGTCTTCTGTCGATATGGCTGTAGTTTGAGGTAGACTAGATCACCAACAGAAAATTGGCGTTCACTTCTGTGTTTGTTTGCAAGTTGAATCATTCGATGCTGAGCATGCTGTAGGTTCTGTTTGACTGAATGTAGAATGTGTTCCCTTTTACATAGGAAATTGTCTACTGCGTCAACTGGGGAGTCTTTGGGAAGGTAAGGAATGTGTAGAGGAGGGGGGTACCCGTAAAGGATTTCGTAGGGGGTGGATTTGGTGGCTGTATGGTAATTGGTGTTGTACCACCATTCCGCAAGGGGAAGCCATTGAAGCCACTGAGTAGGGGACGTACCTGTCATGCAACGTAGGTAGTTTTCGAGACATTTGTTGACCACCTCTGTCTGGCCATCTGATTGGGGGTGGTAGGCTGTAGAATAGCATAACTTGACGCCTTGCCTAGCAAACAATTCCCTCCAGAATAGGCTGAGAAAGACAGTGTCTATGTCGCTAACAATGGTGGCTGGGAACCCATGTAACTTGTATACATTGTCGACAAACACTCGAGCTACAGAACAAGCAGTGTAGGGGTGAGGAAGGGCCATAAAATGGGCATACTTACTAAACCGATCCACCACCACGAAGATAACCTCTCGCCCTTCAGATTTAGGGAGTCCTTCCACAAAATCCATACTAATATCAATAAAAGGAGCTGTAGGAATAGGAAAGGGTTGCAGCAACCCAGGAGAACGTGTGTTCTCAGATTTATTTTGCTGGCAAATAGGGCATTCCCTGATGTACTGTCGAACATGCTTTTGTTGGCCCTTCCAATAGAACCCCTGGGCAACACGTTTTGCTGTTACAATAGCACCTGAGTGGCCTCCAGCAGCTGAATCATGATATAGAGAAATGATTTGAGTTTGAAGAGGTCCATGTCTGCCAACCACCAGCTTACCCTTCCTGCATAGGAGCTGGTTGACCCAAGAGTAGTGAGGATGAGAGTTAGGCTGTCGAGTTATTTCTTGAATGAGAAGCTGTATAGCTTGGTCACTCTGCCAGGATTGTTTGATGGACTCCATCAAGGTCGTGGACAGGGAAGAAATGGCCAGGGTGCTGAGAGTTCCACAGGATACCCTAGAGAGAGCATCAGCAACCACATTGTCCCTGCCCTTCTTGAATTCAATCTCATAATCAAACCCAAGAAGCTTGGCGAGCCACACATGCTGTGAAGGGCATGTCACCTTCTGTTCCAACAGATATTTGAGACTAAGATGATCAGTACGTATAATAAAGTGTTGACCCCATAAGTAATGTCGCCATTTAGTAACTGCAAGTAAGATAGCAAGTAGTTCCCTTTCGTAGGTAGAAAGGCCTTGTTGTTTAACCCCGAATGATTTACTAATGAATGCAATTGGGTGTCCTGCTTGCATGAGGACTGCTCCTATTCCTCTGCTGCTAGCATCGGTTTCTATGATGAACTGTTGAGTTAAATTTGGTAGTGCCAGTACAGGAGGTTGAGTCATCACATGCTTCAGGTGATGGAATGCTGAAGTGGCTTCCTCAGTCCATTTGTATGCATCCTTCTTCAGCAGCTGGGTTAAGGGTTTGCAGATGATACCATACCCCTTAACAAACTTTCTATAGTACCCTGTGAGACCCAAGAATCCCCGAGTTGTTTAATGTTGCAAGGGAGAGGCCAATCCAAGATAGCCTTGATTTTATGGGGGTCAGTTGCCACTCCTGTTGCTGATATAACATGGCCAAGATACTCAACTTGGGGGCTGCAAAAAACACACTTGCTAGCCTTGGCATACAACAAGTTAGACTATAGAATTGAGAAAACTGTCCTGAGATGGCCTAGGTGCTCTGTCATGGATGTGCTGTAAATGAGGATGTCATCGAAGAAGACTAGGATGAACTTCCTCAGCTGGTCCCGAAATAATTCATTCATGAGGCTTTGAAAGGTGGCAGGGGCATTAGTCAAGCCGAAAGGCATGACTAAAAATTCATAGTGCCCATTGTGTGTCTTGAATGCAGTTTTATAAATGTCTTCAGGAGCCATTCGGATCTGGTGGTAACCAGATCTGAGATCAATCTTAGAAAAAACTGAGGCACCCATCAATTCTTCTAGGAGTTCATCTATTAAGGGAATAGGGAACTTATCTTTGATGGTGAGTCGGTTTAGAGCCTTGTAGTCGATGCATAATCTCCAAGAGCCATCCTTCTTCTTGACTAGGACGACTGGTGAAGAGAAGGGACTGTGGCTATGTTGAATGGTTCCTGAGCTCAGCATTTCTTTAACCATGTGTTCTACCACATCCTTTTGTAGACTAGAGTGTCGATATGGCCTGAGATTGACTGGATTAGAGCCTTCCTTAAGAGGTATACTGTGGTTATGACTGCGAGGAGGAGGCAAGTCCTTTGGCTCTTCAAATAAATCCTGGTATTCAGCCTGTAGATTGGTGAAAGCTGTGTTGTTGGTCAGGCTACTCTGTACCCCAGTTGAAGGTGGGTTGTCTTCCTATTCCTGAATGTTAATAGAGCGTAGGCTGCATAGATTAATTTCAGAAACCAGACTAGTACTACATAACAAACCATTAAGCTGCTTTAGTCTGACAGTTTCCATAGGTATTGGATCATGTCCTTTGATAAAAACCTCTTGCCCTTGCCATAGGAATGCCATCTACATCTCTTCATAGTTACATACAATGGTTTTTAATGTGGCCAACCATTGAATGCCCAATATCATATCATAATTTTTGAGGTCCAATGTAAACACATCGGCTACAAAATCAATTCCCTGGATGGACCATTGGAAACTGTT
This sequence comes from Populus alba, assembly GCF_005239225.2. Lineage (NCBI taxonomy): Eukaryota > Viridiplantae > Streptophyta > Magnoliopsida > Malpighiales > Salicaceae > Populus > Populus alba. The sequence goes on along the minus strand of NC_133294.1, from coordinate 15,310,649 downwards.
ACACACAGAAGTGCAAGGGAGGATCCCCCCATCAGCTACCTGCACTGTGAGAGTCTTAATGTTTGTAGGATTACAATGCAACCTGTCTACTACGTGATTGCTGATGAAATTGTGTGTACTTCCTGAGTCTACTAAGATAACCAGAGGCTGGTTTTCAACCCTGCCTGTGACCCGTAAGGTGTTGAGGCCAGTTACTCCTTCTAAGGCATTGAGGGATATATGAGGGCTTTAAGTGTCATGGGTTAAGTCCGCAGCTCTCTCATCTTCACTACTTTCCCCCATTTCATCCATAATACATAAGGAATACAGTTTCTTGTTCTGGCACCTATGTCCTGGAATAAACTTCTCATCACACCAAAAACAAAGGCCCTTAGCTCTCCTCTCATCCAAATCTCTGTTTCTAATGGGTCTGGTGGTTCTTTGGGTATTGTTGGGGTTGTAAGGAGGTGAAGGTTTCAGTAAGAGGCCTGTTTGTGGTGGTTTAAGACCCACACTTGGAAATCCTGCTGGGAAATTTTTGTTGTAGCTGGCAGAGGTAGCATGGTTGCTTTGGTAAGCATGTGTGGTGGGTTGATAAGTCTGTTTGATAGGGTTGGAGCCATATCGTCTATGGGTGAGAGTGTTATCTTGTAACCTAGCTAAGGTATAAGCTTGCTTTAAGGACTTTGGCTCAAACATTTTAATCATGTTCTTAACTTCTACATCCAACCCTCCTATGAAAAAGACTAATGCATTTTTCTCAGAAATTTTGGAGCGATTCCAGAGGATATCGAAATCCTTGATATAGGTTTCTAAGTCATTTTTCTGCTTAAGTTCAATGAGCTCCTCTAAAGGATTTTTCTCCCCCCCAAACCGGCAGCATAATGCTTCCACATATTCAGACCAGGACACTACTTGTCCTCCCAAGCTTCTCATGTAATTTTGATGCCAACATAGGGCCATTCCATCTAGGTAATAAGAAGCTAATTTGAGCTTATCTTGCTCAGCAATTTCTTCCACATCAAAGTATTGGTTACACTTATAAATCCACTTAAGAACATCATCCCCCTCAAAAATTGGAAACTCTCGTTTTGGTCTACGTAAAGGATATTGAGGGTGAGTACCTTCATTAACCCAATTAAAACGGGCAGGGGAGTCTCTGGTTGGAATCTGAGGAGCCTTAGGTAAGCTACACTCCCCTGAAGAAGGTTCAGTTTTCTGCAGTGTTGTGTCTACCCGTGACACAAGGGCATCCATAGCTTCCTTTAGTTCTCTGAAACATATATTAGCATCAGCCCTGGTATCATTAAGCTGTTGTTGTATGTGGCCATATGCTGGTGTTTGCTCCGGATGGGTGGGTTCACCCACCCTTCTAGCATCTTGGGATCTCGTTTCAGGAGGCATTTGAGTCTGAAGATGCAGCTCTGAACCACTTGGAGCAGTTACTTGGTGATTCAGTGATAGATCAATGAAGTTAAGAGAAGGGGTATGAGAACAAGAGGACTGAAGTACCAGGGAAGAAGACGATGAGAAGAAGAAGAAGAAGTTGCAGGTGAACACAGAGGAAACGTGGTGATCGAGAGAATTTGGAAATGTATCAGTATTATTTCATAACTTTCTATTGTAACAGAATGGTTTATATATACAGTGGAGCCTAACAACCAGCTCGTGCTCCTTCTCATTTCCACGTGACTTTTAACTAAATTGTAACAGAATTATAAACTCTATAAAACGCACCGTTTTGGACTTAATGACTTATTCAAAACACACCGTTTTAACAATTGCTTTTAAACTTTGAATTTCCCCTGTGTGAACCTAGAGCTCATTGTTGGCCTGCAACAATATGAGAATTAAAAATATTAAAATATATCATTTCTTACGGAAATAAATGGCTTAAATTGATATAATTGCTTGTGGGCATAAATTTTGTTGGGAAAAGAAATCAATACACAGATCTCTATTGATTAATGCCCCTTAGGCTAAGATTTTCGCTGCGGGGAACAGAATCATCTCATCAATTCCAGGCCTTAACTGCATGTTATTATGTTCTTTGTGTTGGCTTATACAGGATAGCATGCAACGATGAAGAAGAGAGAACGAGCAGTAACAGCCACAGAGGTTGTCCTATCGCTCACCCACTTGTGATAGTTGCACTCCTTGTCTCTGTTTTGGGTGCCTCAAGTGCAGGTTAGTTGACTGTAATTGTCGAATCTGCGTGGACTACATGCAGACACGATAATAATGGATATTTGGTGGTTGGATTTCTTGATACTTGTATTTTATTTATTATTTATTGAATAAAAAATGTATATATCCACAAACTAATCATTGGATTTCAGGTATTCAATGGGTATTCATTAATTACTATTGTTTATTAATCAATAAAAAATAAAATAGTTAATTTATATATTTGAAATGTATATATGTATATTAAATGATAAATATTATATGTGTGTGTGTGTTTTGTGTTACTATTAAAGCATGTATTTATTATACTGTATCAAAAGAAATCTAAAAATTCTACAAATATATTTATATAATATAAATATACATTTTGGGTTAAGTTCAGACTAATTTTAAATCAAGTATGATAACATTTATACCCAATCCATTCCATTATTCATCATGTCTATACTCCTCCATCCAGTATAAGTCAGTATCAATCAAGTCCAAATTAAAGTTTTATCCCTACATGCAGAATGCAGAGCCGTAGGTTCCCCAAGCTTTCCGTTTCTTTTGCAATGCTTTCTTGCCAGGGTCAGGTAAGACGAGGGTGAAGATTTGAGTCCTTGAAGCCTTACGGTTTGGAGTTGTGAAGTAGATTTCAGTCTGTTTCCTTGCCGTTTAACCAGTTAATATTTGATGCTTGCATGTTGCTTTGCAATTTACCATTCACAACGCATGAAGCTTGTTGCATTAAAATTAGACAATGGTGAACTGTTAAACATGCTGACATTCACAATACTGGCCAAGTTGGAATGACTGTTAGGAGTTCAACAATAATTGTCCCAAATGCTTAAGAGTTTCCTGTTGGGAAGAGCCATGGTTAAGAAAAGATGTCTACTGTAAGTTTGTGCAAATTCTGAATCCGTGGAGGTACAACCTAGAGGAGCGAGAGACCTGTATCATAACTCAAAGAAATGTTTCAGGCAAATCTAGAGTCAAATACAAGATGAATTGGCAGAGCCCAATGGGCCAAGAAAAAGAGTACATGTATTTCCACAACATTTCATCCTCAAGTAAGATGAGTAGGATGTTGATTTAGTTTTACCTGCACTAAACATTAGCAGTTACATGCACTAATGCCAAATCGGTCAGCTCAGTAGTCAACAAACAAATGGTGCCTCACAAACTCCAGATAACTGTCTACTCTTGGAGGGGGAAACCAGCCCATTCATCAAGATTATATACAGATCTGAGGACTAAAAGGTTCATCAAATTCACATATGCCATTTCATATAGGAAGCACATGCATCAAATGACTCTATGCTGAATCAAAAGGAGCCCGAGTGTTGAACAATCATATGATACCATCTCCAAACAGTACTATACTTTTTCCGGCAGTTACACGGTTCCTACCCCTTCCTTTTCGTGAGTTGGCAATAGTAGAAATTAAGGAACTACCAAGATTTACTAGAGCACTAGGTCCCATTAGCTTCAAACCAAGATTTCTACTCAAATGTGACAACTTAATGTCATCCCCTCCAGTAACCAGTTGAAGACTCTGTGCCTGTTCACGAGATAACACTGTATAAAGTTGTAAAGGTAAGTTCAGGGGACGCTGGAAGCTATTCTCTAATTCCTCCTTCAAATCATCACCACAACTGTCAAAAGTAACCCTCATAATCCCCATTGAATTTGGGTCTTCTGTCAAAGGATTAGATATAAATGAGAAGTTTCCAAATGTGAGATCAGGCCACTTGAATAGACCAATCAAGGTATCATTACTTATCCCAAGATTCTTCGGCAAAGACTTCCTTGGATTGTTTTGTTGACTTCTATTGGCACTTAAAATGCGAGAAGCTTCCCTTAAGCCACTCAAGAAGGCGCCATGCATGGTGGCTGGATATTGCCTAGTTGTGGCCTCACCAGCAAAAAAAAGACGTCCCCCCACATTTTCTGCAAGTATATCATAGTCATTGCCTGATGATTGTACCCTGACATGGGAATAAGAACCAAAACTGAAGGGATCACCACCCCATCTTGTACATATTGTTTGTATGGGATCAGGAACATCGATGCCTTTTGGATTGTATATACCTGTCAAAAGAACCATAACTTGACTAATGTGAACTCCATGAAGCTTTCAGAAGAATAGGAAAAGGTAAGAAAGGAAAATCATCACAAGTCTTACCTCTAAGGACGCTTAGGACACGATGAAGCAACATAGATGGATCTGAATTTTCAAACATTTGTGCAGCTTCTCCAGCCACCAATGCAATGAGCGCTGCACCTCCGGAAACAGTATGGTTACCATAGAACAAAAAGAACTCCCCACGCTTATTGCTATGCTCACTGAGACATCCAAATGTATCCAGGTCCTCCCCCCAAAAAACATGAGGGAAAACCATGGCCACTTTATTGAGCAGCCCAAAACCCATTCTCTCAATTGCTGCAAGCTTCCTTCCAGGTAATTCTGGTTCAAATCTGATGGTTCTTTTCTTCAAGACTCCAAGAGGAACGGTGCATAGGACCATATCCGCTTCAAACACTTGTTCACCAACAATTACTGCAACCCCATCGTGTCCATATCTAATAGTATCCACAGTTTTCCCATAGAATATGGGAACCCCTTCACATAATGCTTTTATCAATCTCCAATTCCCTCCTGCAAGAAAGCAGTGATCCCCACCCATTTCATACGGATCATCTTGATCCCAATATGTGGCTGATAGATCTGAAAGACATCCAGCATTTGCATATTCCAAGTTAGCGAGATGCCAATCAAGCAATTGCCTCTCCTCAGTGGATCTGGCCACGCCATACAGTTGCCTGAGTCTCTCCAAAACAGAACCAAGCGAAATATCATTTGCAAATCCACCCATTATTTTTCTTAGTTCCATCACTTTGTCAAGCAACTTATTATGAATGAGTTCGATATTGGAGTCAATACCCTTATCAACGGGCGCACCATCTGGCTTGTACAAAGGGCAGTTATCTCGGACCTTATGAAGTGGAATAGAAAGTTGTCTAGCCAGAACTCCAAGAGGATTGGCATGGATACCAGTTATAACACTGCCACCAAGATCTACAGCAGCAAATTGACCCTTCCCACCCATCTTTTGAGTATAAACTCTTCCCCCAGGACGATTCCTACCTTCTAGAACAATGACCTTGAAACCAAAGGACATGAGCTGCTTTGCCGCAGATAAACCAGCAAGGCCGGCACCAACAATTATCACAGACCCTTCATTTGTCAATTCTGGCATGGGAGATGTCAGTGGTAATAAAACTCCAAAATTAATATATCCATTATACAAAAGAAATTCATACGCAGCAGCTATCAAGTGCTCATATTCATTACTCACAGTTTCTTTAATCTGCCCTTTTGATAGCCACACCTGCACATTACTCCTCCATCTAGCAAGAATATGGTTCCTGACAACAATATAATCATTCTGCTCTTTACCACCCAACTGTCTTACCACCCCAGCCTGAATCTCCTCCTCAAGCAATGCATCAATTGGGAACCCCAGAGAAATTGCTATCATCGCCTCAGTTTCAGTCTCTTTCTCCAAATCCTCCTTTGTTTGTTTCTTTTTCTTAAAAGCACCGCCTAAATGCTTCTCTATCAATTCATCCATCAAATTCTCATCATAATTCCGTGAACCCACCTTCTTCCTCATTGACCTCTTTCTAGGCAAACTGTCCCGTTCCGGGGTGTCCATCTCTTATTACGCACTAAAAACCAACTTTCCAACTCAAATTGAGCTTCAAAACACCATCACAAACATAGCATGCTATTCTACTTTAAGCACTCTCTCATAAAACACTGGCACTTCTCATTTATCAATCAAAATCATAAATTTCATTTTTAAAAAACTAATATACCATCTCAGAAGCAAGCAAAATATCACCAAATGGACCTGTCTCATTCATCAATTCCATTTAAAACCCACAAATAATTCACCAAAATATCACTAAACCCATTTCATATTAATATTAAAATAATACAAAAACCACAATTTCAAGCACTTTAAGCTTAGGAACTTAACTCCAAACCCATCCCTCTTTTAACTGAGATCGAAGATTCATAGCTATAAAAGACAACATAAATTGAAAGTTCAAATTGGTAGTCGCTGACTTTGGACACAACAGATTCAAAATATTTTGTATATAATGTGTCGCATATTATGTTATACAGTAAATAAAAAAGAACCCAAGAATTTGTGCAAGAAATTACTAAAGAAATGGGAAAAAAGAGGGTCACTGACCTTTGGAATCCTCTCCACACAAGTTGAGTTTGGGGTATGGGGTAGTGTGTTCTGCCCCGGAGAAATTGAACGGGAGTTTCTGTTAGGGTTTTGTAGGACCTGGAAAAGTGGAGGAGAGAGCGAGTTAACTCGGTTTGACTTAGAAATGAATTGGAGGGAACTGAAAAGGCATGATGGGTAGGGCTGAAATGGGCTTAGGGCACTGCGAAAACAGAAGATTGATTGGTTTGGAAATTGGGATTTTGGAGGACCGCTGAAGGGTTGTTTGCGTCATTCAAATAGGTTAAAACTGATTATAAGCTTCCTTGATTTTGTATTAGTCTAATACCTCAGCTTACATCCCAATATTATACATATCTAATAAAAATAGATTTGGGACATATAAGCTCAATGTAATATGATAATTTAAGAACAAGTTTTTCATCATACAAGAAGATGATCTTGAAGATTAAAATGGTGTTTGAGAGTATAATAATTTTTTTAAGTGTTTTTTTACTTGAAAATGTATTTAAATAATTTTTTTATTTTTAAAAATTTATTTTGACATTAACATATCAGAATAATATGAAAATATTAAAAAATAATAATTTAAAATAAAAAAAATAAAAAATAAATTAATTCTTTTAAAAAATACTTTTAAAACATAAAAATAATAAGCTTTAACAGTTAACATTAACACAAATAAATGTAAAGAAAATAAACTATTACAAAATCCATAATAGAAAATTAATGGAAGATTTCAACTTAAATTGGATAAACTTCCCAAATTATGCATTTATGGAAAAGATTTGGTGACTAAATTTATTCAATCTAAATTTAGATTATTAAATGACGATCAATAAAAATTTATGAAAGTTTTTAAGGATAAAAACAACACTATTTTTTCTTTTCAAAATATAAGAAACTCTTAAGACATTAAAAAATAATATTTCTCAAAAAACTTGAAATCTAAAAAACATTTGAGAAATAAAAAAAAAATGATCTTTTTAGACAAAACAATATGAAATTTTTGAAAAATAAAAATATTTTTAAAAAATATATAGGACATAGAAATATTTAAAGATTTATTAACAAATAATTTTTTTTAAAAAAATAAACTTTTAAGAAATGAAAGTATTTTGTGTTCAATTTTTTATCTTATAAAAAATTAAACATAATCTAACAATTAAATCAAGAGTTACAATATTTTTTGTATTATAAAATATTTGGCATATCTAGGCGTTATTTGGAATTGCATTTCAAGCAACATTTCATGAAGATTTGATTTTTTTTTTAGAATTAATGTTTTTATGTTTTTTTTATCCTTTTAATATCCCGATGTCAAAATTATTTTCTTTTAAAATTAAAAAAATATATATTTTGATACATTTATGAGCAAAAATACCAACTCTAGTGGCAACAAACTATAATAATAATTATTTTTATCCTAAGGTTGATCTAGATCAATGGTCAACATGGTCGTGACCTGTACTTGGCTCCAAGTCAACTTCTGAGTTAAGTTTTAAAATTATGATAATAATCAATTTATTTTTATATTGACTCAAGTCAATGGCCAACCCAACTCGTGACCCGAACTTGATCTCGGGTTGATCCCCGAATTGAGTCTTAAAACTATAATAGTAACCATTTTTATTTTTATAATGAATGGAGTCAATGGTCAACCTAATATGTGACCCGGATCTGGTCTTGGGTCGACTCTCGAGTCTAATTTTAAAGCTATGCTGATAATTATTTTTATCTTTATATTGACTCAAGTCAATAATTAACTCATACCCATGACTTGGGCCTGGCCTAGAGTCGACACTCTCAAGTCGAGTTTTAAAACTATGACAATAATAATTTTTATTCTTATATAAACTAGAGTTAATAGTCAACCCAACCCATAATATAAATTAACTTTTAATTAAATTTTAAAATTATAATAATTATTATTTTTATTTTTATATTAATTTAATTCAACTAAATTAATTTTTTATATAGAAAATTGGATAAGCTTAACCTATTTTTTTTTACGGGACAAAATTTTTTCCTTAAAAACAGCTTTGACTTAACAAAAAAATTATAATTTTTGTACTCCTTGAAAATACACAACACAACTACATCAAAAAAAAATAAAAAAATTATAATTTATGGTTTATCAATTTTTTATTATGTTCTTATTTATTTTTATATTTTAAAAGTATTTTTAAAAAATATTAAAAAGTTTTATTTTTTTCTTCATTTTAAATTAATATTTTTTTTATGTTTTCGTATTATTTTAATGTATTGTTATTAAAAATATTTTTTAAAAAATATATATTTATTTTAATATATTTTCAAATAAAAAATATTTTTTAAAAAAATCACAAATCTCCGAACACGTTTTATATCAAACACCACCTTACTCACGTTACACAACAAAAAAAAGTTTTCTATGTTGACTGCAACTCTCCTCATCGCGCTGCCCCTTGCAAGCGTAAGATATAACCATCTTCTTTTCGTTCAATTCTCATTATCAATGCTAAATATGTTCATCAGGTTAACAGCTAAAATAGCATTGACTATGAGGTTGTTCAGGATTAAAAAAACATTTAGATTACTGGCTTTCGATTTGCAAAATTTGGTTGTGGAAACTACAGTTGCTGAAGCATGTTTCTGATACAGACACACACACACTTCTTTCTTTTCCAGATCGCAAAGCAATCTATGAAGCCCCAGGATCAGCGTGCTATGATCCTCGCTTCATTGGTGGTGACGGCATCGTCTTCTATTTCCATGGAAACAGCAATGAGCACTTCAGCATAGTATCAGATTTTGATCTTCAAATCAACAGCCGCTTCATTGGTCACAGGTCAGCAGGCAGAGACTGGGATTTCACTTGGATTCAAGCCCTGGGAATCTTTTTCAACTCTCAAACCTTTTCTCTTTAGGCCACTAAGGCAGCAAGTTGGGACATTGAAGTTGACCATCTAAAGTTCTCTTACGATGAACAAGATCTAGTCATACCTGAAGGCTCTCTCTTTCCACCTGGTACTCACCAGAGAGAGTATCGGGAAAGAACAGTGCCATAATCACCTTGAAGGATAGAGCAGATGGTCAATGAAGTTCCAGTGACTATACAAGATGATAAAATCCACAACTATCGAGTGCCTGCTAATGACTGCTTTGTCCACTTGGAGGTGCAGTTTAGGTTCTTTCACCTATCCTCAAAAGTTGGAGTACTTGGCAGGACTTGGAGGCCTGGTTTTCAGAACCCTGCAAAGCCTGGTGTGGCAATGCCAATTTTGGGAGGTGAAAACAATTACAGAACCACATCCCTTTTCTCTACTGATTTCAACTCCTGCATATTCTCTCCAGAAAGTGGTTCAAACCAACAGACCTCCTCAGTCATGAACTATGGCACTCTAGTCTGAACCAAGGGGGCTTCTGCAGGAAACGGCATCGTTTGCAGGAAATAAGTGCTGCAATTTGTGGCTCTCCTAATGAAAAACAATAGAAGCTTACCTGGCTTCAGACTTAATTAAGTAATGTCGGCTGTCAGGAGCTGTTTGCCAGTATTTGTATTGCAAGGGCGTTTCTTGCTATTCACTGTTATGTTTTTTTTTTATGTTTGGTGTGTCATGATTTGGGTTGGTTACCATCGTTGACAAACTACGGCACTCTACTACTTTAAAACGACAATGATCTTGACTTGCAGTAAAATCATTTGTCTTTTGTCTTACATGTGTGCTAGTAATATTTCGTAGGTGATGTTATTGAAGTGGATAGATGTTCTGTGCGTGTCTATGTACCTGTTATTGTTAATTCGATGACATGGAAACTTTATTACCTCAAAAATTACTGAAGATCAATGCATCAAAATGAAATTCTCTGCCCTTCATTACAGTAACAGGGAAGGACTCAAAAGAGACGAAACCCAGGTAATAAAAATGATCTAAGGTGCACCATGCACCAAATAATTTTCCAGGTTCTTGATGAAAAGTAATGTTGACGACGGTGTATTTGGTGGCATGATATCTTCTTCTGTTGCAGACTCATACGAGATCGTGACATCAATTAGAGTCTCCTGCTCCCCTGTTGAAGTAAGCTGGAAAGTTGCCTTGTGATGAGAAAACCCATGATCCAGATGGCCTCCTTCTATTACTTCCAGGCCGATTCGATGAACAGACTCATCAAACTCTGAAACCCTTTCTTTCTGGTATGTTACTGTTTTTATACCTGACATAATATTTCGAATGCAAAAAAAACTCTATTACTGCCATCACAGGTACATCAAGACGAGACAAATATGTGATTTCCCCTTGCTGATTTAATTCATTCAGAGAATTAAATGCTCCAACTAAGAAATTAAGTTCAGTCATTTGATTAGTATAAGCCAAAGAAATGGACTCACCAGGACCAAAGTTGAAGAGATAGATTGTACCAAGGCCACCATCTCCTTCTAGCATCTCAGTATCCTTCACTAAATTTGGCATCATTTTTGGAAGAATATCCTTCAAATCCTTAGCTAAAGCCTTCCATAAGACATCCACTCCAACCCCAACATTGACTTGGGTTTTCACTTCCTTAATCATGACTCTCAAACGCAAAATTCTTGGGAACAGGGGTGTGTCTATGTTAGAAGCTAGGGAGATTATATCAATCATGAGCGATGAGAGAATCTTATAGGGCAGGATGCACATATCATGTATGGCATCTTTTCTTGTGCAGGAGGAAAAAATAATGTGTCTGCAGATGCTTGTCTTGTCCTAAGAATCTAGGTGAATAAGGATAATGAAAAATGAATAAACGATGTATGATTGATGGATAACTTCACCAACCGGGCTACAAGATAATATATCCAAGGGGAATGTACCACTGGATTGGACAATGTCGCATATAGACTGTTGTGCTTCTGATTGTTCAAGCTGGAATTCCTAAAAATGTTGCTTTATGATGACATTTTCAATCAACATGGGACAGCAACTTGATCTATCTGTCGGTTTTGCAAGCCGAAACAAACAAATGAGAACAGTGCCCGTTTAACCTATTAGCAATAAAGCTATAGTACTAATCCTTAGTTTGTAGTTGAACCACTTTATAGGGATTTCATTGTACTTTTACTCTCTTTCAAGAGTCACTGTCAGAAGCTTACATGCTCACTTCACAAGTGATAAAAACAAACCCCATTTTCACTGTCTAGACTCCAAGTTATGTGGTTACTGGTTATTGGCCAGTTATTGCTCCTGGGACGACACTGCTCTATTTTTCAAAGGCGATTGTGAGGACTTCGATTCTTGAGGAGGAGAAAGAGTTTGATGGTCAAGGATGTCTGGAATGAAAACCTGCAATGCCGCAAGTGGGAGTAAAAAAATGATGTTGACATTGAACAGAGAGTATGTGCTCTGTAATTAGCCAGGGAACGCTATCAAGGAACATGCAGCAGCAAAAAAACAGGAATTCATAGCGGTTTTCCAGGCTAAAAGGGTGTGGCTATCACATGGACTCAACATGCTGATTCCCTTTAATGAACGCCCAAACCAGTAGGTCTCGTACGCCACCCTTGGAAAGGCTTTGAATCACCTTGGAGTACAATTTTAAATTGTGATTTGAGCTCTAAAGCATTGACCAGAAATTAACTATCCATAAATGTACTTGAAGGACACCCACATGTAAGTTCAGCTAAACAAGAAATCGAATTTGCAAGTTGGTTTTTTTATTTTTATTTTTATTTTTGACCTTTTTAAAAGAAGGAGAAGAAATCCCACTTGTTAAAATCTATATAGAGATCAGAATTTTAGAGGCAAGTATAAGTACAGGTTTGTTTCCAACAATCTATTATATCTTTAGGTCATTGAAGGGAAATAGCTATGAAGGTTTCGAGTAGCAATTATGGCTTGTTGATGATTCTGCTACTTGCATGTTGTGCAGCACAAATCTATGCTGAGTATCGGACCTGTATCAGCGGGCCATGTGCTCGCAAGAAGATTGCATGTCCAGCTGAATGCCCTGAAGCAAATCCAACCGACCCCAAAGTGAGAAAAGTTTGTCGTTTGAACTGTAACTCGCCCGTATGCCAGACCGAATGCAAACGTAAGTGTTTATTTACAACGGTTATATAATCTCATAAATCAGAACAGCTTTCCTCATTTGATGGATTATACTAGTAATTATACGACTCAAAATGATTTTCTTGGTGATTATAGGTATCAAACCGAATTGCGATGCACCTGGAGCAGCATGCTTGGACCCCCGGTTCATTGGTGGAGATGGCATTGTCTTTTACTTTCATGGCAAAAGCAATGAACATTTCAGCTTAGTATCTGATCTCAACCTACAAATCAATGCCCGTTTTATTGGCCTTCGGCCAGCAGGCAGAACCAGGGACTATACATGGATTCAAGCTCTTGGCATCCTCTTCGACTCGCACAGTTTCTCTCTTGAGGCCACCGAAGCATCAACCTGGAATGGTGAGGTTGACCATCTAAAATTCTCCCACAATGGGGAGGATCTAATCATACCGGAAGGTCAGTTATCTACATGGCAATCCCCAGATAGTGATATTAAAGTACAGAGAACATCGAGCAAGAACAGTGTCCTAGTCACTCTCCCGGAGGTTGCAGAGATCTCAATCAATGTTGTGCCAGTAACCAAAGAAGATGACAGGATTCATAACTATCAGATACCTTCCGATAACTGTTTTGCTCACTTAGAGGTTCAATTCCAGTTCTTTGGTCTATCGTCGAAAGTTGAAGGGGTAATTGGGAGGACTTACCAGCCTGATTTCAAGAACCCGGCGAAGCCAGGAGTTGCAATGCCAGTTGTGGGAGGAGAGGAAATGTTTAGGACACCATCTCTTCTCTCTGCCGATTGTGGCGCTTGCGTGTTCTCTCCAGCTGGGGTTTTGGACCAAAAGGACACTCTTCTGATGGATTTTGGCAAGCTTGATTGCACCGGAGGTTCCGGCAGTGGACATGGAATAGTTTGCAGGAAGTGAGTGGGGATAGTTGTCATGTGCAAAAATAACACCGGAAGTTTCAACTTCTTCCGGAATAATTGAAACTCATTTGGTAAGAGTTTCAGGAGGATTATGGTCTGCTACAAAACAATGATTTCCATTTTTATTATGAAATTTGTTCTGTCATTTTTGCTAGTTCTTTTCAAATCTTCATTCTCGAAGTTACGTGTTAAGTTATTTGCTTTATGGTTCGATCTTGACAGTCGTCTTTGGTTCTTTCATTTCTCTCCCATGTTAATTAGAGGATCCAACCAACGGTTGCCTCCTCCATTAGTCCTAGTTAGCGTTTTTTGTGATTCCTTTTCATGTATTATTAAAAATAATATAAAACATACATTTACATCATAATTAATAATATAAGTTTTTATTGTTGAATAAGATAGTGTAAATGCATATAAAATTCAATTCTATAAGAATTTTACTTGAAGATATATATTTAAAAATAATATAAATCAAAAGATAGGAATCGGAAAGGTATTTAATGTCTTCTTATTAAAAAAAAAAAAAAAAGAACTATGAGTTGATATAAAGGGATTTTGCATAACAAAATACTTTGCTAATAGCCTGATTCTTTTTGTTTTCCTCATTCGAGTAGTGAGAGCTAATTCAATTCAATAAATAAAAAAATTAAATTGTGTAAAGATATCTTAATCCTATTCTAATGACCGATTCTCATGGTCCAGACTCAGGTCATTTGTAAAACTTTCTCCTTCAGAGAATATAAGGATTGAAAGCATTCAACCTTGGGCCAGCAAAGGCGGAAAATCTCCATGGAACAAGATTTAGGGTATATTTTTAGAATATGATGTAAATCTTGTTTTTTAAATTTTAATTTTTTTTTATATTTTTATATCGTTTTTTGATGTGTTAATGTCAAAAATAATTTAAAAAAATAAAAAAATATATTTTAATATATTTCTAAAAACAGATATATTTTATACCATAATTACTACTAAACCCAATTTTAAACGAATAGGACCCTTCTGCAACCCATCCAGTCTGACCAGACTCACACGGTTCAAGATTCATGGGCCAGTTACTGTTTCTTCTGGAGTCATGTTCGCTAGAGACCAGTTCGATCCAAAGTCTTAGATAAAAAAATATTCGAAGACCAGAAAAGTGTTCAGTGATTGTGCAGCAATTGCTTTACCAGAGGTTATTCACAAAGCTCTTCTTTTTTTCTTTCTATTTTTCGTGAACAGAAGCTGGCCTGTCGTTGCTGTCAATCATGGCTCCTGTTTGTTCTCCATAATGACCATAGTAAGGAAGTGGATAAACTGCTGAAATAGCTAGACACTGTCGTGATCAAATTGGATGCTATGTAAAACGCACAATTTATTACATAAGAAGATTTATATAGTACTTTCCAGATCACAAGAACTAGAAAATGAAAGCTTTGGAGTAGAGGCTGAATCTCATTGTTGGGAATGAGCTCCCACAAATCATGTCTTACACCTGGAGAGAAATTTGTTTTGTTCTATGTAACGCAGTAGCATATCAGAAATACAAGACATCACAAATTCAAGCTAGCATAGCAAGTATACCAGAATACTAAGACGGTGAGCTGTGCCTTGTTTCTATAATCAATCTGTGACCCAACACATTGAATATCCAGTAATTGTGTGAAAAATAAATAGCATGGCAGCTGGAAGCCAGAAGAATTTTAGATCAAGACAATAATAGAACCCTTATGGTACCGTGCAGTTTCTGATGGATTGATTCGCACGCATCACTCAACTATATTACAAGCTATGGAAGAAAATTTGAGGTAAAAAATTTGAATAACGTAACAAGAGATAACTTTTGTTCATATCTTCACATTTATCTGGGAACATTCCCCAGAATCTTCACCAGAATGTCCTTTGTCCAAGAATGGATGGAAGCCTTCGCTTCTCATCTTCCACGAGGATTCACTAGCTGAGAAAATACAGCACTAGTGGCCACATCTTCGGCATCTTCTTCTGTTCCAGAATTCCCTCCATCAATTATACTTGTGCTGTTATCGAATTGTTCGAGTGGCGTCAATGGAATGCCTGGGATATGGTTTGTACTGTTGTCTTCAGGTTCCATGAGGGCAGATGAGGTCTCCTCAAGCTGAAGAGCATACTCAAGATTCCACAAGACATCTCCCATCGATGGCCTGTCAACTCCATGCTCTGCAAGGCATTTCTCAGCTGTCTCCCCAAATTTTTTGAGAGACGCTGGATTCACCTTTCCTGCTAGATTAGAGTCCATGATTTGATCCAACATGCCCTTCTTCTGCCAGGTCATTGCCCACTCTGCTATATTGACTTGTTCCCTCGGGAGAACAGGGTTTAGAGCTGGTCTAGTGCAGAGAACTTCCATTAAAACCACTCCAAATGAATACACATCTGACTTCTCTGTGAGTTGTTGCCTTCTGAAGTACTCAGGATCAAGGTAACCAAAGCTACCCTTAACAGCTGTACTCACATGCGTCTGATCAATAGCTGGGCCTGTTTTTGAGAGGCCAAAATCAGCAACTTTGGCAACGAAACTCTCATCCAAAAGAATGTTCGTTGTCTTAACATCTCGGTGAATAATGCTTTGAGCAGCACCTGTGTGGAGATAATGCAGGCCCCTGCCAGCCCCAATGCATATTTCAAGACGTTGCTTCCATGATAGAGGCGGTAGATCGGTGCCATATAGATGGCTCCTGAGTGGTCCATTAGCCATGTATTCGTAGACAAGAATCATTTCAGACCGCTCATCACAATAGCCAATAAGTGAGACAAGATGACGGTGGCGAAGCTTTGATAACATTTCAATCTCTGTTCGGAATTCAGCAAGACCTTGTTCAGATCTGGGATTTCCTCTTTTGACAGCAACTTTAGTTCCATCTTCAAGGGTTCCTTTGTACACCCTGCCAAAGCCGCCAATCCCAAGAAGCAGGCTCTCATCAAACTTGTTCGTTGCATCAAGGATTTCTTGGAATGTGAAGAGCCGACCATTAGAGGAAACCAACGAGATGCAGCTTGCTGTTCCACTCTTTTGAGAAGTTGTGGACATCTTGGTCTGAGAGTTTCCATATAATGGCAATGGCAGCCATGGATGTGCCTGGTGAGTAGTCGTCTTTGACCTGCGGGCTGCCAAGCAACAGTAACAGAGACAAATCAAACCAAATGCACCCAGGGCTCCAACAAGTGAACCAATAATAATTCCAATCTTCTTTTTCTTCGAGGGTGATTGAGGAAGGACGCTCTCAACAGAAGAAAGCCCATCCAAGCTTTTAACTTCATTGCTGATCTTGAAAATCTCCAGCCCATTCATAATTGCATTTATCATATCCGATGTTGTATCTGGACCAATACTTACAGTGAAAGTATCTGAATCTACTGATGCGTTGGAGACAAAGTCTCTGTAATAGGGTACATTCAAGCCACCAGTAAAGGTTGAGAGGTCAAGACTCTCAACGGCAATATCATCATTTATGTACAGATTGAATACAAGATTGTTCAGAGCCTTGCTCACGATATCACAGAAATGTGCCCGCACAAAATAGCTGAAGTTTTGGTTGACAGAGAACACCCAAGTTATGTTGAAGTTCGTGTTGGCTACTTTTGCATCTCCCATTACTTCGGCGGAGGCATAAACCCAATATGGTGCTATTTCAGTAGTGAGAGAAGGTGGATATCTTATGGATGCAGGGTTAACTGAAACATTCAATGCAGAGCTGTTCATATGGAGATATTTGGCATCATTTTCCCAAATCCTCCCAAGAGTATCATTCTCAGCAGTGATCAACGGACCTCCCGTGTTTAACCGGAAAACAGTTTCAAAGGCAAGTTCAGAGAGACCACTAACAGGAGAAGACGGATTTATAGCTAATGCCTGGTCTGGAAGTACTCCATCAGGAACAGAAACAACTTCGATTGCATTAACAAATGTGACGGAATTGTTTGAATGAATGAAGGAAAGGGTCAAAGTATCAGAAGTCACATTGACTGCATACTCCTTAAACATATAAGAACCATTATAGTTCTTGAATGTAAAATTGTTCAAGAGTACAAAATCATCTGTGGCTACTGTAATCAACGAAGACATCAAGTTATGGCCTGAGTTTGGAATAGGGTAAAAATAAAGGCGGATCCAATGCCTGCCTTCTTGCTTGATATCAAATTTGTAAGATGATATGCCAGAGAAAATTCGAGCAGATTGATAGATTGGAGATGGGAAACTAGAATTGGACTTAGCAACAACAGAAGTCCCACTTTTTATAGTGAGAGAAGAATGCCCTGAATCAGGAACATAAGTTTTACCTTGAAAGGTGACACTTTGTGTAGAACCACAAGCAATCAAGTAGTTATCAGGAGGAGTGAATGCAGCAAATGATATATTATGACCAATGAGCTCAAATAAAACGAAAGCAACAACTACAGGTAACCAACTCTCTCCTTTCATCCTCACCATTTGCAGTATCCCAAATCCTCAAGCTCCTAGCAACCTAAAAATGCCCAATTCCCAACTCCAAAGACAAAAAAAAAAAAAAAAAAAAAACCCCACTTCACAAAGATATCTAGGAACCAGAAGAATTTCCCCTAGCAAGCCTGAGGCCTTATGAACCTAGCTCCCCAATCACTAAATGCCTCCAAAACAATATCCTCAAGAACCTCAGATCTATGCAGACCAACTTCAGCCTACCTTGGCTCTATTAAAAGACGGTGATAAAATATAAAAGAATGCAGTCTGAAGATTAGCAAAGACAAAAGCTTTTGCTGAAATATACAATCTTACCTCAAGAAGAAAGAAAGAAAAGTAGAGAAGCTATGATCAAAGAGAGAATTGGGTTGGAGTTAATGATCAAAGACCAGTAGACAATGAATGAGTGAAGCCATGAAAACCCATCAAGCATCGAGATTTTCAGGAGGCGTTTGGGAGGTGTTTTAACTGGATTTTTATAAAAACTTTAATTTTTATTTTTATTTTAAATTAATTTTTTATATGCATTTTTAAATTATTTTAATATATTTATATAAAAATAAATTTTAAAAAAAAAAAATATATTTAAATATACTTTTAAATAAAAAAACACTTTTAAAAAATACAATTCTATCTTCCCAAACACACCGCTAATGCTACTTATAGAAACCCTTTGCTTTCCAGGCTGGTGATTAGGCTGTCATTCTCATTTACCAGTGAAAAAGGAGGGCCCACAAGAAGAAGAAAAAGGATGGAAACTTCTTGCTTCCTTCAAAAAACAACTCAACTGTTATTATTATTATATATATATATAATATATTGATAATTATTGCTGTTGATTTGATTAAAAAAAAAAAAAAAAAACAAGAATTTAAAGCTTACACTAACAAAGTTATATATAAGAAAATCGTACTTATCCCCAAAAAAAATGATAAAAAATTTATTTTCTATCAAAAAAATATATTTTTAAAATCTTTTTCTTTACTGTATAATAAAATATGGAGTTGCCGACAATATAATCACACCATAAAATTTCTCATGTGTCATTGTAAAGAATGGAATTTATGCACAGGAGTAGCCAAGTTTACGTCTGAGGTCTATTTGTGTGGTTATTTATGTTTCACATTTTTTATATTATTTTTTTTAAATAGTTTTTATTTGAAAATTTATTAATTTTTTCAGATTTTTATTTTTAATATTATCACATAAAAAACATTAAAAATACTAAAAAAATATTAATTTGATATTTTTTTCAAAACAATAATTTTTTTAATACCCAAAAACAAAAGCAAGCTTAACCCAGAAAGAAATTATTTTATTAGTGAAGCACAGATAATTTAATAGGCTACAAGCTAAAACAATTTGAGAATAATTTATATACAAGACCATTATATTTATGTACAGTTTTGTTTTTTTTCAAGAGAAATGATTTAGTGTGCGATTGGTAATATGATATTTGATATTTTTTAAAATTATTTTTTAAAATTATTTTTTAATTAAAAATATATTTAAATAATATTTTTAAAAATATATTATATTAATATAAAAAAATTAAAAAAAAAATCTTAAAAATATTTTTTAAAAAACTTTGATATTTTTTTAGATAAAATATAGTTTAAAAACAATTAAAAAAAAATCACTTAACATTGAATTTTTTTTAAGAAGGGAAATGGTGGATGGGACGATCATTGGGACCCGTTTTACGCGGCTTTGAGATTGAGAAGGGACAGACTAGGCGGCGTCAGATGACGGTGTCTTATCACCGTTTGGTACACCTGGCATACACAAAATAATTAATAACATTCACGTCGTTAAATTCTAGGTGGTATGGCCCCCTGCCATTAAATCGGTTTTTTATTAAATCTTGATTACTTTTTTACTTTAAATTAAAAAAATTAATATTTTTTATTATTTTAATATGATGGTATAATATCAAAATAAAATTTAAAAAATAAAAAATATATTTATTTTAATATTTTTTAAAATAAAAAATACTTTAAAAAACAACATTCATCACATTTTTTATTGACAATTTCTATCATTAGATATTGACCTATCAATAAAAAAACCAGTTATAAAAATCTTAAAATTATAATTTTCTCTTAAAATCTATAATTAATTGACATAATTATATTATACATTCATAGACTTTGAAAAAAAATTAAAGAAAATAAGTTTTAGGTTTGATAAATTACCTTATAATTAAAGAAGTTAATTATTTTTTTCTTTTTGTTTTAGGTTTAAATATTCAAACCAATATCTAGATAAATTTATTAAATTTTATTTAAATGCACAAAGTCGATATGAGAATATACTTTAAAAATTATCTAATTAAAAAACTTAGTCTTACTCGATATACAAATTAATTCTAAAATATCCCTTATTTAAAAAAAAAAAAAAAAAAAAAAAAAGCTGTCATTATCTCAACGTCGTTAACAACACCTCCCCCAACGGAAGAAACGACAGCTAGAGACGGAATCATGCATAATATCGGACGTCTTGACATCAAAACAGTAGTATGCGTTATTTTGTTTCTTTTTTTCTTTTTATAAACCGCCGCACCGAAGCACATGGCCACCGCCACTATAAGCTTCTTCTCTCTCCACCTTTTAGTATTTTTAATTGTCTCTTGATAAATTTTATTCTCTAGAAAATTATTAATGACTACAAGCTGGAGATTTCTAGCCAATCACTCAAGAAACATGCAAAAGGGGCATTTCTTTTTTCAATGTAACGGATATTTAAGGATTAATAAATGAAGAGGTTTCGTGTGGGGGTCAATCCAGCCTAACGTGCATTACTTGCATGAAAAAGAGGATAAAATAGTGTTAAAATGGCCTCAATATGGTCAGAACTGTTTTCCAACATGTGTTTTCATAAATTTTTTTATTATTATTAAAATTATGTTAGAAATAATTTTTAAAAAATAAAAAAAACATAATTGACATGTATTTCAACACGAAAAGCTATTTAAAAAGCAACCAATACCACACTGTCCAAACAAACTCTAGTCCCACACATTTAACTAAGTTGGTGTAAGATTCGGAGTTTCCTAGGCTGAGGTTAGAGATTAGATCCTTCATCTTGCCATTCTGAGATTGTACAATGGGTTATTAATTAGATTTGTTCATCATGGTTAATTTATAAGAATTTCATTTTAAATTTAGATTTTCCACGAATACATCTTTTACAAAAATAAATTTTCTATCAAACTAAAAATCTCACTGATACTAAGTTAATAAATTATATAAAAAAAAGAAAAAATTATAGCTTAGAAAACTAAATATTGTGTGGTTTTTAGTGGTATTATTATTATGTGTTTACTTGATGATTTGAAGTGTTTAATTATTTTGATTATATAAAATTATCTTTAGAAGCTTGGAGTTGCATACACCATATTTAATAATAATGGAAGACAATTATGTAAGTGTCGTACTGAAAAAATAATTAGGTGTTACGATAAAAAATGTTGGTATTTAATATTTATTATGGAGAAACAGGTTGATAAAAAATAGTCATTGACAAGAAAAATTGGACTGCTGCAATAGCATAATTTAATAAAATCTTGTGCATTTAATGTTTCATTTCTCAATATTTTTTACTCTTTTACTTTTAACATAAAATTATTGAAATGTTTTTATTTTAAATAAACAATAAAATTAAAATTAGGAATGTATAATTCCTCTCTCACAAATTATATTTATAAACTTATTGAATTCAAATTAATGTCTATGATTTTCATCATATATAAAACTCACCCTTGCCCACTTCCCTTTCAAACGATCTTACCTAATACCATATGAGATTTGACGTGCAAAATTTGTCATTTTAGGGGTGGGGGAATCAAAGATACCTAGAATCAATGATTTTTCCATGATTATTTGAATGCTGACTATTAAGTATATTTGCTTATCATAATATAAAAATTTATTCCACAATTACACTACTTGTGAATAATATAGGACAAATGCAGTCCAATAAATTCTATTACCAAGGATAAAATAGAAAAGACAACTATCTGATTCATAACACGAGGACTGATAAGGACATTTACTTGTTGTGCCATCAAAATAATGTTGGAAAAATTTATTTAAAACATGGTTTGTAAAAGGATATATTTGAGGTAAAATTAAAAGTGAAGTTTACTTGTTTTTAGAGTTAAAATTTTGTTGAAAAAACTCTTTAACATAAAATATTAGTATGATTAAAATAAATTGTGAGTGAATAAAAAATTAATCTTAAAAAAATCTTAGATAAAATGTTTTGAAAAAAATCGTAACTCTCTAAAAATTATATTCCACATATAAAAAAAAACATGTTTTATAGTTGTTTATATAATGGAAACTTAAATCAATACATGAGTTTTATTTTTTCTATTCTCTTTATAATTTTTTTTTAGAATAAACCAAAAATTAACTAATAAAATATTATTAATTATTTCTGAAACACCATAAAATTTTTCAAGTAGGAAACTTGAAGTGATTTTTTTTTCTCCAAGCAATTTCAATTGATAGAACACTTACAAGGCTCGTCGACTGGGTCATTGGTCTTCAAAATCAAGACTCGCACCTGGAAGTGAAAAGAGATAGAGACCTGCCCTGTCCAGCTAACCAGGGAGACTGGGTTGGATCCGCATCCACATCTAAATCAAGAATCAGCCCGGCTCGATGACAAGAACACCTATTTACCTCTCCAAACCTTTAAGCTTGGGCCCGACTTTTAATAAAGTAGTTTTTATAGTTTATTTATTATGTTGGGATTTCCTTTTCTTTTCCTTTTCGAGTATGGTCCCCGTTAGGTTGGGGTTTTATTTTATTTTTTTAAAAAAACCAATTTATATTTAAAAGTATTTTTCTTAATTTAACAAAGTTGTTATGTTTTTAACAATAGTATGGTCGTTTGAATAAAAATTCAAACCAATTAAAATAAAACACCATAGAATTAATATGTTTTAAATTCCGGAGAAAAATGTATTATTTTTAAGCAAAAATGCCTTTCTGTTATTTATTTATTTATTTGATAAAAAAATGTCTTTTTTTTTTTAATCAAAAGCTAACTTATCACGATTTATAAACTAGTTTTTTTTTAAAAAAAAAATCTGTATTATTTTTATGCAAATATAACTATACAAATATCTAATTTTATTTTTAAAAATGAAATGATTGAATTATTTTTGAAACGTGATTGTAATTATTTATTTAAATTGAATTTTATTTTGAAATATAAAAAATTAAAAAAAAAAAAAGAGGGCGAACGGGTGTAACTCAACTAATTAGACTCTAAATTTACTTTTTAAAGATCATTAGTTCGAATCCTACAAATCTCAAAGTCATTAGAGATTTACATGATCATTAATTTCAGGACTCATGGATTTAGTCAAGGTATATTCAAATTTATCTAAATACTCACATTAAAAAAAAAAAATAGCTACATTATGAGTTCTATTATTGAAAAAAACAACACTATGATAAGTTATCAAAATCTTTGGACAACGACAAATCTGACAATTTCACCACTTGAATTCCATTGAAGAATTTGAATTTATATTGTGAATCCTTGAATAAACCTCAATTAAACATTGACTCGTATATTTAGAGCACAAACCCATAATTCTTATATCATCTAGATTTGAAAAGATTACAGAAAATATTGGATCCGGTAAACAAACAATACAAATTTGGTGGATTTAGAGAGGTGGTACGTTCAAATAGTATTAGGATCTCTAATGTGTTTTTTTTTATTGATTTTTTTTTATATTGCTTAAAAAATATCAAGACATGATTTTCAATGTGTTTTTTTATTGAGAATTTATTTTCATATTATAATAAGTTTTTTTTTTATTTAAACAGAATGCTTCTAATAAAAAAAAGGTGTTTTTGTTAGAAAAAAAAATAGAAATGTATTAATAAGGAAATTGCATTTAAGAGATATGTCTTTTCCTGGTTATTTTAAATTATTTAAAGTTTTACAAAACCATTATTTTAACTGTCGTTGTTTTTAATTTAAGAACATGCTACTAATAAAAAAACTGTTTTGGTAAAAAATGCATCAATGAGAAAAGAATAATTTGTTTAGTAAAATATTTTTTTAAAGAATATAAATTTTAGTCTTTAAAATAATTTTTTCCTGATTGTTTAGACTTTTTATTTAATAAAATATATTGCTAAGAAAAAAAACCATTTTGTCATCAAAATAAAAAAAAATCAGAAAAGATAATTTGAAAAAAAAAATTCTTCTATGTTTTTCTTACTATATCCATTTTTATTATCAAAGCATCATATATAAAATATATTTTAAAAAAATTATAAAGCATTTGGTTTTCTTTACTGTAGCTATAAAGCATTTGGTTTTTTTTACTGTAGCTATTTTATTTATTCTCTCACTTTCACTATGAATTACCAATAGTGAGATTTTTAAAAAAAAATTTAATTTGATTTCCGAAACTTTTTTTTTATGCAATTGAGGTCCTTTGAGCCCAAATTAGAACACAATTGCATATTTTTTAGGGGTGAGGGTTAAATTAATAGAAAGAGAGCTTAAGTGAAAAACATGGGTAATATGAGTGGTGACTTTCTAATTTGTTTAAAAAGTTAATTTTAGTTCCCTATCTTTTTAAAATATTAGGTAATCGGACCCTATAATTTTCAAGCATTATTTTTGGTACCATACTTTATTTTTCTTTTTGCTTTTTAGTTCTTTTTTAGTGGAAAAGGGAGAGGTGGTCGCCAAATTCTTCTTAGAGAGAGAAAACTGTTATTGACGATGATTTCAAATACTAAAATGATTAATTTTTGTGTCAAATAGTTCTATATAATGAGGAAAGTTAAGATCAAGTGTTTTCTCAGCTTGAAAACACTTAAAAAAATTGAGCCCTTAAAGATTTTTTTGTTTTGAATTGATTATGGTGTTTTGAGGTAAAAAAAATAAGTTCAAAATAAGTTTTGAGTTGAAAAAACAAGAGCCTCGTTTTTCCAGCCACTATAGCAACCAGATTCTGAACAATTATAGATAATGCCTCATGTATTGCCACCCCATTTACTTCAAAATAAAATAAAATAAAGGTTTATGCGTTAGCCTTTTTTTTGTGGGCTAGGCGCTAGGCCTTAGCTTACCAGGCCCATAGCACATGACTTCGTTCTTTTTTTTTTTATATATATATTATTTTAAATTATTAATTTTTTATATGTATTTTTAAAAATATTTTTTGCATATTTTGATTAATAATCATTTTTGTGATTTTGTTTTCTTATTTAGTCCTTTTGAAACAACGATTATTTTTTTATGATATTGAGTGTGTTTAATTTCTTATGAGGTTAGTGTGAGTTATATATAATTTATTTTTATATTTTATATAGATTAAACTTAGTTTTAAAAATAACAAAATTTATTTTTTACAATGTTTTTAATATGTGCAGTCTTGCATATAATTTTTTCCTTTTATTTTATTCAATAAATTTTATGTATGTCTATTTCTATTACAAATTAATTTTCATAAATAAATTCATTAAACACAGTTAGATAAATAACCTACATTGCAATATCAAATATATTAGCTTACACCCATCTCTTATTTTTTTAGTTTCTCTTTTGATTATTGTTAATGTTTCTTTTTGTTTATTTATATAAATAATTATTATTTTATTTGATTAGGTAATTACATGAACTTTTTTATTTATATTTTAGATTTTTATTTAATTTTATTTGATTATTGTTAACTTGTATACCCATAATTGTTTTTTTTTTTTTAAATTACAGACACGCGGCAATACGTGGATTAAATAGCTAGTTTTCTTTGAAAGGGCGTGGGAAACCCAACTAATTTTTTACCAACCGTCAAGGGGGGAAAATATAGAGAGAGAATAACTTGAAGTTCAACATGGTGTCCAAATCCGGAAGCACACATTTATGCCAAGCAGCGTGGCGTGATAACGTTCCTGTCAAAACTAAGGATTTTAATGGTCAACATGTTTGGGCTTTGACTAGTCTTACCTAATAAATGTATTTTTAACAGATTCGGAGAAAACTTTAAATTCAATCACACTCGCAATCAACTACTCTGCCGATGAATATACAACTAATCTGCTCTTGAGGTTTGACCAAGTGATTAAAGAGGATTTATTTTTTTTCTTTGCATTTGGGTTCAAACTTCACCATGCACGCATGTCATCCCCGCGATATCTTATATGCTCACTGGGTTTACAGGATGTTCAGTGAGCCGTGAGATTAGTCGTGGTACGCGCAAGCTGGCCGGAACATCCACGTAAATAAAAAAAAAAGATACAACTACTCTGCCGATTTAATTTTTATAAATATATTTATTTGAAGATACAACTACAAATATCTTAAATAAAAAATAAAAAAAAACACTCACAATCAACCAAAAATAAAATAAAAAATCACAGGATTTTTATTTTATTTGTTTTTATTTTTAAAAAAAAATTTTTTAAATTTTTTTTTACTTCAAATTATTTTTTTAGATTATATTAAAAATATTTTTTTAAAAATAAAAAAAATATTATTTTAATACAGAGAATAAATTCCATTAGAATTTAAGCCTTAACATTTGGAATTTAATTAATTTTTTTACCAGTGATGCATCCTGTTAATCGAAAATATCAGAAATGATTCCTTCGACAGCATGATAAACACTATCAATGTTTTTTTCCTTTTTTTTTTTTCTTCTGAATTTTCTTGCAGTCTCTTTCGCTGCTTTTTAAGAGTCAACTAGCTTGGAGGGCAAGCTCCTCATCGCCTAGGTTACAGGGACGTTTTTATTAAAAATCAAAGGCAGTGCTCTTGATCTGGACTTTTTATAAGAAGCATTAAAAGCTTGCATTATTGGCATGGCAAGCTATCCCTCTTCTCCCCTTCATTCAAATAGTCGCTATCACATTTCTATGTGAACATTTGAAAAAAAATTAAGATTATTTGTGCTCAAAACTTTGACATCCAATGTGTGGTTTTAATCAATTTTAGGTATCAGGATAACATGCATGCTCTTGTGCCTGGAAACGCAGATCTCAATTTCAGACTAACGAAAACACATCCATTAGATGAAATTGCTGTTTCCAATAGATGAAAACACACTTCTCTCTTGTTTAATCACCTACGCCTCCAAATATGAAGCCGCGACGATGATTTTACTCAAGCACAATGAGAAGGGTCTGTGTCAAGCAAGACCTGTTCAAATTCGGAAAAACAATCCAGAGAAGATATAGAAATTAAGCTGGCAAGGATTTAAAACTATTTGCATGATTCATCACGATGTCAATATCCTTATGATAGTTGGAGTATATATATCATTTACATGGGTTCTCTCTACGTGTTCTAATACTTGATGAACTGTACAATTCATTCGCTGACTTATGAACCAGCTGCTTGATCGCCAAGCATTCCCAGACCTAGTATCGTTTTCCAGCAGAAGAGATTAAACATACAGGAGCAATACTAATTTGCTGCAGCACCAAAGTTGCAGAGTACTATCCTCCATCCGACGTTACCCAGAAATGAGAAAGTAACATATACCCTTAAACCAAAGTCAATCCCTCAGAAGGCATCTTATTATACGAAGATTCATACATAACATGGAGTAAGAAACAGAAGAAGGTGGAGAAAGAGAGAGAGAGCCAAAATAAAGTCAAGTGATCATAGATTTATGTGTTTATATAGCTCCAAAACTTTTATCGAATATATATATATATATATAGCTCGAAAATTCATCTGTAAGATTTGAGAATAGCTCCACAGAAGGTACAGATAATAGCTCTCCAAGAATCCCAGTAAAATGGAACATAACAAAATCTTGTTGAAGTTCTCATATCAGCGACGCTTGCACCACGACCGCACCTTGAACATGACCCGGCTACCGGCTTGAATCTTCTAACCTTCCTTGTCTGGTCCACCAAGAAACAGAAACAAACCATTGCAATGAAATATTTGTGAGATTTTTGAGGTTATTCGTGTGTGTTTTGCAGCACGCTAATGGCAAGTGTGGTTGTCATGGTATTTATACGCATACATGGCAACTGTTTGGTACATGTGGTACTGATCGTTAGGTAACTGACATGTGGCAAGGAAACAAACGAAGTACTTCGATGCATATGTTTCATCTAATCGTGAGGGGATATATTGGTGTAGATTATAAATAAATAAAAAATAAAGAAAGATAGCTATTTTATATTGATTTTTTTTAAGTGTTTTTAAAAAATGAGTTTTTACTGTGTATAGTAAATTAAATGAAAACAATAATGGAAGGATTCTTATAATAAGTTTTACAATGCTATTATTGAATATTTATAATATCAAAAGATGACACTTTACACTTCAAAACTTAAAATTTAATATGTTAATGAGATTAATTTTTTTTTTAATTTTCATAATTAATTTTAATATTTATAATTGTTGAGATAAAACTGAATAACAACTATTCAATTTAATTTAAAATATTATTTTATTAATAGTCATATAATTTTATTTATAGTCATAATATTAAAAGACATAATACTTCATTACAATGTTTTCAAGTCTATTAAAACCTGTTTTGACATAGAAAACTATAGACAATTAAACTTATATATATATATATATATATATATATATCTTATTTTCTTTCTGTAAAAAAAAATTAGAAGGTTTAGTTGTATCCTGAAAATATTATCTTTATTAGGGGCGAGTAAAAAAATCCAAAAAATCTGATTAAACTAAGAAAACTGGAAAAAAATAACTGAAAAAACCAAACCGTGAAAAAAAAACCGATTAAAATTTAAAAAAACCGATCGGTTCGGTTTTATAAACCTGAAACCGAAAAAACCGTACCGAACCAAACTCAAACTAAAAAAACCCGAACCAAATCGGAAAAAAAATCAAGCCAAACAAAAAAAACCGAGCCAAACAAAAAAACAAGTCAAACTAGTTTGAATCGGATTTTGTCCTAAAAAACCAAATCAAAACCGGTCGGTTTGAACCAGTTTTTTTTTTTTTTTAAAAATAAATTATTTGGTTATTTTTTTTTATAAAAATCAAACCAAACTGAAAATAATCACCCCTAATCTCTATATAAAATAAAGTAATACCTTAAAAATAATATTTTTACGTATTTAAACCAATTTGTTATTCGTTTTTATCTTAAACTATTTATCTAACAAAACCTGCCTCGGTCATAATGATGATGGTGTTAGTGGTTGACAAGTGTACAATATAAGTTTCTAGGTTAAGTTGAGATGAGTTTGTCGTTGTGTAGCCCCAAAATTAATTTTTAGGCTGTTGATTTGAATGGATTAGTAACTTTCAGTGGGTGCCCATATGATAAAAGCTAGAAAAGAAATAGAAACTCTGATGTGGACTTTGGTTACTAGTTTAATTTAATCAAAATGAGTTGATGATGTAGTAATTTAGTTAATATATTGATTTTAAAAATAAAAAAATTATTTTAATATATTTTTAAATAAAAAAAATATTTTAAAAAACACTACCCATCACAGTATCCAATAATCATTAAGTGTGCTCTCATCATCCCATGTATACTCGAAATTTTAATGAAACTTCCATTATCAAGAAAGAAATAATAATAATAAAAAATAATCCCTTCTCTACTTGTGAAAGGATCTCAAATATAGATCCAGTATAAATTTTTTTTAATAAAATCATAAATTAAATTTTCTCTTAGGCATGCAGGATCATTTATTATCATATACTAAAAACCTTGGCATTTTATTATAGCAATTAGTAGTAAGATACCTTGGCCTTTTACAATTTGGTTTTATTTTTTTATGACTCGGGTCAATTTTTTTATTGTTTTTTTAATTTATTTTTTTCTCAACTCCATTCTTTAACATTAGTTAATTGAAATTTAAATTCATATTTGTTATATTTTATTTCTATAGTGTTATAACGTCTCATGACTAAGGTCACGAGTTTTGTGAGTTAACTAAGTTGGTTCAAGTTTTTTCGGTCTTTTTTTTAATTTAATATATTTTTTCAATTTCATCCTTCAATATTGGGTTAATTGAAAAATTTGACTTAATAATTTTTTTTTCTATAGAGTTATCCTGGCCTCATAAGTTAGATTTAACAAGTTAATTTGAGTTAACTTGGAATATTTTTTTTAATTGATTTTTTTCTTCAATTTAATTCTTTAATATTGGGTTGATAGTGAGTTGTGCTTCATAATTTTGTTCTATTTGTTTTTTATGGGGTTATATGGTCTTATGATCCAAATTATAGGTTAACTCGACAACCTCAGTTTTTTGTTGTTTTTTTAATTTAGTTTTTTTTTAATATTATCATTTAATATTGAGTTGATTGAGAATTATCTTCATAACTTATTTTGGTTTGCTTTCTATGAAGTTATCTTGGATTCGTGAATTGGGTCACAAGTTTAATTGGTTAACTTGGGTTGACTCAGGTGGTTTTTTGTGTTTTTTTTAATTGATTTTTTTTATCAATTTCATCCTTTAATATTGAGTTCTTTGAGAACCAAGTTTCATAATTTATTTCAATTTTTTTATGCAATTATCATGATTTCATGATTAAGGTTTGACATATTAACCCGAGTTAATTCTTTCTATAGGATTATTAGGGTCTCATGACCTCGGTTAAAGATTTGGCTGATTAATCTGGGTCGATCCAAGTGAATCCGAGTCGATCCAAGTAAATCCAAGTAGATCTAATATGTTGTTGTCTCAATATTGAGTTGATTTTTTTTAACTATAACTATATTTTTATTGGTAGTTTGGGTCTGCAAAATTAACTATGTTCTATCATGTTAAACTTCACATATTTTTTTTTTATAAAAAAAACATATTAATAATATCCAAATATTTTTTTAACATTGAATAAAAAAATTGATTTTATTCACAATGTAACGCAGAGAAATATCTAGTCAATTACTAAATTTACTAGTATAAACATGAACTTTGTGTGAGCTAAAGCCATCTAATGTGATAAATGATTAGTAGGAGGGGTAGATGGGAGATAAAGAAAAGATGGGTCATGGCAATAAATGCTTGTAAAATAGTTCAAATTGGACTTTTCTTAGAATCTGGAAAATGTAGCATGTACTAAGCTTTCCTTGTCAAAGTAAATGAATCAGTTTCTTGTTGCATAAAATCTTCATATATATATATATATATATATATATATATATTGAATTGAAAAGTGACAAATATAGCTTTCACACGACAACTAATATTATTTTGTCTAAACAACAAACTATAGGATTCATCTATTCAGGAGAAAGAGAATTAGGTGCTATCATACGTCTTAATCTTTTGATGGCTGCCACGTATACTCACTTAATTGTGATTTACGATTTTATGAGTTTTGAGGATTTTGATTGTTGGTTTAAATTTGATTGATCAAGTAATTATTATTTATGATTACTAAGAGAGTTATTATTATTTGCTTTTATTTTAGTAGTTTTCTAGGACATGATCATTATCATAAAGAGCCATCCTCTATCAATAGGATTGTACTTAATATATATGATTTGTTGTTAAAACAATAGTTTTTAGACCCGGCCCGGTCCAAGACTTGGGTTTTGGATTTTAACCAGGTCACCGGGTCAATTTTTTTTTTTTAAAAAATTAAAACGACATCGTTTTAGTTAAAAAAAACAAAAGTCAATGGATTGTAATTAGGTTTTGACTTGGTTTTGCTGGGTCAGTCAGGTTACACCAGGTTAATCTTTCCTTTATTTTTTCTTCAACTTGGCCCGGTGTTAGCCTCAGGTCGACCTATCTAGCTGGGTTTTAAAACTATGGTTAAAACTACAATTATCTATGACTAATCACTTATCATAAAAAAAAAAAAACATGAATAAAAAATACCTACTTTGAATAATAGATTGCTTGAATTTATTTGACATTAAATAAAGTAAATTAAAATATTAAATACACAAGATTAATATATCATATTGATCATTATCATCATTATTGGTATAATACAAGAACCTTTCACAAGTCTAAAAGAGAAAAATAATTTCCCTAAAATAAAAACTCAAAATATGAAAACTCTACGTACCATGTATATAAAATTCATTTCGAAAAATATTATTTGATTTGATTGCAAAAATACTCAAATTTTTATTGGAAGAAAACTCTTGAGCATCAAATAAAATAGTTACACAACAACATTATTTGTCAATGTAGCTGTATTGAATTTCAACGGATTATAGAGATGAAATTATGACAATAGAGATGCAATTCAAATACTTACATCATTCAAAGACTAAGATGGTTGAAGTATATCAACAATCATTTGCTTTATTTGAATTTCTCAAATAATAATTCTCACTCAAATAAAAAAATACAAAAGAAGTTTGCACTATATATATATATATATATATATATATATATATATATATATCATTCTATTAACAAATTCACATTCACTAATTGAATATTTGTAAAATAAGATAGAAAGTAGTTTACTTCTCGCTGTAATAATGCTATCGCAACGGCTGTAAAAATATAAAAATTGTTGGTTAATGTAGTTCTCTTGGATTCCAAAGGATTATAGGCAGGACAAGAACCAGGGGAGGTAAGCAGAGGCTCAAGTCCTACAAAATATTTTAATTTTTTTTATTTAGTATTTAAATATAAAATAAAATAATATTTTTATTTTAAATAAATAAAATTTTTAATAATATATCTTGTTATATTAATTTTAGCTTTTTCTATCAAATGCGACTAGCTCCACATCTAATTATAGAAATGAAAAGTTACAAATTCCATCTTCTAAAAACAACACATGGAATAAGCTATGATATTAGCTTTTAAAGTAGTATCATTCACTTAAAAGCTGCATCCACAACTAAAAGCCAAAGATTTCTCTTGTGCTCTTTCAATTTGTCACTTTCTTTCTCTATCCACTAAACCTCCAACCCCTCTCTTTCTATAGGTTTTTTTTTTTTATTTTTTTTTATTTTTTTTTTATATACTAATTTGGTTATATTGCTTTGATAGGAATCACTCATTTCTCACTCTCCATGCCGTAAGATTTAAGAGTGTTTAGCAGTGTGGTAGTGGTTGCTTTTCAAATAGCTTTTCGTGCCGAAATACATGCAAATGATGTTTTTTCATTTTTTAAAAATCATTTTTGACATCAGTACATCAAAACGATCCAAAAAGTATAACCATAACTCAATTTTAGCAAAAAAAAAAAAAAAAAAATTTAAAATTTGCCAAAACACAGTTACAAACGCAAAAAACAAACGCTTCCTGAAATTAAGAGTCGAAGGAGAGGATATTTTTTGTTCTTCCTTCGCAAACCGTTGATTTCATTAAATGGGTGTTTGGAAAAATACTAATAGTTATTTTTTAAAATATTTTTTGTTTAAAGATATATTAAAATAATATATATTTTTTAAAATTTAACTTAATATCAACAATCTAAAAACATAAAAAAAAAATTAAAATTTTTAAAAATCCCGTTTCAAATGCTGTCTTAAACAGATTCTAAGAGGAAGGAAGACCAATTTTCATCTATTTACGATAATGCCACTAGTTGTTAAGTTCCATTTGTTATTTCTTTCAAATCTCAAACTGCAAATATATTTTATGTACATATTTATTTTTCATTTTGTCTGATTTTTATGCTAATTAATTGAGAATTTTCACCCTTAATCATAAAATTTTTACTTTTAATTTGTTATTTTTTGATTAATAATTATGTAATTTAACACAATGTCATAGGCGGTCATTCAAAATAAAACAATTATTCTCCATAAATTACCTCTACAAGTAGGAATATTACAAGTAGGAAGAGGAATATTACTTTTCATAAGTATGGAACCCGCTACTCGAGTCGTTTCTACACTGATAAGTCTCGAACCCACATAGTTTCCGCTTCTTCGTAAAAAAGCTGGAAAAGAAAACCCCAAAGTACGCAACAACCAAATGACCGCCACTAAAATTCATCAAAAAGCAAACAAAAGTGTGTGGCTTTCAAATATCTCGCGTTAAGAACGTGATTTCTTTGTTTTTTTTTGGATGAATTTTAGGACAAATTCTGAGGTGGGCTGTTAGAAATCTGAACTCTGCATCTCGTAACATTGGTTAACGAGATAAATAAAAAAAACATGGGAGATAACAATTACGCTAAGGAATTGGATGTGGCTGTTCGAGTTGTTCACATGGCTTGTTCTCTTTGCCAGCGAGTTCAAGAGGGCTTGGTTTCTTCGACTAGTAATGACCATGTTAAGTCTAAAGATGATGATTCTCTTGTTACTGTTGCAGGTAATTCACTTTTTTATTTTTATTTTTCGTTTTTTTTTTAAGTTTTTAATGGATGTGCTTTGAATGAGGTTTTTGGCTTCATTGGGTGATCTGCATTTGTAATGTGGTGTTGGTAATTGTTTGTTTTGGTTGCTGAGAGAGAGTGGGATTGGGAAATGTTAGCATTGGAATTATTGAAATTTGAGTGATTGGAAATATTCATACTATGATATTTTCATGTGAAATGCAATTAATTATTTGATGTTTGTGTGTGTGCTTTAATTTTTCGGTGTAAATATTAACTTGTTTAAAGTTCTGCTGTTACCCGTTTCAAAACTAAGAATGTTTTGTACTCCTGGTGAACAAGCTCAGGGTTAATTAATGGCGTAGATACTAATAATACGACGTCCATATTCGGTGCTTCTAAGAATTAGAACGTCTTGGGATGCTATGTGGAATTGATTAATTGTTTATGTTTTCAAGCTGTGGCTAAGTGCTTGAAACCTGTTTCTTTAACCATAAAAAAAAAAAAAAAAAAACCAGAGAGAGAGGGAGAGATTGTTTATTTGGCAATGTGTACCAAATAGGATTGCTCTTTTAATATTCCTTTGGTGTTGATAATTCAACAAGTTGTTTATGGGGCTTGTTGACTTGATAGTTTGGTGTGTGCATAAGCACTTGTAGACTTATTCATGCCAAAAGTTCTAATCTCCAAGGTGTTATCTTTCCCAAGCCATTTTGTTTTCTTTTTGTATATTTCACCATATACTAATTGACTAATTCTCTTGGTGCCACTGCTTGAGCAGATTGGAGTGTTCAAGCAACAGTTAGCTTGATGCTGTCGGAATCTTTTAGCAATCAAAAGGTGTCAATAGTTGCTGAAGAAGATGTTCAAACTCTCTCAAAGTCTGATTCAGTAGGTTTGCTGACAGCTGTTGTGAACACTGTGAATGAATGCTTAGCTGAAGCACCAAAATATGGTTTTCAGAGTCCCAAGGAAGCTCTTGGAACCTCACAAATTCTTGAGGCCATAGGCCGATGCAACTCAACTGGGGGACGCAATGGAAGACATTGGGTACTCGATCCTGTTGATGGAACATTAGGATTTGTGCGTGGGGACCAATATGCTGTGGCTCTTGCATTGATAGAGGAGGGAAAAGTTGTGATTGGAGTGCTTGGGTGCCCTAATTACCCTCAGAAGAAAGAATGGCTAAATCATCATCATCATCATCAGTCCTATCAGAGCATGCCAAAAATGTCTGATACTTCTGACACATGGGAAAAAGGATGCGTGCTGTATGCACAGAAAGGCAGTGGTGAGGCATGGATGCAGCCGTTAATACATGGAAATAAGAAACATACTTGGTCAAGTTCTGCACAAAGAGTTCTAGTTTCTGCAATTGATGACCCAGCACTGGCAACCTTCTGTGAACCAGTGGAGAAAGCCAACACAAACCATTCCTTCACTGCTGGAGTTGCTCACAGCATGGGGCTTAAGTGTGTTGTATTTCTTTTACATTTCCCCACATGTTTAGAGTTTAAACTATTCTTCCCACTGCATGGTTGAAATGATTGCTTGACAGATGCTAACTTCAACTGACTAAGAAATGAAAAAATGAAAGTTTTTAAGGCCTAGAGGTTTAAATGACTTAATTCTTCTTTGATGCTCAATCGGAGAGGCATGGTAGTAAATTTTCTTTCTTTTAGTTCCTTGATGAATTTTAGAAGAAGGATTTCTCACTGAAAGCATTAGCACAAGGGGTAGACAAAAGGTAGACTATATCTTACAATAACTTCTATAGCTTATTGTTTCAATGTTCATATCGTAGTTTGGTAACAATGACTGCGAACCTGATGAATGTCTTAAAAATTTTAGCAAGGTTGTGGAAAAAACTCAGTCTTCTAAGTTGTCTAAATTCCTGGTTTTAAGATACTAGAGGACAAACAGAATATAACTGCCTCAAAGTAGCAATTATAGTTAAGTTACCTTGTATTGTTTTGAATTGCCAAAACAAATGCTTTATGCGTACAATCAAGCATGATTTATGTCATATCATGCTAAAGCTTTTATTAGTGGAAAGAATGCATCTGCTCTCCTTGTTTCTCTTTTCAAGTCATTTATTTGATTTTCAGTTGCTTTTCCTTTTTAGTTCATTGCAAAGTTTTTAGAGCAAGAGCCTGCCTACTTCCTTGGATACATTTACGTCCATGTGGGTGGTTTTCACAATTAGCAGGGTTCCTGTTCTGTTTTGGTCCTCATATATTCTTTTCACACTTTTGATGACAGAAAACAGCCCTTGCGTGTCCATAGCATGGTGAAATATGCAGCCATAGCTCGAGGTGATGCTGAGATCTTTATGAAATTTGCTCAGTCAGGGTACAAAGAGAAGATATGGGATCATGCTGCTGGGGTTATCATTGTAGAAGAGGCTGGTGGTGTGGTAACTGATGCTGGAGGCCACCCCCTGGACTTCTCAAGGGGTTTGTACTTAGAAGGTCTTGATCGGGGCATAGTTGCTTGCTCTGGGACCACCTTGCATGAGAAGCTCATTGGATCTGTTTATGCTAGCTGGGAGTCTTCGAATCTCTGAAGCCTTCTGAATATTCATGATAATCTGATGCAACATGATTTACATGCTCTTGCGAGGGTACGACCTTTTTTGCCATCAGTATTTTTCCCTGTCTGGATCTCTTTTAAATTTAATTTTCTAACATGACTTGGAGGCAACTGAACAAACTGTTGGAGTAAAAATTAGATGTCATAAAATTATAATGTGGCTGCAGTAGATTATTTTGATGCAAACATAAAGGTATTAGAATATGTTTGGTGAAACACAGGTTGGAGAGAAAGAAAATGTTGACAGTTACCTTCTTAAGTCAAATTACACTTGATTAATTTTCTAACAGATGTGAGATTACTGCAATCTGTTCTCAGAATGAGGGATTGATGTTTTTTTTTTAAAAAAAAAAGAAAGAAAGAAAGAAGGAAATCTTCCAGTGTGATGTGTCAAATTGCTGGTGCCAAGTTGACATGAAACAGTTTTCTAGCCACATTGATTTCATTGATTTTCCCCTATAAGTTTTGAGGTTAAGAGCCGTATATCTTGCAGTTACTTTTTAAAGTATTTTTTATTTTGAAATATATCGAAATAATATTTTTTTATTTTTTAAAATTTATTTTTGACTTTAACATATCAAAACGATCTAAAAACATAAAAAAATATATTAATTTGAAAAACAAAATTAATTTTTTTGTAAAAGTGCTTTCCAATGGGACCTAAATCTAAATATGAACAGAATTCAGAATCCTTTATGCTCATCTCACGTGCATTTGTTGTTCTTGAAATCTTGAAGCTTTCAGGGTAAGTAACTCAGTTTAACATATGTTGTTGAAATTTTGAACATATTTCAGGGAATGTAACTCAGTTTCTGTAATTTTTGCTGATAAAGGTTCCTGTGTGTACATACTATATCATCGCCGAGACAGTGTTTTTATACTATGCTGTCAGAGCGAAGCAACTTCGAGTCATCAGCTTGGGGATTGTTGATCGAAGCTGCTCATCCAGGTTTTGTATAATGATAATTACTCTTCACAACTTTATTCATATAGAAAGGTTCAATATATCATCAGCGGTGTCTCTACTATGATGATTTAGAGCTGATAGACATTTGGCACATTTTAACTTACATTTCAATGCAGAGCTGAGTGCTCCTGCATCACTCCATGACTGTTTCCAATTGAGAAAATCCAATATTTAAATATGTGACTGTCTTGCAAGCTTACCGAGTAAAATGGAAGTTTCGCTCGTTGCTGATGTTTATACAAGCCTGTTTTTCTTACTCCCCCCTTGATCACCTGTGGTTCTTGGCAATTTCCTGTGCCTCCTGCTAGACTGCGGTTGCAATCTATTCTTTTGTGAAAGAAAGTAAACAGTTTGATTGCTAGACCTAGATGAACTTCCTCAAGTTGAAAGTGGGCATCTACAACCATAGTTGGATTATAGTTGTATCACCCTGCTTGGAATAAGCTCTTGGATGAATAAATATCCAAGAGGTGTATACAATTACATCAAGGTCATCCAATCTTTATGTGCCATGAGTTGCATTTTCCAGCCCTCAAATATTAGAATTCAAACTACAACATTCTCAGTTTTTAAAAATCCAGATAATGATACAAAATGTACTTCAAAATGGTGTTAATCGTGCAACACTGTAGCAGTTAGTTCTGGTTCAGGACTGACCTAGAAGAGTGTTCGGGTTACCGAGTCAATCAAAACACTATTGTTTCGTTCTTTATTTTTTAAAATTTCTCCGTGTTAACTTGTTCGGGTTTGATCAGGTCATTAAAATCCAACAAGATCAATCTTGTTCAATGTCTTGTCTGATTCATAGCCTAAGTCAAGTCTAGTTTTTCTTTTTCTGCAATTTTAAAAACGATGCAGCGGAGTAATGGAAGTTCAAGAATTAGTTGAGAGTAAAAAAGCCACAGATTGTAAGGTAAACTTGTGAGATTTTGTTCAGTATTATGTGATAGAAAAGCGTTTTAACAAAGTAGATTTCTAAAGTGTTTTTTTACCAGAACTACAGTTAGAACTCTTGATGCTAAAACCTACAGTAATCCTAATAATAATACCATGGTTATCCAAAGGAAGCCTTCTAGTTCCTCACAGATCACAATCCAATGCAAGATACGGATTGAGATTGTGTACGGTCAACTATAATGTTTTTTTTTTTTTGCTAACTATTTTACATGTTTCTATGTATTTTAAAATATAATTGTTTGACAAACTCCCATCTAACTTGAATACTTTGGGAAGACTTGGAATTTTTAGACAGGGCCTGTCGAAGACTAGCCTGTGCCAAGGTCAAAGTTAGGTTTGATGTGTAGAAGATGGGTTAGGCAGCTCTTGGTTTAGGAAACCAAGCACCCGAAATACCATCCAAAGTCTTGACTAACGGGGACGATGATGCTCCTCTCGCTGAACCTTGTCCCGGTGGTCCCCGTGGGCTATGGCATTTGGAAAAACTTGTAGTCATTGCCGTCGTGGCCGTCGAGAAATTAAAGGGAGGAGGAGAAAGTTTTGTTATTCAACAACCATTTCATACGGCAACTGGCGAGGGGAGTCGATATCAATTCTTTCAACCTCCAAACACGACGGGAGATTTGGTGCGATTTCCACACCTATTGTGGACCTTTTCTTTTGTAGGGCTTGAAATAAATATCAAGGCAAAGTCTAAATATACCTTCAATAAGTTATTATAGTAACATTATTATATCTAATACAATCCTTATAGATAGCTTATGCTAGACAATTTCATCAATATTTATCATGTCATAAATAAATATGTTGGTGTCTTCACAGAAAAGAAATACGTGGCATAACAAGAATGTATTTCAAAACACATACATATTTTAACCATTTTAATCAACTTAATGTTATTAATAAACTCTTATTTTCTTCGGTCGTTTTTTTTTTTTGTTCATCTAAAAGAATTATTTTAAGAGCTGAAAAATCATTATGATATAAACCAGAGAATTATTATGAATCATTGAAAGGAAAATTAAAAAAAAAAATCAATGAAAAGATTCTTGTTGAAATACTATTAGCTAGTTTATATTTAAACATCAGTTTCAGATGACTTCAAAACTGCACCAAATTTTTTCATCCTATTGGTTTTCTAGTATTTTACAAAGCTTAATTTTATATTATTTTTAACACACCACTGAGATTATTTTTTTAAATTTGAAATTAAGATTTCAATACTATATAAAAAATTATCTTAATTTAAAATTTAAAATTATTGAACGAGGTAAAAAAATAATTTTATGTTATTCATGCATTATAGTTTTCCCCCTCTATTTTTTTTTTTGATAACGTGGGTGTCCGGGCCAGCTTAGCGCACCACGACTAATCCCACGGCCCACTGTGCAACTAAGCAAAGACACCGGGGGGTGACAGGGATACCACACAGGAGACTCAGTAGAAACAGGAAAGGAGCAAACTTTTACCACTGGGACACTCGAACCTAGTTTTCCCTCCTCCCTCCATTTTTAATTAAAGTTTTTTTTTAATTAATGTGGTTATTCGGGTCAGCTTTGTGTGTACCTCGACTAATCTCACGGGTTCTGAAAGCAACGATCATGTAAGTCTCTAGTGATCTTGAAAATTTATAAAACTTGAATTAATACCTCTAGAAAACAAATATAAAGCCTGGCACAAGTTAAATTATACCTCTCCATCTTTTATAGATTTTTTCTTGTATCAGCTGCAGGCAGCACCACCTATTTCAAAAAAGGAAAAAGTCAATTTGCGCAACAGATACTTGTGTTCTCTCATTCTCTTTGTACATCAATACGAGTGATTTACTGATTTAGAATGCTTAATTGGCTCTAACTTTAATAAATAAAATTAATATATACATTTCATCGATGTTGTTAAGGTTGGAAATTCCATGATTTGCGTTACTTTTATAAAGTAAAACCAGATCCATGAGGATATTGACTCAATTGAATGAAGCACCATGTGAATCTTCACAAGACTCGAGCATGGACTCTCGCAACTATTTTGGATGTCGTTTGTACTACTTGATAGATGGTTGGCAGCGAATAGTTTAATTGATATTAGTCGTATATTTGAGCCCACATTATCTTTAAAACTTGGTGCATGTAAAATAGTAAATTATAATTTCTTGTATTATTAAACGTAAAAAGATTCTATAATCACGTTGTAGTGATTTATATGATATTTTATGTCTTTCTCTTGGATAAAAGTATGTATAGTATATGATATTGACCTTCCCCAGTTAAATCGAACCCACTGTAATGATCTAAAATAAGTTGTGGGTTCGATCGAGAGCTGTGCCGACACCACACAGTGTTTAGGGCAACTGTTCTTCCAAGAAGAATATGAACATGGTTTATTGTTCAGGAAGAAATGCTTGCTTATGGAGATCAGTGAGGTAAACGAAGGTAGATTGCGTGGGAGAAATAAACAAAAGAATAAATATATGATGATACGTTATCACCTGTTTCAAGCTATCTATAACCAAGGTGGGTTGCATTTGAAATTGTGTTTTAAATAAAGTTTTATGAAAATTAAAAAATAAATTGGTTATTTTTAAATTATTTTTGAATTATTTTAATAAGTTCTGGTTAGTAGATGGGGGAGTCTTTGTTTTGGAAATTTTTTATAGCAAGAATCCCATATATAATAATTTCCATTATTAATTTTATTAATAATGATCATCATCATTATTAATATCCTTTACCTTCCTTGTGATGTTTTATTAATTTCCTCACCTCTAATTAACCCTTTTTTTTTTTTCCCATGATATGATGATTCAAGAAAACATCATTTTGTTGAATGAATTTGATTTTTTTTTATTTTTTTATGAGCAAGATCACAAATAATATCATGTTCATTTTAAATAGATTTTTTTTTTATTAATGCGGGTATTCGGATTAGTTTATACGCATCTCGACTAATCTCATTGGTCCTGAAATTAACGATTTTGTAAGCATATTCCAGTAATCCTGAAAAGGACTCGAACTCATAATTATTAATAAAATAAATCTAAAATCTAATTAAGATATTTTTTAATTTAATTTTAAACAATTTCAAACAAAGCAGACAAAAATGGAATATGAAATCTTGGTATTATTTCACCACTTCACTTCGATTTGGAAAGAAGTCAATGAACTATTAATGAATTAGTTGAACTTATTGTTCCCATTAGTATTACTGCTACACTCCTCTTAATTATTAGGATGCATTATTGTAGCAATACGCCATTGTCAGATGCTATATGCTACATATATAGTACCCTTGTAGGAGCAGAATTATTGCAACAAGTAGATGTTAATTAGCTTTATTAATACTTTTCATAACCTTGGAGGAGATTTTAAACAGTTCCGGCCATGCCTAGGACCGGTGATAGGGTGCTCCCACGACCCCTTGTTTTAGTTTTTTCTTGGACAGGATTAGATTTCAGTCATGAACATGGATCAATAGCCTGAATTTTATGATATATATATATATAGTTATATAGCCTATAAGATTTAGAGATTTCCAAGAAATGTTGAATTGGTAAGATTGACATTTACGTGTTACGGCTCTAATATTCTAGAGGAATTTGAGAAATTTATTTGCTGGGAATCGGAATTCCTGTTTTTTTTAAGAGTTATTTCAATTTTATATCTATTCTAGAATTTTTTTTTGTTATATTTTTTTAAACTTTCTTTTTATGTTGAATTATTTTATAATTAAGCTTTCAATTTGTTTTGGATGGGGTTACCCTGATATCATAGTCAGATCATAAATTTAGCATGCTAACCCGAATGAATTTAATTTATTTTTTTGTTATTTTTTATATTTATATTATTAAAATCATATAGATTTAGAGTGTATTTGGTAATGTGGCAGTGGTTGTTTTTTAAATAACTTTTCATGTAGAAATGCATATTAATGATGTTTTTTTTATTTTTTAAAAAATTATTTTTGACATCAGCACATCAAAACGATTCAAAACATACAAATTGTATTAAATTTTAACAAAAAAAAAAATTAAATTTTATGAGAATACGGTTTCAACCACGTTCCCGAATGATTCTTTATTAAACCAGGTGAAATTAATGGCATGAATCTCGATTTCTTTTTAGAAACATTTACATTGTCTTCACTTTTTTTT
This sequence comes from Populus alba, assembly GCF_005239225.2. Lineage (NCBI taxonomy): Eukaryota > Viridiplantae > Streptophyta > Magnoliopsida > Malpighiales > Salicaceae > Populus > Populus alba. The sequence continues at coordinate 15,267,921 of NC_133294.1, read as the reverse complement.
TTTTACAATAAAAAAAGGGTCGATTCACGACACAGCATGAGCCACTCATGTAGTATATATTGAAGAAGCATGTATAGTTTTCTTTTTTGTAATTGAGTGGAAGAATGTAAGATGAAGGGAACTAAATAACGTGAATTTCAAACAAGAGAGAACCATGTGAAATTTCATTTTCGGCAACAAAGTAAACAAAAGGCAGACTTATTGAAATTCCAAATGAAAAGTCATATAGATAATTATTGGTAGGGTAGATCGAGTTGTGATATATATTTGATAATAGATGCGATCTTTTAAATTTGTAACTGTACAATGCAAATTACATTTCTGATCCTCAATGTAAGATCTATGTGCACGATTGTTCATAAGAAAACATGAAGATGTATAATTTATAATTAACTTTTAATAAGTAGTGGTTTTTCATTAAAAAAAAAGAATGTATGATTTATATATAAACAATATCAATTTAAAAAATGTGATTAAAAGACAATCTTTTTTTAAAAAATATATAATAAAAAGTCATACTAATAGCTATTGGTGAGACAAAATTGTATATTTGGGAATGTTGCATTTCTTGAAATCTATAACTCTGATATATATATTGGTTGCATGGCTTAATATAATTTTTTTTTTATTAATATAGGTGTCTAAGTCAGTTTACGTGTACTTCAACTAATTTCACGGATCCTGAAGTTAACGATCATGTAAAAAAACCTTCAGTGACCACTATATTAATAATCACAGGGTTTGAATATGAGATTATATGGGGGCAAACCCTTTTATTTTCGAGCTTTTATAACTGAACCGTCTATGAGATGATTAACTTAATATAATTACTTAATTAACGTGGTGATTGTTCCTTGTTGAGAAACTTCGCAACAAATGGACTTTCAACATGCGACTTGAGACCAGTTCATCGTATGGTTACTCAACCAATATTTCTTATGAAAAACTGAGATGCTTAACTGATAAGGTTGTTTTCTAAAGAAGCGCTGCGAGTTGAAGGGATCATCCAATTTTGATTCATTATGCAAAGGAACAGATGAAATCTCTAGCGTACGCATCTCCCGTGCTTTCTGCAACCATCGACACAGAAGAAACATTCAATCCCCAGTTGTTTGAATCCCTCCTAGGGCAAATCTCCTTTACTTTAATGTTCACGCGTAAGTTAGTAATTATTTTTTAAAATTCTTTTTAATATTAATATATGAAAACAATATGAAAATTTAATTTAATGAAGAAACATTCTTAAGGAAGGAAATAATCAATCCATACAAGAAATTGGAAAGGTTGAAACATTCATAGAATAAAAGAATTTCAAAAAAAACTTAAAACATAAAAATATGGAGAATTTAATTGAACGAAGAAACATTCATACGAAAGGAAAGAAGCAATCCATACAAGAAATTGGAAAGGTTGAAACATTCATATGGAAGTGTTATAAAAAGGGCACAAACCTCCCGTACCAAAGCTTCAAAATATAAGTTGACTTGATTGGTGCAAGAAAAAAAAAAAAAGAAATTCCAAGTTGCTTAATGTAAAATAATAAAAAATGTACTGGATTCCACTTTCAGACCTATCTAATATTTATCTATATTGAGACATCAACGAAACTGTTCAAGTTCTAAGTACAACGTCATTTTATACTGTTTTAGATCTTTTTTTTTTTTTTTTAACTGCAATGTAATGTTTGGAGTCGGTGATGTCTGTCGTTTTTTTTTTATTCTTTTTACATATTGTCGAAGAAAGAGAGCTAAATAATAATAGAGGATGGAAAAGTACACACAAAGTATTTAAAAATACAGTAAAAACATATTAAAAAAAATATTTTTTTAAAATATTTTTAATATTAGAAATATCAATAAATAAATAAATTTTTCATTACATATGTTTATTTTTACATTTCAAAAATATTTTTTGAAAAAAATTAAATTTTTTACTTCAAAATTAATATTTTTTATTTTTCAGATCTTGATATTAAAAATAATTTTAAAAAAATAAAAAACATATTATTTTAATATATTTTTAAATAAAAATTACTTTAAAAATAATCTTATCCATGCTGCCAAACACCACCCCCTCCATCCCTGTTTTCTTTGCTTTTATGCATTCCCGCGTTCTCCTTGTAGGGTCCCCAATTTTACTCTGCTTTGTTTGGTAAAGACCCACTTTTTATTTATTTATTTATTTATTTTTAGTTTTTGCCTGAGTGGGATATGCATCCCTCATCCAATTCCAATATCTCTACAGGGAAACTCGTTAGTTCTTTTCTTTGGACAATATATGACTACGAGCTATTTTTAGTTATCGATGTGGAGTCTTTTTTTTTAAAAGGAAAAATTAACACGTGCCAAGAAAAAATTAGAAAAATAGTGCACTGCGCTGCCAGAAGCAGTGCCACATAGATTTTATACTATTTCCAGCAACGCAATTTAATTAGTCACGGTGTGTGTGTGTATATATATTTTGTTTTTTAGTTTAATTTAAAATATAAAATAATACCTATCCTTTCCAAATCAAAACAATTGATTTATTTGACATCTTTTTATTTTCCATAGTAGTCCATTTAAATCTTGATAGAATTCCTTGACTTATTAGTTAATAACCATGATAATTATCAATGAAAATAGTTAGTTGCAATCAAATTAAATTAATATTTTAATTGATAATTATAATAATTATCAATGAAAAATGAATGGTTATAGTCAATTTAACTTTTAACAGGAAACCTTACTATGTTAGTTATAGCCAATTTAAATTTCAATAGAATACCTTAATTTAATAACCAGATAAGTTAATAATTCCTATTGAAATTTAAATGGACTCCTATTGAGAATATAAGGAAAAAAAATCCAAACCTTAATTTTTCATGATATATATGTATATGTATATGTATATGTATATGTAAAATAAAGAGATACTTTCATTAATAGCACACAATATACAATTAATCACTAGAAATTATCGGGCTTTGTTAGTGATTAGCGTAGCTTTTTTTAGTAACTAAAGGTGTCTGAAACAACACAAAAAAAAGATAAAATTTTACTTGAATTTTCTATTTGTAATTTTCCATTGAAATAAAAGTTAAGAAAATCCTATTTATACTTGCTCTAGGTCTATTTGGGGAGAAATTGTTTTAATAAATAATTATAGAATTATTATAAGAATTTCTAAAGTAAATAGAAAATAATAAAATTGTTAAGTATAAATATTTGATTTTTCAAATTAAATAGGAACAAATAAAAACGAAAATAAAATATTTTCCAAATCCTTAGAATATACATCCACCGCCACTGGATTTCAAAATCTACATGGTATTGACATGGATATATATATGACTTTTCAACTATAAGAAAATGTCAATTGATTTTGAAGTTGGTGCTGGTCACAAAATCATAACTCCTGTTTATTCCCATTTTGCCCCTTCCAAGTACACCCTCTACATGCTATAATTTGACAAATCAATCACTCTCCTCTCTCCTCCTCTCCCCCTCTCCTCTGTTTCTTTGATAAAGAATTGAAGCCATCCCACTACTCCTATTTTGTCACTTGAAATTTAAAACAAACACATAAAGACAACCTCAAAAAGCGCGTGAATTGTTACTACTAGGAGCAACGGGGACTTTGAGTTGATGTTATCAATGGTATCCCCAATAACAAACCTGACATTTTCAGTTTTATTACACTGATGACACATTGTCTCTTTCTTTCTCTCTTATTTGTAACTTTGATTTGAAAAGAGCACAGCAGGGTGTTCATCCCTTTCCTTCCTTCTCTAGGACTACCCCGTTTGGGCTGCTCTGCTTTGGTTTCAGGGAAGTTACGATCTTGCTGTTTTTGAGCAGGCAAAGACAGAAATTAAGAGTGACAGTCAAATTCTCTTCGCAATAGCCAGTGGATCTGATGCCGATGATGGTATTTTGGTATTTTATGTGAAGAAAAGGTTGCATTTTTAGGATTTTCTTTGGCTACCCAGAAAAAAAAGAGAGATACAGGGGAAAAGAAAGCTAAAAAGGAAAAGAAGTTTCAAGTACTCAGCTTTTGCAGTTCTTTTGGAAAAGCGAGATACCTCCATCTTCTTTATTTTCTTGTTTTGGTATGTGAAATGCTCCAGCTAATTTAACTAATTGTACCTTTTCTACATTACTAAACAGAAATATACTGTTTTTCTTGTGCTTTGTTTCTGTAAGTATTTTCCTTAATCACTCTATAATTACCCCTCGAAAAAGATCCCTTCACTTCATACAAACGCCTCTTTTGAATTGAAGTAAGAGAACCAATTTCTTTCAAATCCTTTCATTTTAGCTTTGTTACTGATTAAAGAATGTTCAAAGCACTTTTTTTTTTTACTTAATTTGCTCTGTTTTTATCTTTTTGACTAATATTCTCTCTCTGTTATCTAATGATCTACTTGTGTACTACTGCAGGATTCAATCTATCAATGTCACTAACGATCAAGCCTCATCTCCATCATCAGAATCACAGAATGCACAAACCCACATCAACAAACAGCAGAGACTGGACACAGATCTACACAGTTTATGGCATGGAACAATGGCAAACATTACTCTTTCTCGTATTTCAAGCTACTCTCTTCTCCATCATGTCAATCCTTTTCCTGCTATACTACCAGCCAATCTGCCAGTTTCTAGACACTTTCTTCCTCCTCACCGCCACCAGTTCCACCGGTGGTGGCAGTGCAGCACGTTTTGCTGCTGGGTTCATCGGCTGCGTGACAGCACTATCTGCTGTCTGTTTGTTTTTCGCGGCGGGGAACTTTTTTTATAGTTCTGTTGGGTTGCGCTATGAAATGGCGCAAAGGATTGTAAGCTGTGTGAATGATTGGTCTAATGTTAAGGTTGCTCTTGATATCGGATGCGGCCGTGGGATTTTGTTGAATGCGGTGGCTACTCAGTTGAAGAAGACAGGGAGCTCCGGTCGGGTTGTTGGGTTGGACCGGTCTAAAGGGACTACTTTGTCTACGCTTCGAACCGCCAACGTGGAAGGTGAGTTTGGTGGTGTTGGATTAAGTTAGGCACCTTTTGATAATTCTTGTGATACCGATGCACTTACTAATTTATTTATTTATTTTTGCATTTGAGTATAATTTGTCATGATAATTTTGGGATTTTATTTTTGAGAAATTTACTGGCCATCTAACTTTTGTCAATTTTGAATACATGTCCTAACAATCACTTTGAGACATTCAAACTTAAATTCTATTTTTCGAAATAACTTGCAGTTTCCCTTCTACATGCACATGCCCTTAATTATTTCGCTTATAGATGACGGATTTATCATGATTTGCAAGAGCAGGTGTTGGAGAGTATGTCACTTGCAGGGAGGGTGATGTGAGGAGTCTACCATTCGGTGATAACTACTTTGATGTGGTGGTATCAGCTACTTTTGTACACACAGTTGGAAAAGAGTATGGCCATCGGACAGTGGAGGCTGCAGCAGAAAGAATGAGGGTGTTGGGTGAGATGGTCAGGGTTTTGAAGCCCGGGGGTGTCGGGGTCGTCTGGGATCTACTACATGTGCCGGAATATGTCCGACGTCTACAAGAATTGAAGATGGAGGATATTACGGTTTCAGAGCGTGTGACTGCCTTCATGGTGAGCAGCCACATTGTATCTTTTCGGAAACCTATTCAGCACATACTGGGTCCTTGTGAGGTCCGCCTGGATTGGAGATGCTGATGTGCTAATACGTATCAGAAAAAATATATATCAAGAGGAAAGAATAGGTAAGAATTAGAGAAATATACGTAAGTTACTGATGATCATACTTTCAAAAGTCTGGGGAGACGAAGCCGATCCAGATGCCTTGCTGAAAATATATACTTGTGATGTAGTGTTATTGTATTCTCTCTCTGCTAACCTCTGAACTCATGACCTGGTTGTGATAGTACACGTACAAACAGGACACAAGTGAGGCCAGTGCAGTGTTATTGTATATGGTTATCAATTTAAGGAGTTGATTGCTAATTTACTGCTTCTTAACCTGAAAACTTTGTATTGATAGTGGAGTCAAATGTTGAATTTCTGCATGCCTGTGCTTTCTAGCCATTCATGGAAACCAAAGAAAAAAAAAGATTGAAATTTGTGCTTTTCCATTTCAGCTAGCATGGTTGTTGGTAATCTAGGATGTTTCAGAGCATGGACTCTCATAATTACAGGTAAAACACACACAAACAGGATGTTAAGTTAGATTTCTAATTACAGGACAGCACAGTTAGTGTTGGATTCAAGGTTATTATGATAAAATAGTCCCTGCTTTCTATAAAGGTTCTTACTGTATCTACCATAGCAATTAGTCAATGAGATGTTCAATGTGCAGCTTTACAAATTAAAGCCAAGCGCAACCAAATTAGACGGTGGGTGCTTACCATAGAATAGTTTCAAAACATAGTATTGAAAAGGAGTTTTGCGTAGATTCTAAGGATAGCCCATGTCTCTTGATATTATAGTTGCTCATTTCCTTGTTCATGTGGCCTTCCCTGCCCCTGTCTAGTGATGGAAGACATCTGCATATTTCTTTTTCTTCTTTTCTTCTGGGGTAGGAGACAGTGATATGCTTCGTGGGCGTGCTTAGGGAGTCGATAATGATGTGTTGTCAATGCACAATCCTTGATCTTTTACAGGGAAACATGCATTGTTTTGGGGCAGCTGAGAATGAGCTGGGTTTATATTGAATCTCCAGATAAATACTGTGAAAGTTGCAGAAATCAAAGATGAAGAACAGAAAAATATACTTATAATCTGCACCTAGTGTCCATACATGGTGCTAATTAAAGCACGGCTCATCGAATCATTTGGTTAAATCCCTTTTGCTTTTAACCATAGTATCTTGGAAATATGCACTCCAAAGCAAAAACAATTAGCCATCCTTATCTGCTATTGTTTATTGGATCATCCTCGTGACTCCCGAAATGTTTTCATTGCATCATGTGCTTGATCATCATAGAGAAGAATGGCTTAAAATTGTATTTCTCTGATAAATTTTTATTTTAAATACATGAAGACAAATCAGATTTTTTATCATTATACTAAAATAATGCGTTGAAAAATTTGAATATTCAATTTTTTTTTGTTAGAAAAATTTATCTAATTCACAATAAAACCCGATTGAAACAGCTAGTTTAAACCTAAACTCTTGGCACTTTAAAGTAGCTAGGCTTGGTTTCAATATTTCATGAGTTAAGACTACAACTTTCTTTTCCGTAGAGGTTTTTCCCAAATTAATTGGAGATGGTTAACTGGATCTGAAAGCAGTCTGATTTGAAGTTGGACACCGCAATATTCATGCCACGTGGTGTGCAGTTAAAAGAACAACGATATTTTGCTGCAGTTTTAAGGGTTGAGTTGACGCGACGGTCAGGTTGTTGTCTGGTCGCCATCCCAATTCCCAGCCATTGATGATGAAAACACTAGTCTCTTTGCATGATCTGCAGTAAAAATTAATTGGAGAGAAGTGAAAAACTTAGCCACCAGGATAGTTTCCAGTTTGCACTGCCCAGAACCTTCAAAATATATATATAAACACACAAAATAATTGGCGCGTTTCCGCCATGGGAGACTGATCTTCCATTGCAAGAGATTGAGCCAAGTAGCATCTTTAAGCTGATGGTGCTAGGCTGCTAGCTATTTGCCTGCTTCTGCAATAATATATCATGGACCATGGACGGAGACAGGATCAGATCAACAAGATTACCAAATGAGTGCAAAAAACTCATGTATCTGTCGCATGTACTGTTTGATGTTCTGTAGCAGCAATTAATAAATGTTTGAACACATAATTTTAAAGATTATGGTTTTTACCAGATTTAAAAGCTAGCATATTGGATCAAGATTTAGAAAATAAAACACACTCTGCCCAAAAGTGAGTTTCCTGCCTTTTACTCAGAACTCTCTCTCTCTCTCTCTCTATAAGAAATATTAGGTTCATTAACGACGGCTCGAATCCAGAACCAACCAGTCAGAAAAGTCCCTGTGGTTGTGGAAGAACATCTACTTATCCAGCAGCTCAGAGATAATCTTAGATTGATAAAGTCCACTTCAGGCCCAGTTCTAATGTTCCAAAGGCCTATGATTACTAGGGTCAAGAAAGTTTGAGTTCAGCCTCGACTTGCTTAAAAACTCTTTAGGCCGAGCACCACCTTAGTGTTTAGATTCAACTAGGTGCTGGCCGGTTTTTTTTTTTAAAAAAAATATAAAACAAATGCTAAGATGATAACACTATTTTAAAGAAAGAAAGAAAAAATCGATTCTTGGATCATTACTCGGGCTATATTTAATAAAATTGATTAATTTTATAATATAATTTAAATAAAAGATAATGATAGCAAACGAACCATAAAAGATATCTAATAATAATTAACTAAAAAAAATGAGTCATCGATATCATACCTGCAAAGAAAAAAAAAAAGGATTGTTGGAGATACACCTTCATTCCACCATGAACATCACCCATGACCAAAAGAATTTGCTGAGACGGTTCAAACCCCACTGCAAAAATATATAAGATGATATCGAAAAAAGCCACATGAGTTGCTAGAGTAATGCCTCAAAAGGCAAATTAAACAAAACACTACGAAGTGAGTATTCAAACCAAATAAGACAAAACTATCATTCACTTTATCCAATAACAATGACAAAACCGACAGGACAATGACAAAAAAAACTATGAGACTGAAGGTATAAAAAACTGAACCTCAAGGACAATGAGGTAATTTTACTATGCAAATAAAAAGGATCAGACCAAGACACCTCTCTTTGTCAGTCAAAGTATTTTTATTTATAAGAGAAAATATGTTTTTTTTACTGTGCACCTTATAATTAAAAATAAAAGTTTACCCCTTAGTGACATATAACAATATACAACTCTTAAGGATATTTATGTTATTTTATTGTGCAATTTAAAAGGCAAATAACCATCTTGTTAAGGTAGTCGAAAAATCAAGTTGGGTTTTTTTTTCGCTCAAAAAGCCATTTTCAATCTATTATCATCTAAAAACCTAATAAATATCTTCATAACATAAAATAAATCCAATCTCTCAACTCAAAACCCCCTAAATTGGTATAAAAAAACACAATCGAGTTAATTTTTTTTGTCAAGCCCAATCTACTATTTATGAAAAGATAAAGGGCAAATAAAATTCCTAATAAAATTTCTCTTGTCAAATGAAACCTATTAAAAACATTAACTACTTATTTCATGCTTAGAACTTGGTCGATTGTCAACCTTTTCTCTTATTTGTTGTTTTTTCGATGATTTTTTTTCAAACTCAAGGACTAAAAATAAACAAAATAAAAAGTGAAAAAAACTAAAGGGACCAAAATGGAAAACAAAGAAAATATGAAGGTAAATACTTAAATAGTAAAAAAAAAAACTCATGGTTTTAGATAACATGTTAAATTTAGTCCTTACATCTTTATTTTTTTTCTAGGCAAAAAAGCCAAAATGTTTTTGTAAAATTGAGCACCAAATAAAATCGCTGTGTATTTTCCTTACACAATGAGTTCTTTTACTTAAATTCTCACAGATCATTAAATTTTTTAGTGACCATAATACTAAGTAGTGATTCTTAAATTTTATAATTGTAATTTATTATTAAATCCAAAATCCCTCCTTTTATTACTTTTAGGAGGTAAATCTGACATTAGACGTCATGACACTCAACGTTGAAATGGGCTTTGATGAAATCATCTAAACTAGAAAGTTGGCGGTTCAAATTAAAGCAAATTGGAAATTTAGGTGGCATCAATTATTGAAGAGGGAGAAAAATAAAGAGCATAAGATAACAAAAAAACTCATATAAAAACAAAGAAACCTCGTGAGATAAGAGAAAACAGAGTTGCATAATGGATATGAGCATCTTAGCGTCCTGATTGGCCGAGAGTGGCCCACCAACTCATTGGTTGGCGGGGGGGTCACCCTATTATTGTACCCAATAAGAAAGTCGAAGAACAAGGCGGGGTAATAAAAATGGCCACCCTAATTAAATAATGATATTTGTTTTTTCATAATGTTAAGAAAATCCTTCGGTAAATTCTTTTTTCTTATACTTTTTAATATAAATCACTCTTTTATTAATTAATTCTACTCAATTCATAAAAAATTTAATTTATCTAATTTATTCATTTTTTAATTATTAAGATTTTTAAATAGTATAATTTATTTTTAGAAATTTATATTTTCATATTAATTTGATGAAATTGAAAAAAATATATAATTTATGCTTTCCTAATTTATTTTCCATGGATAAATAATAAGCAAAAAAACTTACAATGCTAAGTCTTACTTTACAACTTTTTTTAATACATGTTTTTATCTAAGGATGTCATATGCAAGTCCTATAATTCTTGGTCTGGAACTTCTTTATTTATTGATGTGTATTTACAGGTAATAAAATTTTAAATATTTTTTGATAGAGGGGAGTGCTATCGATTTTTTTTTAAATAGAAATGTTATTACCATTTTTAATCCTTGAATTTGTGTAGATATCAAGGAGAAAGTCTTTAGTGCATAATACGGATATGAGTGCTACTAGTTTTTTTAGCAGCACTTTTGAAGATCATGAGTTACTAGGTGTCGACCATTAACAGACACTTAAGACACATGTCCCCTTTCCCGATGTAGGCTCATCGAGTGCGATGCAGCTTTGTAGAGGGGGTGTCTATTCTGAGCAGATGTATGTACTGGAAAGCACATTGCTCAATGGAAACCCAAACACTTAAAGAAGTTTGTTTTCCTTTCTTGCATGATTAAAAATAAACAACAATGTATATTTTTTGAATAATTAATGAATGAAATTTCAAGTTTACAAATATGGAGGTTGCTTACTCAATAACATTAGTAATGAAATCATTGATGGAAGTGTCATTGTTTCAGTAGAGTCCAGTTTTCAAAAATCTTGAATGGAAACCTATAATTGTTGCATGATTTAGAAAGTTCAAGGTTATCATATGCTTAAACAATTTTATTTCTTCTTATTATTTTAATTAGGTTAGTTTTTTTAATGTTAATGAACTAATTCTTTTACAAATTTGATGTGCAAGGAAAAATTTCATTAGAATAGGGTTGCAATGTTGTTGCTATAAGGATTTAGGAGAGTTACAACGTATCTAAGTAAGATTGAACTATCAATGTCATATTTTTTATTTAAATGTTAAAATTTTATTTTTCATTATCTTTACCTATAATTTATTTATAACACAAAGGTTGCATGATTTTTGGTATGAGGGAAAAAAAAAACAAAATAATATGCTAAAAAAAAGGTTTTCCATGCTGGGGAGATGTGGTAGTTTGAAGAGATTTCAAACCTCCATACATCTCGAGAGCTATATAGAAAGCTTACATCCAGCGCGTGACGTCTGAGTATTTTATGCAGCGGTCACAGTTCGAGCCGGAGAACCAGAACATGGAGATTCATGATCCAATTACTATGCACACCGGTGAATCCAATCTATTTGTTTTGCATATAAAGTTAATGGTAAGATTCTTTTTTATGACATCTGATTTTTTTTTTAAATTGTTGTTTTATATGAAAATATTTAACTAACAAAAGTTTTCTTTTGTAGGCAAAAGTTCGAGGACAAGGACCAAGACCGATTAAGCTTTTTATAGAAACTTACATATGAAATGATGACTTTCGAAAAGGGGTGTAGTGGCTTGTGGATAGTCGAGCTCGGAAGTTCATGGTAAGTTGGATTTCAACAACTTTTTTCTTAAGTTATTAATTTTTTTTTTTAAAATTAACTAATTGGTTTTTTTTTATATAGGAAACATTTACAACTTGATTGCAGGAGAGATATGAGGACAATCATTCAACCTATCTGGAGTGCGATCTGGGTTTATGGTTAAAGGGATCATTTGATATGCCTGATTGAAATTGGATTTACGGTATCTCAAACATTACGACTGAGGATTTGCAAATAGGTTGTAATGTATTGACCGTTGGTTCATTGCACTCGAGTTCAAGCTCTCAATCTTCAAAGTTTCAAACGGTTGTGCAAAAACAAGTTAAAGCTCAAATGATCCAGTTTATTGCTGAGACAAAAAAACTTAATGCTGAGATGACTGAACTTATATGATTGTACATAGAGTTGTTGTCAAACATAGAGGGTACATGTTTTTCACCTTATCGCTTGCTCGGTCTCGAGGAAGATCCAACTCCACCCCTTCCAACTCTTGTCCTTTCGATGAATTGTATTCAAACTAATAATTTTTAAATTTATAATAAATATTTGATTTTTTATTAGTTTTAGTTCTTTTAAATTTTTTTAGTTTGTTTATTTGATTAAAAAAAAACAATATTAAAGAAATTAAATATAGAATTACCGATGAAATAAGCTTGTCAGAAAGTTCCAGAGAGTTTAAAAAAATTACATGAAATGCCACTCATCATTACACACATATTCGTCGATGGGCTAAATCCCTTGTAAAGTTCCAAAGAGTTAAAAAAAATTATATAACATTGCCACTAACAACATGTCAATTACTAATGGTTTCAGTCTATGGATCATATGAAATAAATCACTAATGAAAATTACAAATGATTTTCTTAGTCGATGACATAACATACTCACCAATAGAATTACCGATGAAATGATGGTGATAAATGTTTTTGTTTGGCATGCCTTTTTTTATTTGTAAATCCATCGATGTATATATTACTGACGGAATGATCAATGGAATAGAAATCACCAATGACATAACATATTCACAAATAGAAGTACCAATGAAATGATGGTGATAAATGGAATAGAAATCACCAATGATAGTTTTTTTTTTTAATGAACAATAATCATTTATGATTCCGTCTATAAATGTTTTTCTAATGGAATTAGTGTCTAAATACCAATGGAACAATCCATCGGTAATATGCAAAATTATAGTGGTGATTAGTAGGTGCCACATCAAGAACCTCTCTTTTGTAATTAAACATGGTAATAGTTTTTAGTCATTACTAGTTGACTTTAATTCAATTTTAATTTGTATTCTTATTATCCAAATATTTAAAGAATTGAGGATAAAAACGAGTTATGATAATTCTTATTTGTGCTACGCCATGTAGCCTTGTTTTTCTTATATTTAAAATGATGTTCAAGTAACGCATATGCTTTTTGAAAAAGAAAAAAAAAAATTATTGACTCAAGTCATAGACCGAACTAGGTTAAACAAGTTGATTTTATTTTAATCAAATGATAAAAAAAAAAAGTAATGACAACAAATGGACCAAATTAAAAAAAATGATAATGATAACATAAAAAAAAGTATTTTTTTAATAAAACAGGATAAATGATGTAGCTTAATTCTTAACCTATTAAACACAGAAAGAAAAAATTGGATTAAAAAAAAAAGCTCAAGTCAATTCGAGTTAGCATTAAAGGATATGCCAACTTGGGTTAACCCATTAAGCCCGCAACCTAAATCATGAGATCGAGATAACTTAATAGAAAAGAAAACATAAAAAATCATAAAGTTAAAAATAAAATAAGTAATAAAAACGATGTTAACTCGCATTAATGTTTTAAACTCATGACCCGAGGCATTAGACTAGAAGCACCCTACTTAGAAAAATCACAAAGCCCAATTAGGAGCCAATTAAATGTTTAAAGATTAACTTGGAAAGAGAATATCAATCACAATCACACAAAAGGTTCTCAAACATAAAAAATAACAATTAAAAGAGTGAGGATCAAAATTGAAATACAAAATAAATTTTATTTTTGATTGAATGGTGAAATTAAAAAAGATAAATTACTTGAAAAAATGACAAAAGAAAATCAAAAGAATGAGGATAAAAATTGAAATAAAAAAAAAAATTTTGATTGAAGGATTAGATTAAAAAGAAAATTCAATTAAACAAAAGAACTCAAAAATTCAAAAGAATAAGAGCCAAACTAGAAAAAGTAATATACGACAAGTTGAGATAGAATGATGAAATTAAAAACAAATAAAACTTCAACAAAAAGACTAAGAATAAAAATTAGAAGAAAAAAAAACAAGAAATGAAGTTGAAATGCCAATAAATAGGGCCAAGTTGTAATTTTTTGGGGAGATAAGAGAAATAAAGAAGAAAAAGAAGAAAGCTCACCAACAACAAACCAGATCACCACCACCGACACTTGTAACATCACCAGGAAAATGATGCAGCGACGCTTCTAATGACCCACAAAAGGGCATTTTTGGATGTTGAGAGAAGCTGGTTGAGCCTAACCTTTTTGTTTTTTGTTTTATTTTTTTTACGTTTGGTCAAATGCAAAGTTGTTCTTAAGTTAACTTGATAATAACGAGAAAATCATTACGAAAAGATGAAAAAGTCCCCAGGCACTAGTTTTATAATTTTTTTTTCGTTTGACTGTGCGTTTTTTTTTTATATATATATTTAGTCAAATACCAAGTTACCCCTCAGCAAAATTAATAATAACAAAAAAGCCATTATAAAAATAGGATATTTTCCCTTGATGCTAATTTTATTTTTATTTTTTTTTTACTTTTAAAAGTGTTTTGGTCATTTTATTGTACATTGAAATGACAAATAATTTATTTATCCTTGATTAATTTGGTAATGATAAATGAAATAAAAAGACCTAAATTCCTCCAATAGCCACCGTTAAGTTTCTTTGATGAAAAAGCAAAATTGTAATTACATTTCTAGTGAATAGTGATTTCAGTTATTGTGAAAATCCTTTGTGTTTTAGATTTTGTTAATATAAATAATAAATTATTATCAAATTAAATGAAATTATTTTATATTTAATGAAAAAAAGTGATAGAGAGAAAAATTCTCTTTTATAAATTAAAAGGTACGTGCACGTTAATAATTTCCTTAGACATGCTATTTGGTTGTCTTATTAATCTTGGATATAGACATAAGAGGCATTTTAAGATTAAAATTCTCTCTTTGGATTATCTTTTCCCCATAACTTATTTTCCATCTTATTTATACACACGCTATAATAACATCACAAAACATCCAATTAAAATTCAAATATCCTCATTCAAATAAAGATATCACTATTATAATTAAGTGATCGTAATCGTTTAGTTTATATCTCCTAAACGGTCATAAAACACTTAAGGATCATATACTTGAAATAAAATTAAATAAAAACATAACATGAATGTTAAACATATAATTGAATATTAAACTTAAACTAAAACAATGTATTTAGAATAAGATTTGCTGAAATATTTATTATTATAAATAATTAATTATTTATCCTTAAGGTATTATTGCGTATATTTTCATGCAAATAAAATAATATCAATAAGTGTTTCATAATTTCAACAACATTTTATTTAGTTTTATTTCTAAACAAAGTTCATAAACTTTAAGAAATATAACTCAATATCTCTCTACTATAAGATAATGTAGCTCTAGAATACAAAGAAAACAAAGAAAAAGATATATATTGAAACTAAATAGAATAAGCTAAAAAACTAAAGGTGAAGAAGAGCTTAAAAATCTATAAAACACTCTTTCATTCAATTTTTTTATAATAGCTTTTGAAATCAAAATTGATATAAAATAAATTATGGCAGCCAAAATTAATTCTCTTCATTTATCAGCTTTACTTATCTATCATAAAATAAAATTAACCTAACAATTCTTAGGTTTAAATTATGATTTTTTTGCATTAAATAAAAAATTATTAAGGTTAAAGAATAAAACTATATATTCAAACATTGTAATCATGAAATGGAGAAATTAATGAGCGGAATAAAATAATTATTTTTAAGTTAAAAAAATTATTTTATAATAAACTTAAATCTAAGTATAAAATAAGTTAATAACAAAAAAAAAAAAAATCAAATTCAAACCCAAAACTTCACCTTTTTAAAATCCAAGATTCATGGCCTGGTGGCCATGCCAAGTTGAGCGGGCCTGATCGAGCACATGTGGTTAGAGTCCAAAGTGATTGATGGATTGAATCACTTTTGTCCCATTGAAGATGAAAAATCTGGTTTTGAATAGTGGTCGAATAACTATTTAAAATTCTGATTAAAGTTATTTTTTAAAAAAATTTTATTTAAAAATATATCAAAAATAATTTTTTTTATTTTTAAAAATAATTTTTATATCAACACATTTAAATAATTTTAAAACATAAAAAATTTTAATTTTAAATAAAAAAATAAATTTTAAATTTTTTTTTTTTTTAAATATTTTAAAAAACACACAAAACAAGCAAACAGGTAATTTCAAATTTAAGAGGCTCTCATGCAGTAGAAAGAAACCACATCAAGAACATCTCTTTATGCATTAGAAAATCTGCTTTTGTTTAAGTCGTCTTCTTCAACATGGACGTCAGTATCATTTCAAGAGAGCTCATCAAACCCTCTTCGCCATCCATCCATCACCTTTCACCGTTCAAGCTGTCCCTTTTGGATCAGCTTTTACCCACAACTTATGTTCCGATGGTTTTCTTCTACCCAGCAAATAACAATCAAGATTTCAAA
Source organism: Populus alba (assembly GCF_005239225.2). Classification (NCBI taxonomy): domain Eukaryota; kingdom Viridiplantae; phylum Streptophyta; class Magnoliopsida; order Malpighiales; family Salicaceae; genus Populus; species Populus alba. The sequence continues at coordinate 15,251,457 of NC_133294.1, read as the reverse complement.
GGTTTACAAATCTCGATTCAACTAAAGAGATCACTGTCCCAAACACTATCCACCTTTTACCCTTTTTCTGGGAGGGTGAGAAACAACTCCATTATAGACAACTACGAGAAGGGTGCTCCATTTGTTGAAACCAGAGTGAAGGGGAGTTTGTTCGATTTTCTTGTACAACCTCAGCTAAATTTGCTGAATAAGTTTCTTCCATGCCAACCATTCGGCTATCAATCAGATCCAGAAGCAACACCGCAGGTAGCCATACAAGTTAACACATTTGATTGTGGTGGGACGGCTCTCGGTCTCTGCTTTTCACACAAGATCATCGATTTAGCTACGGCGATTGCGTTCCTCGACAGCTGGGCAGCCAACACCCGAGGTCATCACCATGAGCAAATAAATCCTGGTCTTTTTGAGGCGTCATCCCGATTCCCTCCGCAAAATGAATTATTAGTTCAATTTCCTTTGTGGGTGACGGAAAACTACTTGTTCAAAGAAGGAAATGTCACCAAGAGATTCGTTTTTGATGTCGATGCCATTGCCGCTCTAAGGGCTAGGGCTAAAAGCAAACGCGTGGCGAATCCATCGCGCACTGAAACACTGACTGCCTTCATTTGGAAATCCTGCACAGAAGCTTGTAGGTCGTTATGCGCTCTGCCAAGGCCGTCTGTCTCTCTACATGCAGTGAATATAAGACAGAGAACAAAACCTAGCTTTTCAAGATACTCTATTGGGAACCTGTGGTGGCGTTCAGTGACAGCCTGTGAGTTGGCTGATACCGGGATAGAGTTGAATGATTTGGTGAGCTTAACTAGAGAATCTTTCACTAATATAAACGATGATCTCCTCAAGGATTTCCAGGGTGAGAACGGGCTTCAAGGCATATCTACGTCCTTGCTGAAACAGCTGGTGGGGATAGGCATAAGAAACCCAGAAATATTTTTATTTTCTAGTTGGCTTAACTTTGATTTAAATGATGTCGATTTTGGATGGGGAAAACCTATATGGGTGGGTCTTACAGGAGAAGTTGGACGCCCTTCAGGGTGGGCGAACGCTACTTTCTTCAAACAGACTGGACGAAACGATGAAATTGAGGTGTGGATGACCTTAAATGAAAAAATAATGTCTGCGGTAGAGCGTAACCCTGAGTTCCTCGAATTCTCTACTCCAAATCCTAGTATTATCATGCCTCATGCATCATCTTAATTAATATATAATTGTTTTTTGATATTTCTCCGACTGCGAGTGGTCGAAGCCTTATGTTTTCATGGATTTGATGTTATTTTTTTCTCTTTTCTTTCTTTTGGGTGGTTCTGCTCTTCTTATGTTGTGTGCTTCTTGTTCTTGATATGCTCCGTTTGTTGTTGGGGTGGCTAAGGAAGTCATCGCAGGCACAGCATCATCGAACAAGATTTTCTTTCTTTGATATTTGAGTTTTATTATTGGTCCACCACCGCAATTTTCTTGTGGTCACATATTCTGCAAGACTGCAGATAGGCCTTTTGTGGTCGCTGAAATTTTTAACTTTCCAGGACAGTAGAGTTTTAGTTTCAGGCTTCTTGAATCAATGAATGAATGAAAAGAAATAAATTAAGTAATACTCTAAAATACTAGGGAAATTACTGTAATTTCCCAGACGCCTTTTATTTATTTATTTATTTAATTATTAATATATTATATTATTTTCATGACACAGATCTCGGGTTTGATGGCTTAACCTCATAGTTTTGAAACCCGGCCCGGCGGGTCAACCCGGGACCCAACCGTCCCGGGACTGGAACCAGGCCGGGTTGAAAAAAAAATAAAGGAAGGAAAAACCCGATGTGACCTGACAGGTTGACCCGGCGACCCGATTGACTCGACAAGACCCGGCCGCAAACCCATTGACTTTTATTTATTTTTTGTTTTTTTTACTAAAATGACATTGTTTTGATTTTTTTGAAATAAAAAAATTTGACCCGGATGACTCGGCGACCCGGAACCCAGGCCTTAGACCGAGCCGGGTCTTAAAACTATGCTTAATCTGGTTTGACGGGTTAACCCGGAATTGTTTTTCTTTTTAATTAATTTTTTTCGTTTAGTTTAGTTTGTTAATGTTAAATTTCTTTCTATTTAATTATGACTTTTATGATATGTATCCTGGGCTTGACGGGTTAACCCAATTAATTCTAGGTAAACCCGTCAATGTTTTTTTCTATTTAGTTATCAAACTTTCATAATACGGATCCTGGGTTTGATGGCTTAACTTGGTTTGACGGGTTAACTTGAAATTGTTTTTCTTTTTAATTAATTTTTTTTTGTTTAGTTTAGTTTGTTAATGTTAAATTTCTTTCTATTTAATTATCAAACTTTCATGACATGTATCCCGGGCTTGACAAGTTAACTTGGTTTGACGAGTTAACCCTGTTAATTCTGGGTAAACCCGTCAATTTTTTTTCTATTTAGTTATCAAACTTTCATGACGCAGATCTCAGGTTTGATGGGTGAACCTGGTTTGAAGGGTTAACCCAGTTAATTCAGATTTTTTTCTTTTTCTTCATTAGTTTTTTTCTTTCTATTGGTTTTTTTCTTTTTAATTAATCTATTTAATTATCACGTTTTTATAACACGACCTTATAGCCAGACCCACATCCAATGCTCTTGGGTCTGGTGTTGCAACCAGACTCATTTAAATTTAACTCATGTAAGTTTAATATTATTATTAATATTATAAATATTACTGCAGGGTCAAGCGCTGCAGCCAAACCTAAGACTCTTGAGTATAACTTTGCAGAAATACCTAACACTTTTAAATCTTAATTTTTTTTTAATTTTTTTTATGTTAAAAAAAATTAACTTGTGATATCACACGGATCATGTAACTAGTAATGGATCAATAATGCATGGGCAAGCTTTTGACTTGGTTGTCATCCCCATTTCTCTTCATTTGATTTGAATTTTTTGTTTTTTTTAAGCTCTAGGATCCAAAATAGTCAAAGACTATATAGATAGCATGTGCTACATGGTTAATTCAAGTGACGATAATATGAGATAATTTTGATTAAATTAATTAAAATATAGTTTGAGATGTGAGACTAAAAAACCCCATAAAAAGAAAAATAAAAAGAAATTATAAAGTTAAAGGTTTAATGACCTAATATTAAAGACAAAAACAAAAACAACTTCAAAAATATAATGTTGAAGAAGAAAACCTGAGTTAATTAAGGATAACTTAATGAATCAACAACCCACAAAAATAAGATCAAGATAAAAAAAAATTCGAAAGGATGACCTAGTAAAAAAACAAAAGTTCAATAAGAAAAAAGTAAAAAAAAAAAAAAAAAAAAACTTGAGTTAATTGGGGTTAACTTTACCAACCCACTCTCGAAATATCCAAACGATGAGAAATGTGAAGAATGACAAAGCTTAAGGGCAAATAACTTAATGTAAAATGATGAAATTGAAAAAAAAAACATAAAAAAATTAAAGGGAAAAATCTGAGTCAACCTGGATTAATTCGACTAACCCACCATATACAACATGAGATCGGAATAAAAAAAAAAAATAGACCTCCAAAAGAAGGCCTTCACAAAAAAAGATCAAGTTAAAAAAAAAAAAAAACATTGTGAACAAAAATACAAGGTGACCTAGGTTAGCTTAACCAACTCGCTCTCAAAATAACAAAACAGAATGAAAAGCGAAAAAATGATAAAGCTCAAGGGAAAATAATTTAATGCAAAATGATGAAATTGAAAAAAAAATCATAAAAAATTAAGGAAAAAACTGAGTCAAATCGGGTTAATTCGACTAACTCGCCACTTATAACATGAGATCGGGAGAAAAAAAATAGACTTCCAAAAGAAGAACCTAGCAAAAAAAAAATGAAGTTAAATAAAAAAAACATTGAGTAAGAAAATACAAGTTAACTCAGGTTAACTTAGTTGACATGTACTTGGAATAACCCAAGAGAAAGAAAAGTGAAAAAATCGCATAGCTTAAAAGCCACTAATTTAACGTCAAAGTATAAAATTGTTAAAAAAAATCATAAAACAAAAATTGAGAAAAAAAAAGTTATAAGGCAATCATGATTAACTTAACTGACCTATTATCTAGGATATGAGATCGTGAAAACTCAACGAAAAGAAAAACACAAAAACCAATGAAGCTAATGGCTTAGTAATCAATTATCAAATGATGAGTTTGAAAAATAAAATCAATTTTCAATAAAAGACTGCAACTAGGCCTTTTGTGGTCGCTGAAATTTTGAACTTTCCAGGACAATAGAGTTTTAGTTTCAGGTTTCTTGAATCAATCGATGAATGAAAAGAAATAAATTAAGCAATATTCTAAATGGTGTGGGGAAACTACTATAGCTTCCCCACGCCTTTAACTTATTAATATATTATTATATTATATTATATTATATTATACTATAGAATTGTTTTTTTTTTTTAATGAAAGTTTTTTGTTTGATTTAGTTTGTCAATGTTAAATTTTTTTTATTTAATTATCAGATTTTCATGATACGAATCCCGGGTTTGATGGGTTAACCTAGTTTGACAAGTTAACCCGAATGTTTTTTTTTTTAATCAATTTTTTTCTTTTAGTTTAGTTTGTTAATGTTAAATTTCTTTATATTTAATTATCAGATTTTTATGACACATATCCTGGGCTTGACGAGTTAACTTGGTTTGATGGGTTAACCTAATTAATTTTGGGTAAACCCGTCAATTTTTTTTTTCTATTTAGTTATCAAATTTCCATGACACGAATCTTAGGTTTTACGGGTTAACCTGGTTTGAAAGGTTAACCTAATTAATTCAGATTTTTTTTCTTTTTCTTCATTAGTTTTTTTCTTCCTATTGGTTTTTTCTTTGTTTTTTTTTTTTTAAATTAATCTATTTAATTATTATATTTTTATAACACGACCTTATAGCCAGACCCACATCCAATATTCTTGGGTCCGGTGTTGCAGTCAGGCTCACTCAAACTTGGGTCATGCAAGTTTAAGGTTATTATTAATATTATAAATATTACTTTTAGGTCAGACGTTGTAGCCAAACCCAAAAACTCTTGGGTATAGCTTTGCAGAAAAACCTAACACTTTTACATCTTAGTTTTATATATATTATACAAAAAAAAGACCCACAACATCACGCGGGTCATGTAATTAGTAATGGATCGATAATGCGTGGTCAAGCTTTTGACTTGGTTGTCATCCCCATTTCTCTTCACGTGAATCAAAGTTTTTATTTTTTTTAGCTCTAGGATCCAAAATAGTCAAAGATTATATAGGTAGCGTGTGCTACATGGCTAAAAATATATTCATGTGAAGATAATATGAGATAATTTTGATTAAATTAATTAAAGTATAGTTTGAGATGTAGGACTAAAAAAACACATAGAAAGAAATTATAAAGTTAAAGGTTTAATAATTTTTTATTTAGTTTGTTAATGTTCATTTTTTTTATTTAGATATCAGACTTTCATGACACAGATTCCAGGTTTGATGGGTGAACCTAGTTTGACAAGTTAACCCATATTTTTTTCTTTTTAATTTTTTTTTCGTTTATTTTAGTTTGTTAATGTTAAATTTATTTCTATTTAATTATCATACTTTGATGACACTTATCCTAGGCTTGACGAGTTAACTTGGTTTGAAGGGTTAATCCAATTAATTCTGGGTAAACCCGTCAATTGTTTTTTTTTTCTATTTAGTTATCAAACTTTCATGATGCGAATCCCAGGTTTTATGAGTTAACCCAATTAATTCATATTTTTTTTTTCTTCATTAGTTTTTTTTTCTTCCTGTTGGTTTTTTTTTCTTTTTAATTAATCTATTTAATTATTATATTTTTATGACACGACCTTATAGCCAGACCCACATCCAATATTCTTGGGTCCGGTGTTGCAACCAGGCTCACTCAAACTTGGGTCATGCAAGTTTAAGGTTATTATTAATATTATAAATATTACTTTTAGATCAGATGTTTGTAGCCAAATTCAAAACTCTTGGGTACAGCTTTGCAGAAAAACCTAACACTTTTAAATCTTAGTTTTTATATATATATTTTTTATATAAAAAAAAGACCCACGGCATCACACAGGTCATGTAACTAGTAATGGATCGATAATGCGTGGTCAAGGTTTTGACTTGGTTGTCATCCCCATTTCTCTACACGTGAATCGAAATTTTTTGTTTTTTTTTAGTTCTAGGATCCAAAATAGTCAAAGATTATATAGATAGCATGTGCTACATGGCTAAAAATATATTCAAGTGAAGATAATATGAGATAATTTTGATTAAATTAATAAAAATATAGTTTGAAATAAAAGACTAAAAAAACACATAAAAAGAAAAATAAAAAGAAATTATAAAGTTAAAAGGTTTAATAACCTACTATTAAAGATAAAACAAAAAAAAAATTTCAAAAAATATAATGTTGAAGAAGAAAACCTGAGTTAGTTAAGGGTAACTTAATTAATCAACAACCCACGAAAATAAGATCAACATAAAAAAAAAAATCAAAAGGATGACATAGTAAAAAAACAAAAGTTCAATAAGAAAAAAGTAAAAAAAAAAAAAACCTTGAGTTAATTCGGGTTAACTTTACCAACCCACTCTTAAAATATCCAAACGATAAGAAATGTGAAAAATAACAAAGCTCAAGGGCAAATAACTTAATGTACAATGATGTAATTGGGAAAAAAAATCATAAAAAAATTAAGGAAAAAAATCCGAGTCAATCTAGATTAACTCAACTAACCCGCCATATGCAACATGAGATCGGAATAAAAAAAAATTAGACCTCTAAAAGAAGGGCTTAACCAAAAAGGACCAAGTTAAATAAATAAATAAAACATTGTGAACTAAAATACAAGGTGACCTAGGTTAGCTTGACCAACTCGCTCTCGAAATAATAAAACAGAATGAGAAGCAAAAAAATGATAAAGCTCAAGGGAAAATAATTTAATGCAAAATGATGAAAATAAAAAAAATAAAAAAAAATTAAGAAAAAAACTGAGTCAAATCGGGTTAACTTGACTAACTCCCCACTCACAACATGAGATCGGGAAAAAAAAATAGACTTCCAAAAGAAGAACCTAGCAAAAAAAAAATCAAAGTTAAATAAAAATAAATAGTGAGTAAGAAAATGCAAGCTAACCCGAGTTAACTTGGTTAACCTATACTTGGATAACCCAACAGAACAAAAAAAAAAAAAAAAAAAAAAAGGTGAAAAAATCGCATAGCTTAAGAGCCAATAATTTAACACCAAAGTATGAAATTGTTTTAAAAAAATAAATTTCATAAAAAAAAACCAAGGAAAAAAAAATCTAAGGCAATCATGATTAACTTGACTGATCTATTACCCAAGATATGAGATCGTGAAAACTTAACGAAAAGGAAAGCGAAAAAAACAATGAAGATAATGGCTTAATAATCAAATATCAAATGATGGGTTTGAAAAATAAAATCAATTTTCAATAAAGGATTGCCTTGTTAAAAGCAACCACAAAAAATAACAAAGTAAAATATCTAAGCGTAAACAATTTAAAAACCAAAACAATAAAGACCAAACATGGTATAAAAATAATAATAATTAGGGGCTAAATTAAAAAACAAAAATACTAAGAAATGAATAATTTTTTTTTTTTAAGAATAAAGATCAAAACTCAATAATAAAACCAATTGAAATTAAATGTTGAGAGGCAAAATTGAAAAAAAAAGAGAAGATAAATAAAGAAAAGGATAAAAAATATAGCAATCAAAAGAATAATGACTAAAAATAAAATAAAAAAAAATGAAATAAAATTAAAAGGGAGAAAATTAATATATATATATATATATATATATATATATTCAATCTTCAAAAAGGCATCAAAAAACCAAATAAATAATAATTAAAAGGAGGATCAAAATCGATAAGGTTACAAACCGGAGTATACAATTGTTTTTTTGGAAGTTTAGGTGCATCTTTCTAGGAAATAAGAGAGAAAATAGAGAAGAAAGAAAAAAAAATTCACCACGACCCAACCGAACCTCCTTCGTGAGCTTGCACCCCATTGACAAAAAGAGGATGACGTGCTGCTCCTAGTTTTTTTGCGATGAAAGCAAAACTTTTGCCACTGTACGTTCCTTCACGTGCCACTTGAATGACTTGGAAGCCTTGTCAATTTTTTATATTATATTTACAAACTGTCAAGGTGTCCCTGACAAAAACCTAAAAATAACAACAAAACCAGTAAAAAGAAAAAAACAAAACACCCTTTCAAATAACATTTGTTTTTTTGAAATGGATGGTAAATTCCACCATTTTTTTTTTAAAAAAGGAAAAGTCAGAGAAACTCGTTTATGCATTTATATTTCTTTCTCTTCTATGGACATGATCGTAACTTATATGCTCTCTTTTTTTTTTAAAAAAAAAGAAGAAGATAAAAGAGCCCCTCACCCAAAGATTTTTTTTTTTTTTTTTGCTTTTGAGGGAAAAACAATCATTAAACTATAACAAAAAAAAAACATATCAAGACTATTTTGTCCTTAATCAATTTTACAATGACAAATGTATCCCATGAAAAATACATTTTTACTCCAAATTGCAAGCTTAATTAGTTTTTGGCAATGGAAAATTATATTTACATTGTTTCAATCCATATTGTTTTATGTCTTGGCCACAGTAGAAGATTGAACTCACTTTTTTTTTTTTTTTTTTAATGATGAAAAAATTGTAAATTATTTGTTGTGTAGGTAATGCACATGTGCTATGTCATAACTAGGGTTGTCATGGATATACTTGGGTCGGGTTCAAGTTAATTATATCCGATCTAACTTCTAATATCTTACAAATTATAAAATCTACTAATTTATTTTTAGATATATAAGGCCAGGCTAATTTTTTGTGTGGATATCATAGATACCACAAGGTAGGCTTGCTAATTTTCTTGGGTAGAGCTTAATTAGAACTAAAATTTAAGCTTAATAAATTATCCGAAAACATGTTATAATTTATAAAAAATACTTTAGGCTTAATACATCAAATGAAATAATTGAATAAAATGGAGGAATCAATTGAAAAAAAAAACTTTAGAATATAACATAGAGGGGGAGATAAGAGAATAAGAAGTTGAGTAGAGAGAGAGAGAGAGAGAATATTTATATCAAGAACTTTCTAGAATATAGGGTTACATTGTTAGTATGGTTGTATAAGGTATATGGGTTGGGTCAGGCTGACTAAGTTTAAAAAATCTTAACCGGTAATATTTATTTCTTAGATATTTTTAAGTCAATCTTATATGTAATATCTATATTATCTAGCTTTGACAAATTAATTAAATCAAATGATATAAATATTACAAAGTACTTAAAGTTGTTTTCTCTTTACCTTAATTGTTTCTTGGTATTTTTATTTTTATATAGAATCCTAAATATTCTTGGAGGTGTTCTTGCACATAATGATTTCTTATAATAATTGGTCAATTGATTGAAAAGAAAAATAGTTATTTGCCTTCAAATCCTTTAATAATTGCCCTCTATCATCAATTTTTTTTTTTGCACATAAATTATTGTTGTTCTAATTTGGTGGATTAATTAATTATTCCATAAAAAAATAACTTGCCAATATTTATAAGTTCTTAAAAGATTTTTTTTAATAATATGCTTCAATAATCATAATGACTATGAAATAGTTTATTAAATTAAGTTTTTGAAAGCTATGATTTTTTTGTTGTTGGAATGATTCTCATTGTAAAGTGAGAATATTTTGCTGTGTTTGAAGCTGCTACTACTGATGTGTTTTGGAGGCTGATTACTGCCATGGAAGGTGGCAATTATTGTTGTATTTTGAAGGTTGATATACTGCCATAGAAGATGATTATTTGTGATAATCTAATTATATAATATTAATTTTATTTTTAAAAAATTAAAAATTATCATAAAAATTATATTATTGACTCAAAAAATATTTATATTATATTTACAATAAAACTCAAATTTATGACACTAACTAAATATAAAAATATTAAAAGAATAATCTTAACTTCTTATATTGCTAAAAAATGCTTGTATATAAAAGAAGAAAATGTATATTATTCATTTTTTTCTTGAAAAACTGTAGAGGACCTCTAAGGTTTTTTTTTTTTCCTTCCATACTCATTATAAAATTTGAAAAATTAGTTTTTCAGTTTTTTTATATAAAAATATTGCATTTGAACAACAATTTTTGTTTTCATTTTTCTGACTCTAGTTTTTTTTAAAACTAAAGTATTGTTCTCTTTCTAAATAAACCCTTAGATACTAACTCCAACTCCAAAAAAAAATTCTTCTTATTTTTAGAAATCTGAAATCCTAAAATTATGATTGGTGGAAGGTATACCAAGTTTTTAATATTATTAATCTTTTGATGGAGAGGTCCACTGGGCCATAATAAGCGAAGATCCAGAGTTTGCACTTGTTAATTTATTATCAAGTCAAGATTCAAGAAATTAACCGTTGACATTTTATGATTCACAAGCGGTTGCCTAACAAAACCTTCCATCGCCTTTCTCCTACGCTACCCTGAATGGTTCTGCTAAACTATTGATTCTCGTCTGTGCTTCGTTTTCTCCCAGGATTTCTTTTTGTGATTCTTTAACTCTTCCGTAGAAAGTATTTTCTGGTCAGGTTAGCTACCTTTTCTGTTCCTTTACTATAATGGTTTGTCATTCAATTCATACAGGTTCTTTTTACTTACTGTTGTACGTAGTGGTAAAAGATTTTTGTTCTTGATTTGATTAGTTGATGATTTAAAACACATAATCCCCATGTATTTATTTACGACAAGTCTACTATCCCAGTTTTTTTTTTTTTTTTTTTTACTTTCATTTGCCAGTTAAAGAATATCATTGAGCCAAAATCGTGCAATTCATATAAATATATATATCTCAACTACAAAAATTGATAAACAAAGTTCTAAAACTAATTGGTTTGGAGAAGATTTAAGTTAGGAATTTGACAAATTATGTGGTCTTAGCTAGATTGCTGGTTTCTTAAAAGTATTTTCTTTCTGTTATCAATTACTGTAATCATTTTTGTGGATGCAGGGCCTAAGAAAAAGAAAATGGTTGATGGATTTTGGAATTATGTTGAGAAGAAAAATAATGGTTTCGCCTGTAAGTTTTGTGAGTTTGAATTTGCAGCGGGCACTTCAGTTTCTAGGATTAAATCACATTTATCAGGAATTAAAGGGCGTGGCGTTAGCATATGTAATCGAGTGCCTGATGATGTTAAAGATGCAGCCTGTCTAGCAATTCAAGGTGGCAAGAAAAGACGTAAACCCATGTCAAGTTCAAGTAATGATGTGCTAGTTCCAAATCCAGTGAGAGATGTAGAAATGACACCAATGGCAGCTCAGAGATTACATCAACTGGTGGAAGGTGGAAATCTTTCAGGTATAGAAATAGGAAATTGGGTAGACAGTATGATTGGAGGAGAGATTATGATTATCGATCAAGGTAGAGCTCCTGAAGTGAGTGAAGCACATCCAGCTAAAGGAAAGGCATTTCAGACAACAGAGCTAGTGGGTCGTGCTTTTGAAAGAAATGTAAGTGAGATCTGGTCGTGGTTGATGAAGGATGATGTCTCAAGTATTGGTATTTACGGGATAGGCGGTGTTGGCAAAACGTCATTGTTGAGACATATCAATGATCAGCTTCTACAAAGACCAAGCTCTTTCCAGAATGTTTTTTGGATTACTGTAACGCAAGATTTCAGCATTTATAAATTGCAGAATCTCATCGCCAAAGCTGTTGATTTAGATCTTTCAAATGACGAGGATGAGAAGAAAAGAGCTGTGAAATTGTCAAATGGATTGATTGCGAAAAAGAAATTTGTTCTCATTCTAGATGATTTATGGAATCATTTTTCTCCAGAGAAGGTGGGCGTACCTGTTGGAGTCGATGGATGCAAGTTGATTCTGACAAGTAGATCATTAAGAGTTTGTAGACAGATGTGCTGCCAGGAGAAAATAAAAGTGGAGCCACTTAGCGAGGATGAAGCTTGGACTTTGTTTATGGAGAAACTTAATGTTGAACTTCCTTCAGAAGTTACAGAGATTGCAAAATCTGTTGCAAAGGAATGTACTGGTTTGCCACTTTGGATAATAACAATGGCAGGAACCATGAGGCAAGTGGATGATATAGGTCAGTGGAGGAATGCATTGGAGAAATTAAAAGAGTCAAAAATTGGGAAGGGTGACATGGAGGCTGATATATTCAAGATAATAGAGTTCAGCTATATGAACTTGAAAGATTCAGCTTTGCAACAAGCTTTCTTGTACTGTGCATTGTTTCCTGTAGATTCCGGAATCAGTAGAGAGGACTTAGTAGAGTATATGATCGTCGAGGGAATCGTTGCGAAAAGGAAGAGCAGACAAGCAGAATCTGACAAGGGCCATGCCATGCTTAATAAACTTGAAAATGCCTGCTTAATAGAAAGTTGTGCACGGGAAGGTTATAGATGCGTTCGAATGAATACCTTGGTTAGGGATATGGCCATCAAAATACAGAAAGTGAACTCTCAGGCCATGGTTGAATCTGGTGCACAGTTAGAGAAATTGCCGGACATGGAGAAATGGACGGAGGATCTAGTGCGAGTTTCCTTAATGAAAAATTACATAACTGAAATTCCTGCTAGCTATTCACCAAGATGTCCCAATCTTTCTACTTTGTTGTTATCTCAAAATTACATGCTGCGGTCGATTGAAGGTTCTTTTTTCACACAATTGAATGGACTCGCAGTTCTTGATCTTTCTAATACAGGTATTAAAAGTTTGCCAGGCTCCATATCTAATCTGGTGTGCCTCACTACATTATTACTCATGAGGTGTCAACAGCTGAGGCAAGTACCAACATTAGCAAAGCTTACAGCATTGAAGAAGTTGGACCTGGTTTACACACAACTTGAAGAATTGCCTGAAGGCATGGAATTGCTGTCCAATCTTAGGTATCTTGACCTCAGTCATACTAGACTAAAACAGTTGTCTGCTGGGATATTACCTAAACTCTGCCGCCTGCAAGTTCTCAGAGTTCTCTTGTCATCGGAAACTCAGGTGACACTTAAAGGAGAGGAAGTAGCATGCTTGAAGAGGTTGGAAGCTTTGGAATGCAATTTTTGTGATCTCATTGAATTTAGCGAGTATGTCAAGTCTTGGGAAGATACACAGCCACCGAGAGCTTACTATTTTGTAGTCGGACCGGCGGTTCCTTCTCTTTCTGGAATACACAAGACGGAGTTAAATAATACAGTTCGGTTGTGTAACTGTAGTATCAACAGAGAAGCAGATTTGGGGACACTTCCAAAAACCATTCAAGCCCTGGAAATTGTGCAATGCCACGACATGACGAGCTTATGTGCTGTTTCTTCAATGAAACATGCAATAAAACTAAAATCCTTGGCAATTTGGGATTGTAATGGAATAGAGTGCTTGCTTTCGTTGTCCAGTATCTCCGTCGATACACTCCAAAGCCTTGAGACTCTATGTCTTAGCAGTTTGAAAAACTTGTGTGGCCTCTTTAACAGACAAAGAGCGCCTCCACCACCATTTCCATCCAACGGTACCTTTTCCAGTCTCAAAACATGCAAGATATCCGGGTGTCCAAGTATGAAGGAGCTGTTCCCTGCTGGCGTGCTGCCAAACCTACAAAACCTGGAAGTGATTGAAGTCGTAAATTGCAACAAAATGGAGACGATAATAGCAGGAGGAGGAATCATGAGTGAAGAAAGCAGTTTTAGTATAAGCAACACTTCTGCTGTTAGCAGCACTGACATCAGTCTCCCAAAGTTGAAGCTTTTGACATTGATATGCTTACCAGAACTGCAAATCATTTGTAATGATGTAATGATCTGCAGTTCCCTTGAAGAAATCAATGCAGTTGACTGTCTGAAGCTAAAGAGAATACCGATCTCGCTTCCCCTTCCTTGTCTTCAAAAAATCAAAGTCAAGGCATATCCAAAAAAATGGTGGGAATCAGTGGAATGGCGTTATTGAATACAAGTGAAGGGACAAAGGTGTCCAAACTGGCACAATCCACTCTGTTTTTCACTCTGCCTCTCACTCTTAAGTCTAAATTGTTCAAGATTTTATTGTCATGTAAACAGCTATCTAATGGCATTCTAGGTTGCTGCCTGCCACCAACTTTCTATTTTGATCTTCCATGGTCTTTCTTTCAATCAAATATTCAAATACAGACCTGCAATTATCTGTAAACTTTTAGTAGCTCTCTGTTACAGCCTGTTGGAAAACCAATTTATCAGAGTTTAATTGAGTTTCTTTTTTCGAAATCACTCTATCTAATTTAATGCCAAGTCAAGAAGTCTGCTTGAAGAACACCATGGAGCATGGTTATCAAATTTGGCGCAGCCTCACGAATCAATTCACTAACCTGCTGATTGTAACCTAGTTTAGTTAGGGTATTTGAAGGTCAACTCCTTTTAAAATTGATTTTGAAAAAAATTAAAAGTTTTTAAATTTTTTTTATTTCAAATTAATATTTTTTTATGTTTTCATATCATTTGATATATTTATTAAAAATAATTTTTTAAAAATAAAAAATATTATTTTAATGCAATTCTGAATGAAAAATATTTTAAAAAACAATCACAATCATACTCTCAAACACATTAAATCTAGGGTTGCTCCGGCTAAACCTAGATAAAATCTAATCAAATAACATTCTCTGCTTTTTCTCTCCTTCAAATTTAAATGTCATCTACTTCTTGAGAGTTATTTTTTTCTCTTATATTGTTCAGCACTTCTTGCTTTATAGGGTCACAGTTCAGAACATATCCTTCTGGTTCTTTCTTATTGAAATTCTTACAAGTTTACCTTATAAACTTAGTTTATCATTTGTATTATATATATAGTTAAGTTGTTGCATTTTATTTTAATAATAATTTTTGGTATACATAAACATATTAAAAATATCACAACAATAACAAAATTATTTAATATGGCAATTATAGTCTCGATCACAGGATCCAGGCTAAATAATTAAGACAAATCTAGATATAAGATAGGGTAGAAAAAGAAAAATCCAACTCAACAAATATGCATAGCCCAATTCAAGGTGAATAGAATCCTTGTATAAAATTATAAATAGTATAGTCTTGAGCAATTTTCATTTTATATTTGGAATCTTTTATTAAATAAGAATAATTTTCATTTCATAAAATATAATTTTATAAATCTATTTTATTTATTCTTATAATTTTTTTTATTAAGTAAAGTTCTTGAACCGTTGTCCAAGTTGTCCATATATCCTCCTGGTCTACTCTACAAAATATGGGTGAAACTGCTAAGAGAGGAAAGGAAGATAAAGGAATTAAGAATTTTAGGAAGATGAAAAGATTACATAGATCTTTGTTTTCACTTCAATGGCATGCATTAATACGTGATTCTCGAGCTTCGTCTAATTCTCAATTTTAATTTTATGTCACGATGAAGGAATCAACTGAAGAATGTGTAAAACTAAAATTTTAGCACAAGTTTTAATTAAATCTAATGGTTCAAATAACTTCTTTTACTTTTATAGCTTAGTAATTGTATATTTCATTAGTACTCAAACAAAGCTCGAGATGTTGAATGTAAATAATTATAATATTTTTCAACTATATAGCTCAAATTTTATTGAATATATATATATATATATATATATATATATATATATATAAGAAAATATGTTATTATTATGCATTTTAAAAGTATTATCATTATCATTTGATTTTATGAGAAATTGATTCTGTAATATAAAAAAATATATAATAAATAGGATAAGAAAAAAAAAGGGAAAATATTGGAAAGGCCTATGCATGGTAAGCCGAACCAAGACTAACCTAGCTTCCTTTGTATATAAATTAAGAGAGTGACTATTTTATAATCTTGAATTCTAATTTTTATTTGTTTAACCTCAAAACATCTAAAACTATAATTAAATGAGTATTTTGGATTTTCATTTTCATCATTTGTTTAAGAAAAATTATACTTTAGTCCTTGTTTAATTTTGTAATATTCACTATGGCTTCTATGGTTTAAATTTTTATGAGATATTGAGGCTGAGGCCCTAAATTAAGAGGAAAAAGAAAATAAAGAAAAAGCATATTGGAAAATAATGAGAAGAGGGGATTTGGTATTTTACATGGTGACTGCTTGTTTCAAAAAGTCAAGAGTTTTATCTCTAATTAAAAATGACATGTTTATAAAGAAAAAAATAATCAGGTCTCATTCAGGTTTACCAAGTTACTTGCAAGTTTTTACTTTAGAATCAACAAGGTCCTAGATCTTAAATCAACCAACATCAGACCAGGTTTTATAAAAAAGATTCCAATGAGTTTTATGAAGTGTTGGCCTGTAGTTTTAATTCATATGTGACCCCGTATCACAAGTTTATGGGTTGACAAGTCAAAAGTTGAAGAACAAGGGCTGGTTTAATTAATTTCCAAAACTTGGGTGTCCATAAGATGAGTCTACCCCATGCTATTACCATGAAAACAGGTTTCGATTTCTCATCCTCAACTTTTTTTAATAATGTTCTAACAATTGATTCTTTTTTAGATCTTTTCGAACGCTCTCCTTTATTGGGGGACCTTTTTTTTTAGAGGTTTGTCCTCTTTGAAAAAAACAAATTGAAAAACTTCCACTATGAGTCATAGTTTTCAGGGAGGAATGCTGGTTTGCTGTCTATGCTCTATATAGCCTATTGGGCCCACAAAAGAAGAAGGTAAAACAGTGATCAATTTTGGGATCATGTTGCGAAGACAAATGGTGGAGGTGGTGTCAAGTGGAAATTTAGAAAATTCAATTTCAAGGGTCAAATATCAATTGTCAGGAGAAAAAGGGCACGGGTTTAATATTTGTGGAAATATACCCCTTGATGTTATAAAAGAAGCAGCCTACCGAGCAATTGAAAAAAAAAAAAAAAAACCGAAGTCCATCCAAGTTACTTTCCAGATGTGGAAGCTCGGACAATAAAGTAAAAATTGAGGGAAGGACAGTATCTTCCAGATATGGAAATGGAAGATTGGATAGAGAGTATGAGAGGGGGGGAGTTGGTGGTTATTGATGAAGGTGGTAGATCAACAGTTTCTCAAGGGCAAAGAGGAGATCTTTCAGACACAGAAAATTTGACAGAGAGCATAACCGTAGAAGGGTATATGCTTATCAACCAAGGTAGAGTTTCGTCGGAAGGGCAAGAGACATATGTTTCGAATGTGGGAGTGGAGGATTTGACGGATGACTTCATTATGGTTGCCGACGAAAGTGGGGTTTCTGAAGGGCTTGATACACATAAAGCTAAAGGAGAAGCATTACTGACAACAGAGCTGGTAGGCCAGGGTTTTGAAAAAAATAGGGAGATGATCTGGTCTTGGTTGATGAAGGATGAAGTCTCAAGTATTGGCATTTATGGGATGGGCGGTGTTGGTAAATCATCATTGGCAACGCACATCCACAATGAGCTTCTACAAAGACCAACTTCTTTCAAGTATGTGTTTTGGATTACTGTATCACAAGATTTTAGCATCAGTAAATTGCAGTATCTCATTGCCAAAGCTATTAATTTAAATCTTTCAAATGAAGATGATGAGAAGAAAAGAGCTGCCAAGTTGTATAAAGCATTAGTTGCAAAGGGAAAATCTGTTCTCATTCTAGATGATTTGTGGAATCATTTTCATCTAGAAAAGGTGGGCATACCTGTTGAAGTGAACATGTGCAAGCTGATTCTCACAACTCGATCATTGGACGTTTGCAGGCGGATGGGTTGCCAAGAGAGAATCGAAGTAGAGCTTCTTACTAAGGAAGAAGCTTGGACTTTGTTCAAGGAGAAACTTGGGCATGATGCTGCACTCTCTCCTGAAGTTGAACAGATGGAAAAATTGGTTGCAGCTGAATGTGCTTGTCTGCCACTTGGGATTATAACAATGGCAGGAAGCATGAGGGGAGTGGATGACTTATATGAGTGGAGGAATGCGTTGACAGAATTGAAACAATCAGAAGTTAGACCACACGACATGGAACCTGAGGTATTCCATATTTTGAGATTTAGTTACATGAGTTTGAATGACTCAGCATTGCAACAGTGCCTCTTATACTGTGCATTCTTTCCAGAGGGTTTCACTATGGATAGAGAGGACCTGATAGAGTATTTGATTGATGAGGGGATAATTCAACCAATGAAGAGCAGGCAGGCAGAATTTGATAAAGGTCAGGCTATGCTTAACAATCTTGAAAATGCCTGCTTATTGCAAAGTTATATAAGAAAAGAAAACTACAGATGTTTCAAGATGCATGACTTGATTCGAGATATGGCTCTCCAGAAACTCAGAGAGAACTCCCCAATCATGGTTGAAGTTAGGGAGCGACTAAAAGAATTACCAGGCATGGATGAGTGGAAAGAGGATCTTGTGAGAGTTTCGTTAATGGAAAATCGCCTCAAGGAAATTCCCTCTAGTTGTTCACCAATGTGTCCCAAACTTTCAACATTATTTCTAAACTCAAATATCGAGCTAGAAATCATTGCAGATTCCTTTTTCAAGCATTTGCAAGGGCTCAAGGTTCTTAATCTATCAAGTACTGCTATCCAGAAATTGCCAGGTTCCTTTTCTGATCTAGTGAATCTCATTGCATTATATCTCAGAAGGTGTGAGAAGCTGAGGCATATACCATCATTAGCAAAGCTTAGGGAGTTGAGGAAATTGGATCTCCGCTATACTGCACTTGAAGAACTGCCCCAAGGCATGGAAATGCTGTCCAATCTCAGGTATCGACAGTGAAATACTTGGATGAAAATTCATTGAATCTGAAATAGCTTGTGTGAGAAAGGATAAAATGACTGACATCATTTGGATAATCTGCTGTACCATCTCAGGTATCTTAATCTTCATGGAAACAGTCTGAAGGAGTTGCCTGCTGGTATATTGCCTAACCTCTCCCGTCTAAAATTCCTCAGCATTAACCGGGAAACGGGTTTTTTCAAGACCGAAAGAGTAGAGGAAGTGGCATGTTTGAAGAGCTTGGAAACTTTGAGATACCAATTCTGTGATCTTTCTGAATTCAAGAAGTACCTCAAATCTCCAGATGTGAGGCAACCTCTAATCATGTACTTCTTCCTAATAGGACAACTAGGCGTGGATCCAACTATGGATTATTTACTTTATATGACACCAGAGGAAGTCTTTTATAAGGAAGTTTTGCTGAATAATTGCAATATCGGTGAAAAGGGAAGGTTCCTTGAGCTCCCAGAAGATGTTTCAGCTTTGTCAATTGGAAGATGCCATGATGCAAGAAGCTTATGTGATGTTTCTCCATTTAAACATGCACCTTCACTAAAGTCCTTCGTGATGTGGGAGTGTGACAGAATAGAGTGCTTAGTTTCAATGTCAGAATCCTCCCCGAAAATATTTGAAAGACTTGAGTCTCTATACCTTAAAACTTTGAAGAACTTCTTTGTCCTCATTACAAGAGAAGGATCTGCTACACCGCCACTGCAATCTAAATCTACCTTTGCCCATCTTAAATCCTTGACAATAGGTGCATGTCCAAGCATGAAGAATCTGTTCTCCCTTGACTTGTTGCCAAATCTCAAAAACTTGGAAGTGATTGAAGTTGATGACTGTCACAAAATGGAGGAGATAATAGCTATAGAGGAAGAAGAAGAAGGCACTATGGTTAAAGATAGCAATAGCAGCAGCAACCGCAACACAGTTACCAATCTCTCAAAATTAAGGGCTTTGAAATTAAGCAACTTACCGGAGCTGAAGAGCATTTTCCATGGGGTAGTGATCTGTGGCTCTCTACAAGAGATTCTTGTGGTCAACTGCCCAGAGCTTAAGAGGATTCCCCTCTTTGATCCGGTCCTTGGCATTGACGAAATACCTCTTCGAAGAATCCAAGCATATCCGAAAGAGTGGTGGGAACGAGTGGAGTGGGGCAATTCCAACAGCAAGAATGTCCTTCAGCCCCTGTGTGTGTTTCAGGAGGCTTTGTATTATTAGTGGGAGAAGAAGGCCGGCAGTTGAACCACATTCATGGTATGGCTCTCATTCTGTATCTTGTATCCTTCAAATTCATATCTCTAGATATCTTCCTCCTCATCTGTCTCATTTCAGTCTCAACATTGATAGTACGTCCAAGTGTCAACCCTCCACTGGTTTTTCCATTTTATCATTCCTCACTCCTGCGCCATTTTTTTATCGCAGGTCTAGAGAGATTTGAGAAGCAACCAAGCTCACTCCCCTTGAATGATCACCAGAAACCTAAAGAATTGAAGTTTGGGGAGAAGGTGCAAATAAAATTGGGAAGAGATGCATGCAGCGTTAAAGAAATTAAAGCAATACTAAAGGACAATCGGCCAAGTGTGGAGAAGGAACAGAGCCTCCGGAGAAACTAAAGTGAAGGCATCAAGTGATCATTCTAGAAACTGGAAAAAAAAAAAAAATTCGTTCAGTTTTGGCTGTAAAACTAAAATTGCTTGGATAAAAGGCCAAATAAGTTTCCCTTGCTAGCTGTCTTGCTTATCCCTGTAATTTCAGCAACTATCATGGCTGGTAACAAATTATTTTTTTTTTGACACACTTCACAATGCTGCCCTTGTAAAAAAGTGCTCTTTACGTAGAGCAGATTGAGGAAAGTGCTGATTTCATAGAGTCAATTGGAGGGTTTGTAAACCATGTATACTTGCGTGTCAGGATGGGAAAAGCGTCTTCAGCTCAACTGGGTTGGAGAATCCCCACGGCAATATAATATGAAAATGCTGTTTTGACGCACGGATAGTTAATTCCAGAACTGGAAGTGAAGCTGCAAAGAGCTTCTCACGAATGGCAAGGGATCAACGAAAAGATGGAAGAAGCCATTATCTCCATCTAGAAGTCAACAACAGTATTTGTCACTTATTATTCGTGTATTGTCTTCTGTTCGAAAGACGCAAAAATGACGATTGTTTCGAAGATAAAGCAATATCTGCAAAATCTCCATATCAGTCGTATAAATTCAATGTATCCAAGAAAATTAAAAAAAAAATGTCATTAATATAGTTTTATCAGAAAGAAAAAAGGGAGAATGAACGAGAAATAAAAAGTTGACTCTGTCAGGCTTTGATTTGCATTGTGTACGTGAATACGAAGTTCCACTATACAAAAGCAAGGACTTTACATTGCAAGCGGCACTACTAAAAATAATAATAATAATAATAAAAGAGCCTAACCCTATCAAAATTCACTCCAACTCAACTAACTGTTCTTGATCCTCGAACTTTCAGGAACTTACAAATTTACAAGTTTCAGGGTAAGCAAAACTGGATGCTTAACATATTACCGTGTTTGTAATTTGATTGAATTGAAAAGGCTATCCGACCATTTCCAGAATAACTGGAATGCATCAAATAATAACAATCAAGGCGGAATGCAGAAGGAAGAGCTGAGAGCTGGAGGCATAACACAAACCAGATGGGGCCCAGGAGGATTGCAGCTTATATTTGACTCATCAACATTTGGTAGTCCAAGTTGAGGAGGACGGACATAACCAGCTACCAACGGCACACATAATACTGAGATGACTATTCTTGAACCTGTCCAATATGAAGGAAAAGGGAAATCACAAATGATACCTGCAAGCCACTACATATTTCATCTAACAAAAATTGATGACAGAACTAAAGTAGTTTAGGAACCTTGGATAGTTGAGAGAGTAACATGTCCGCGCTTTCTCCCAGCAAGCATCCAATTTTCAGAATTTGCACTGACTTCATACAGAACCTCACCCTGTTGCACAAATAGCAGAGAACATTATGAATTCATTGCAGGGAACAACATGATTTACAATCTAACTGATATGCAAAAAGGTGAGAATTGCAAGGTTCCTTCTTATGTTCTTCCTCACATTCTCTCGAGGTTTTAACTTCTTAAGTCTGACATCAGGAGTCCCCAGAAAACAAAGGTCAGCAGTGATATCATCAAAGTTTGAATTCATCAAACTAAACTTTGAGCTGATTGCAGAGAAAACCAAAAAGAAAAAAGAATTGGCAACAAACAGTAGAATCAAATGTTCAAGCCATTTTAAACTTTTTGCGTCACAGATGTGTAAGCCAAAAAGGAAAAAAAAAAGGTAAAAGAAAGAAAGACAAAAGGAGCATGCAAACAGAAATTCATCTCAAGTAAGAGAAACAGCAATGCTTTGTGAACGCAAGTTTTTTAATTGCAAAATTTCAAAACTGAGAATATAAAATCCATTCGCTTTTCTTTCCCAGCTTCAGAAAGAAGGGATGTCAAAAGGAGGCAGGAAAAGCAAAAATAAAAATCGCAGTATTAATAAAGGTCTGACATATATGCAACTTGTACCAAATATATAAATAAAAAATACACGCAACTTTTGTTTGAAAAATATATAAGTAATTTAGGGCAACCAATTCAACAGTGACCATGCCAATGCTCTTTTTCCTCTCAGTTCAGGGAAAGGAACACGTAATATACCACTCCAACAGAAATGACTAAAGCAAATACCCTGAGATAACAGAACAATGAATTTGCTCAGTCCTGTGATGCATTAGCAATAAGCACTTGCGGGTAAAACCAGTGCTAATATTAACACTAATACCGTGACTAATACTTGCACTAAAAAGAATGAAAGTAACAAGTATATAATAATCATGACAACAACACCTATGTGAGAAAATGTTATTGTGACTCCATGATAGTTGCAGGAACTTCTTATTTTAAATTTCCATCAAGACTTACATTGTGTTCAGAAATTCCATTGTCCTCCAGGCCCTTCAATCTTTCAACCCTCCACTGCATGGTGATGAGTTGTCCAACTCTGAGGCCAGTTGAAGGAAGAGGAAGAAAACCAACAGCCAGGCATGGGTCAAGCACTGGTCTCTGCAGTACAATAGCACTCTTGAAGAGCAAGTCCTGCCTGGCATCCTCAGGTTCAATGCCATCCATGGAAACAGGAGGATGCGCTCCATTTGTTCGCTCACCATAAATTCCATATCGGATATTTAGTATGCTCTCTGTCTGCAGTGCTTCCACTTCATCTGTAATCCAAGAGAATTTTTAAGACATGATGCACTGAAAATACAAAAAAGCAACAGATGAAAGTATGCAGTGTGTACATAACATGTATCAACAAGAGCCAAATGTAGGAAGGGAAAATTAAAACTTAGAGAATTTATAAATATTAAGAAGGGTAGGAACTAGTTAAAAAGAAGATCAGCAGAAATCTATGAGAATACACCATTAGCAAGACAATAGATATTTTCAATAGCTCAAATGTTCTTCAACTCTACTTCTAAATTCACCAAATTGACCACGCTGCTCAGCTCCTTGCCTCTCAATCTTTCATTGAAACCAAGAAGTACAACATTATCCTGACTAAACCACAGCTAGGGGATACAAACAATTCAAATGTTCAATCTTGACATCAAATCATTCAGGGCTCCATGACAAGAGCCCTGAACAGCTTTACCCCTGAACAGAAGAAATTAAAAGGTTCGTAAGAGTGTACCAGAGGCGGAATCATTAGAACAAGTTGACTACCTTTCTTTCACAGAATAAGAAACAAAGAGAAAAGGCAAGGTGGGAAAGAATATAGAATGACTAAAAACATTTGTGTTTGCTTTTCAGAAAACAATTTTCCAATTTCCATATCTGCTTTTCATCTTTGCTCTAAAATCATTCCTCCAAAAAAAACTAAAAATTGCATCCACAAATTAATAGCTTTTGAAAATTGAAAACAAGGGCCTTGTTTGGATTGTCCTTAAAAGAATAAATGGTCAAGAGATTAACTAACTGATGAACCAAACAAGGCCCTAATTTCCTAAAGTGGAGAATTTGGAAACTTACAGTATATTTCAATCTTCCTAGAAAATTGAAAACACACAATCCGATAAACAATAATCAGTAAACATCATTTCTCTGTTTTCTAGAAAGAAGGAAAATTCTCCGTGAGTAAATATGACTAAGCAAGACACTCTCCTAATGACATTAAAAGCTCGATGCACAGTTCCAACATAGTAGCACACTTTGTGAATGAATGAGGTGTATGTTTGACTAAGGACCAGCTATGAGTACAAGAAATTCTTTTTAAATACAATAAAAGGATCTATACCTTTGTCAATTACTTTTCCCAAGCGAATACTGAACATGATTCCTGCTCTAGAGGTTGGAGAAATCATGAGCGGGAAGAAGCTTGAAGTTGGTCTTCCAGTTCCTTGTCCAGTATGAATAAATCCATCTTGAAGTTCAAGCCAAGCATCATATATGGTCAACGTAGCCTTCACTTGGGAATGCAGTATCACCTGGAAGCAACATAAACTATTCTGAAATTCAAATGAAATTGAAAAGGAACATAATAAATATAATTTGTGATATTTATAATTCTATCATAGCATGAAATAAGAACTGGCTAAGATGGTCTCCCTCAAAATGTCAACAGTTTGAGAATGCATCAGTTTGGTGGGTAAAAAACATCCTAGCTTAACATATTTGCAGCATACCTGCAACAGCAGAGTACCATCATTGCACTTGTCTGCAACACGTGTGCTCACATGGAAAGGATCAGTGAAATGTACTGCTACAGTTCTGCAGATCAAGGCAATATGATTTTTCATGTTTGGATGATTAAATAACATATTTTATACTTTTTATAGGTGAGGGAATGAGAAAAAAAAAACATAAAATAACTTATTATCAGCAGTATAATCAGGGAAGTGATGGACAATGACAATGCCTTTCAAATATCTGGTTGTGGGATACTCCAAATTCAAGTTTCAAAGCAATTGTCCTCATGCCATCTAGATTGCTTTGTTTCTGAGGGGTGACTGCCACAAAAGGGAATATATTATAAGACAGGAACATCATCGGATACAACAGAAAGTATACATGCAAAAATTTATAGACTCAACAAAAAGCTGCAAATCATTATTATCACCTGAGGATGACCCTCTAGGAAGCCTGTCACTGATTGCACGAACAGGAATCCAGAGAACAGAATTTACATCACTTGCCCAAGCAGGAAACTCTATTCTACCATCTTGAAGTTTTAACTGCTGAAATTCTTTTTTAGAAGCCAAAGAACAATCCTTTTGTGTGTCATTAGAGTTTGTCATTTCAGCACTGCTCTGTGAAATATTGACATGGGTCTCCATCTCAATGACATGCGACTCTTCAATATTCAGACCCGGACCAGTATCAATATACAAGACAGCACCTTTGAGAGAGTAGTCAAGAGGCCGTACTATAACCCCAACCCACTGAGTTTCATTTATCAGTAAAGCAGATGAAATAGCTGCAGCAAGATCAACTAGTGGTCTTGGTTTGAAAACCTAAGAAAAAAGGGCTTTATTAGATAAGCAATACAATGCACCTATTTAACGAAATGGAATGACCAGAATACATGATCCTTGTATGAAACACAAAACCAATACCTTGAGTATAGGTCTAGTGGGCTTTTCATAACTCATGAAATCATCACTGTCTGCTGGGCCAACCTTCGAAAAACTATGAGATCTAAATCTCAACTGACCAATCTGCCCAGTAAGAACCCCCAAGACATAGGAACCTGGTTTTTGAGGAGGTAAAGCAAGGGTAATGGTATTCCTACCAGGCTTCAGTATGGTGGCAGTAGAGCTCCTTAATGCCTGAAATGTGAGAGGGTTTCTTGAGTTGTGAAGAATTCTATACATATCATATCTGCTCTATAGAATCAAGTCACAACTATTAATGTCCAAGAAAATTGTACCTTAGCACCCTCATCAGCATTAAATGTAGCAGTCAAAGTGAGGTTAAGTGAATCAAGAGTTATATCATCAGGAAAGCCACTCCAAACAGTTACAGAGAGAATACCAGGATCCCCATCACATAACTCCAAGGGAGGTCCGGGATTTCCAGAAAACGTAATCAGTGATGAAACATCCAAGGGCACAGGGTCCTTCATCTCACTGTGTGCAAGACGAAGTACCTCGGCCTGAAATGCTTGGCGCTCCTTTGTTGAGAATAAACCTTTATCTAAAGACAGCAATTTCACGCAAGATGCCAAATAGCCAGCTTGATCATTTAGCATCTTCTGGCACTCAGCTAAATTGGGAAGGACATCAGCCAATAATTCCTGCCATCCTTCGCCAGCATAAAGGGCACAAACTTTCTCATAAGACTTTGCAGCTAGATCAAAATTTCCATGCCCGAAGCAAACAGCTGCTATTTCACCATCGAGAACAACTCCATGCCTTTTCCACCAGGAATGATGGTAATTGTCTGCAGCACCTTTGGTTAGCTCGAGATACTTTTGCTGCCATGACAAGAGCATAAAATTGGTGAAATGAGGGAGGGAGGGTAAAGAACTAGCACATCCACCACTAAGCACTAAAATCCACACCCTACCAAACTATAACCTTGAACTGATCTCTTTCAGAATTACCAACTGTTCATTTCTATTAAAAATATGAAAAATCAGTTGAAACTTTTGGCATTCTATTAGCACTGAAAATAACTTAATCTAGCAATAATCTTCCATCATTCATGCTTCTTTTTAACAACATAGCTATGGCTCACCATTGAACACAAAAAGCTTCCAGGCATTGACTGACAAAATATCTTTTGTCAGAAGTAGGCAGTTCTCAGAATTCCAATATTTAACAACAACAATGCCATGGGTTAGAAGGTTTTGCATTTAATCAAAGCACAAAACTAAAATGAATGAATATACAGAAACGAAGAGAACTTGAAGCAAAAGCACATGGTTTGCTGTGGCAAGGTCTCTGTTCGCACTACAATGGCAATTCTTTTTATGGCTTCTTTTAGTTAAGATTTCAGTTAACAGTTGGTACTTGGTACTTGATCCTTTGCAGGATGATCAGGCAGTCTAAACAATACTCTTTTAGAAAAGTAATTTCAAATAACCAGCAAGATTTTGCAGATTAGTTCTGCAAATAGACATTCTGGGAATTGGGTTGATGATATGCTAAGCAGCTTTTGCAAAAGATTTCAGTTTCCATTGTGATGAGATTAGCTTAGTGCAGATATGTGCATGTTCTATGGAAAGAAAGAGACAGAAGAAAGCCCAGGCAATGCAGCTCTGATTGCACAAGTCATTATTCAGTGCAGCTCAGGCCTTTTCAAACAAACATTCTCCAGCAAGCTGTTGTCGATCCTAGATATAGTTGTGCCAAATGAACTTCAGCAACTCTGTTTATCATTAGTTGCTCTAGAGTTTTTTTCTATTGTTTTAGTTTGCTTTGTAGTAGGGTGAGATCCTACGTAGTTCCTTTCAATTAAAGAAAATTTTCATTCACAAAAAAAAAAAAAAAAAAAATTGCATGTCTGTGTCAATGGTGGATTAAATAGATACCTCAAACTCCTCTACAGATGACAAAGCTTTCCAAAGATCTGCATCAGAAATTGTATGCTTCAGAGCATGTTCGGCAGCAACATAAATCTCTGCAAGTCTCATAGGTCGATCTACTGAACCATCAAAAGTTCCAGGTGAAGAATTAGTCCGCGACATAGAAATCGCATTCATTTTCTTTGATTGGGGGGTCCTTGATGAAGCATCTGAAGCTGATCTGTATTTATGTATTAATTAGATAAACAATCAAATTGGCATACACCAAAAAAAGAAATGATGAAAGATTATGAGTTATCAATAAAAAAATTTGCTTCTTGGAGAACCCATAGTACTACATTGCCTCAATTCCCAAGTCCATTACCCATCAATCAAGGTTGGGCGGCCATCAAACATCTCAAACACATTCCCAGCAGAAAGGGAAGCCCTTCGCCGATTAGCCTCTCGCAGAAGTACAGAAGGTTCAAGAGGCAGTGGCTTGCTCTGGATGCCAAAGTTTTTTATTTTAGGAGTAGCTTGAAGGATCACCTGTACAAAAGGTAAACATGTTCATCAATTCTATCAGGGGAAACTTAAATAGCCATCTTTTGAATAACAGGTGAAAACTACAGCATAAAGAAATTGGACTAAAATGTTTAGCTACCAATTGGACTCGGCTATCAATTGGGTTCACCATATAGAGATACCATTAATTGCCTTTTCACTCACTTGTAAGAGTGTTACATCATCTAGAAGCAACAAACTTTGTGATAGTCACCCTTAGTAATTAGCAGAAGAGGTAGACAATGTATGAAATAGAAGAAAACTACAGTAATAACACAATCCTACAGTAAGAGAACAAACAAATAAAAAGAGAAATATATACCAATGCCCTTCTGTTGGTTCAAATTTGGACACCATCCTAAAGCGTACCTTTTCCTTCTCAAGAACCTCAGGGGAAGCATCAGGTGGAACTGATGGCCAAACCGGAGGCTTGGGCCAAGGTAGCATGCTGAGTAAGGCACTGTAAAAAATAAAAGAAAATAATTTAAAAGATACACAAAACATCAGTTTCTATAAATAGCTCAATTATAACTTTTTGACACTGGAAAAATTTACTTTCTAGTTACAGGACCAAGTGGAATATAAACAAGAGGTGACAAGTAGATTTACACTTTATAAATCGATTTTTCACCTGTTGACAGGACTTCTTTCAATATCTGCTCCATATCCGATCAAATAGGCTAGCCTCATGAACTGCAACAATCATAATTGCATTTCATAAAACCCCTTTCTGTAGCAAAATTTGAAGTAACAAAATAACACAACTGTCGTGCACAATAGTCTTAGTGCCAAGTCTCTGGTACCAAAAAAAAAATTCTTTTTTTTTTTTTTTTCAAATGTCATTCTTGCTTTGACAAAAGGGAATGGGTTCATACAGGATAAAAATATTGAAAAGGTAAAGGATGCAGAACCATTTTCTGCTTCGAAAATGGAGCCAAAAGAAGAAAGTTTTTTACCTTAACTCGACATAAAGAATAAAGATCACCCTTGAGGCGGTAGAACTCCTTTTCTATGTCAGGTGCCGCGAGTCCATCGTAATTAGGAGAAGCAGTAGCGTTGATTATAGCCAAGCAAGCAGTTATAACCCAAACTTCTCGCATACAAAAAGGTAGCATATTCTAAGAGGAGTGCCAATAGGAGAGGGAAAAGAGAGATCAGAAATAAAATCCTCTGAACTATGGTCAAAAAACCCAGCAATGCAACTACTTAATGAAACAACCATCATATACCTCATGCAATGTGAGGGCCTTTGAGAAGCTAATTATAAATGAATGACCCCTTGATGCAACCTCAAAGGGACGATTCAGCTTGAATAAAAGCTGCAAGTCCAACAGAATAATTAGATTAAAGCAAAAATCCCAGGAATTGAACTGGATTCCTTAAAGAGTAATGTATAATGGCGAAAAACTCTTGTGACCTTTTGGTGTGAGAACACTATAGCATGCAATATTCAAAAATTTGGCTACAAAACTGATTCTTGTGACACAAATCAACCAAAACTCCACACAGAACAGAGGCCGTCTGTGCACGTGCTCATGTAAGCATGTGTGCATGTTCACAAAGTGTGCAAGCACATATAAAGGTCATGTGAGCACGCATACAAACACACACAAAGGAGGGGCAAAACAATAGCATTTAAAAAATACAAGCACATATCCAAGATCCACTCAAACTGTTATTCAATTATGAATCATAAGGACAAAATCAACTAATGAGCAATATTTAAATTAACTACTGAATCCTGAAAATTAATTATGAAAAAAGAACAAGGAAAGCAGTGGGGCATAGACAAACAGATCTGTGTGGTTGATAAAGCAAACAATCAGAAATATTTCTCTTTCATTCTGGAATTAACTGCATCATAGTACCATTTGGGTGGATTGAAATGATTCTCAGCTTTCCTACCTTTGATTGGTAAGCAAAGAGATACTGCCTAAATTCAAATTCTCTAAATGAATCATCTTGAACGATCTGCGTCAATGGCTTATTTTCAGGATTAAGCAGTGCTGCCCAATCATCACCATGGTCTACTCCTCCAAATTCTCTCTGTTTTCCAGGCATATTAACTGCACCAAATTTGTATAAATTATTGGTCCATTATTGCTCAGGGAGCATAAAATGTTCAGCTATTCATCAATGCTAAAAACACATACTCCTACAAGTATATAAACAATCACAAGTATGAAGAAAACTCAAAGCAGTGATCATGAGGGCTCAGAAAGCTCCAGTGTTGATTATTTCTTCAACACCTAAATGTAAAATAAAAGAAGTTACAGTGTTTCTATAAAAGATTACAGAAATATTGCTATAATATTATCATTCATGCTCTGAATTTGTCAACAAGTACAAAAATTTAGACACGAAACAAAAACACAAATTAGGATAAAGGTTCAGGTTAGAAAACTCAGACATACATGACACAAAAGATTAAGTTATCAATTTGAAATCATGATGTGCAGAAAAAAGATCTATGACCATGTGATCAGTGCTAATTACAGTTTAATTTATCATTCAAAATACAATAAGAATACACTAGTTTGATTTTTTACGAAACTTTCAACATGAAGAATATAGACATCTATAGCAGTATCAGATTATTAAAAAGAATATCTCATCTACAAGAAATAAAGTAAGATTACTATTACACTATAATTTGAAAACAGTGAAGAATGACAAATGTTTTGAGTACTAGAACAAACAAGGAGGAAAATCATGCAAACAACAACAGCACAGGCACAGGCAGACACATGCTTACCTGTTTCCAAATAACAGAGTTCCAATTCATCATATTCACGTAGAGCATCTTCATAAAGATGAGCCATCTCAAACATAAAAGCCAAGCTTTCCTGAGAACAGAACATATATTTAGAGGTAGGAAGAATTGCTGGAATAACTAAAGAAATGTGATGCATGACTGAGGCATATGGCTACAAGGAACTAAAAGATTTCTTAGAGTTAAGCCTCCCCATGTATAGGGATGTTCTTAGGGATCAATACTGATATTTTGTCAACAAACAGAAATGATGGGCTCCTATAAGACAATGTTTCATAGATATGCTTTTCCAAGATAAATAAAATATACACAAGAACGAAAAAACGGACAACAGTTTAAATCCAAATCAGGCATTTCTGCTGGTAGCTATAACACCTTTATCAGATAATTGAAATAATTTGAGAAAAGGAACAACCTTCAATATAAAGAAATTACAGAAATTCCAGACTGGCATGAACCGCTGTTCAGTGAGCTTACGTATCTCATCCTCATAAAACTGTACACGCCTATCCAGTGTGTTTCTGACACACTCCATAATTTTCGATTCTAAATCATCCCAAAAATTTGCTTCAGGACCATGAATATCATATTTGCAGCACCTGGATAATTCACATGTTCAAAAAACAGACAAAAAGGAAACCAGACCTTTTGTGAATAACACCAACCACCATAACTAAAGCATTTCTGAAAAAGAGAACGAAAAAGAAGAAAATAGTGCAATATTGGAGCAAAGGTCAGTGTATGCAATATTCAGCTAAAGAGAACTAGAGCAATGGTCAGTCAGTGTATAAACTTATTTAAGTTTTCGACTTGCATTTCCAGTCATATAACCCAATTTACATCACTCATGTTGATGAACATGATACCAGCATTCACAATTGCTATTCAAGTAAACAATAATGCATGAATATATCAACACATCACAACTTTTTTCAATTCAAGGATAATAGCAGTCATATCTAAAAATCAAAACATCACAAATTTTCAAATGAAGCAAAAGTATTGTTTTACCGGAATACTAAAAAAAGTAAACCAAAAAAAATTCCAACAAATAATACCTCAAGAAAAGCTAAGAATGCACGACAAATCCATCTAACAAAATGCACCAGCTGAATCAAAATAAAAGAATAAAAATAGAACTCAAATATCAAAGTAAAATTAAAATGCGACCTACAACTACATGCTTACCTCTCCCTTTTTTTCGAGCTGAAATCAACTTCAAGCTTAGCATAAACCTTTTTCGCCATTTTAACAGCATTATCATTACTCGGATGCGCTCTCGACACAAACACAATAAACCATTCCTTGTCGTCATTTTGCACAATTAACTTCAACCGCGGCTTAAGTATCGTTTTAAACTCATCAAGATCCTAGTTAAAATAAAATAAAAACGCAAAATAAATCCTTTTGAAATATATATATATACACACACACAAATAAAAAAATTTAGGTCAAATGGCGAGTTTAATTAAGCAAATACCTCACAAGTGACTAGAACAATAGTAGCGTACGGTTCGCGAAACCAAAACAAAGATTGCTCTTGAGGAAACCGGCTGCGGAGTCTTGAATCAGTAGTTAATATAAATTCGCAAGGAAAATTCTCTACAAGAACTGGATTTCGAGTCTTGTTATTTAGACTAGCTCTTTTAATTGGAACTCTCACTTCGAATCCTGATTTTATGTTCGGCCATAAATCACTCACATCTTCAACTGCCAACAACATTACACTAAATTAATCAATCAAACAGAAAACAGAAAACTGATCAGGAAATGCGAATCATTATTTAGAGTTACCTGCAATGACGATGTGATCGCAGCTATTTTTGATAGTTTGAAATTGAGCGAGGTAGTTTGCCATCGTTGGATCTGTGGAATTTTTATTTTTTTTCTTATCCTTCAAAGGAGTCCATCAGATCGGGGAGAGAGAGGGGGGGAAGTGAGCTTTGCTTGGTGTTATTTTCAGTCTAAAAGAACGTTTACTCTGGGAAGTTGGGCATGAATCACAGTCCCGGGATCTAGTGCTACGCTACTCATAAATCATAATGGTTGATGATTGGGATCTGACGCCTTGGCCGTTGGATTGCTCAACTGTCTTTTTGATGTGTGGGGTCATGATGGATGGTGTTTGGTGGTGGGAATTATGATGTCCGATCACGGGATATAATCAGTTTTGACCTTGTAAATAGCATTGAGTTTCACTTCAATACTTTAATTATACATTATTAAGTATTTGCCCGCATTGCTTATTTGTCATGCAATTTTGTCTCGCGTGTTGGAATTGCTATATACAGTGATTAAAATTGCTAGAGTGAAATATATATCTTGTCAATTATACATAATTTCTTAAATTTTATCCAAAAAAAAAAATCATTTCTTACGTCATTAAAATTTTATGAATGAAAAAAACACATCAGTTTATTTTTCAATTAGAAGTAGAATGTTAGATTTTTTTTTCAAATTCAATTTTTTTTTCTCATAAAAAAAAAAAAACAACAAACTGATTTTGTGATTGAGAAGTTATAACTATGGTTAACACAGCTAAAACTCCTAAATAAATAATCCTTTTTCAGAGTGGGAGAATATGAAAATAAATAGTAAGAAATTAACTCCCATTAATTTATTAAATATTGGGCAAAACTTTGAACTTGAACCACAAGCATTGAGTAAATTGGGGGACCCTTTTGATTGCGGGGGCATGTAGAACAGTAGAAGAGCAAGATTCAGTTACAGCAGTGTTCAGTTTTACAAACTCGTCAACAACAGATCTCTCATCAACAACATATTCCTCAGCCTTGAGAAGCCAATCCATCTGCAACAACCATCATAGCAAACTCCATTTCTTCAGGCAAATAACTACAAGTTTAAATATTGAATTAATTACATGATGTATAGGAAATATGATAAGATAGAATACTAGACAGAGGTTCTACACTAATTAAATTCCAACGTGTGGATAACTCTTTTTTTTTTTTTTTTTTTTTGAATTCGAGGAAACCCCACCCTCCGGAAAGCGAACTTTGTGGGTCTAGATAAGCGAGTAAAACCCCGGTTGTCCCAGGCTCTTACAAGAAGTGCACGCCCTGACTCGAACTCAAGACCTGCTGTGCAGATCTTAAGCCCTTTGCCACCACGTTACACCCCTTGGGGACACCATCATTAGACTTCGGATATGTTTTAGCTTTTTCTGCATGCCTAAATACCTGTAAGCAATGAATATCAGATCCTTGTTGGATAAATATACCTGCACTTGTAGTTAGTCCAAATGAATGCTGGTTCCTTTTACCATACATTTAACATCAACTGATGGTATTAGCCCATCAATTTAGATTGTTGTAGATGGATACTCAACACCATTAACAGCTGGGAATTTTGCAAAACTGCTGGTAAGGTAATTGAGCCTCACCTCAGCCTTGTGGAAATCGTAACTTCCCCTCAATTTGGTTTTCTCCTGTGTCGTTTCGGGATACATGCCATTGCATCCTGTTGTTCATTCTTTTCTGTCACACTAGGTTTGATCTTTGTTTACTTTTACCTTTTTCTGTCCAGATTGCTTTGTTTTTTATTTCATCTTGTGAAATTCATGCCTCCAAACTAAAACATTGAGTTATTTGAAAGCGCTGCCCTCCTGATAAAAGGACTCAGATTGGTATGTAACGTGAATGATTTGAAAATCAACAATAATGATTTTAATAAAAATGAATGAAGAATAAGTCTGGTTATATATTATTTTTTTTTTTAGGTGGATTATAGTGATTTTAAGGTAAATAAAATGAAAGATAGACTGGAATGATATTTTAATAAGTCGATTTGGACGCCACAAAGATCAATTTAGGATTTCGACGCCACACTTTTTATGATTGAAGAGTGATAAGTCAGGTAGGGTTCTTCACAGAATCAATTTGGAAGAACAAATTTTAATTCTCTGAATTAAATTTCAAATCTTGGCCAAAAAGTGTTGATTACATATTCTGAATACTATATTTATAAATTAGAACATCTCTTCAAAGTTAGGAAAATTCAACATGATAGAAGTCAAGCCTACAAACTAGGTTTTTAATAAAGTAACTAGATAAATTTAACTAACACATGTTTTTTTTAAATCTTTTTAAAACATAAATAGATCAAATTTAAAACAACTATAACTTTTTACACAAAAGCCCAATGCAATCATGGTTGGACAATCTAGAAAGATCACGTTCTGAACTTGAATTTCACCTAAATAAATCTTGTTATCATATGCAATGGATGACTTCAAATTCGGGTTCAAAATTATCTATTGTTCTGACCGTAAACAACATATATTCCTTCACTTATTTGCATTATCAATCCAAATTCAAGAAGCCCAGCATCAAAAGAACCATTAAAGACTTTTTTCATCTCCAAGTTTTAATTATAGGCAAATAAACACCCTTGAAGTAATTTCGAACTGATTACTAATTTTTAACTCCAACGCGGTTTCAATCATTTCAATTTAATTTGTCAAAATTTATTATAGTTGTTTCACTCTTATTCTTGTCATTGAACCATTTAAATCTTCTTATATATTTATTTAGTTTTACAAAATAGATTATAATTTTCATAATACCCATCACAAATTCAGTTAGACTTTTGTTTTCAGGAAGTTGATGGGGGCATATATATATATATATATATATATATATGGAGCAAAGCTCAGCCGCACTAACCAAGCTGTTCTCACTGACAATCGACTTGATAAGAGCAGTGGTTACAGTGTTCCCTTGAAAATAATGCCATCAGGTACGAAACTCCTATTTTTGTTTAATTTGTATGTTACATGCAATTGAAAATAGTTCTTCAATGTCTAATTACTTCCACTTTCCATTTATAAGGACGGAGAATTGCCAGTTCTTCCGCTATCAGTTTATGAGGCAGTTGCAATGGCACACAGTGAGGTTTCTGAGGACTTCTCTGCATCATATCAGTTTTTCTTTGATAAAAGAAATGTAGGTTCCATACAACACGAAAAATAAAATATTAGTATAAGAATAATATAAGTTGTAGATCAAAATTGTAGATTTTTAACCTAGTTTATTGACAAGGTTTTGAGCCCTGAAACGTATAAGAATGAAAGTGAAGATGATCTAGTTTTAAATTACTGGGGATATATGGTAGATTGGAATGTTCAAAATATGATAATTAAAATTAAAATAATAAAATTACCTAACAAACTATATGGATTCTTCTTCATTTTTTAAATTGGTCCTTAGATTTTTTGTCCTTTTGATTTGATTCTTTTTGGGCATGATGGTATGAAATACAGTTTTTAATTTAATTATAAATTAACTACTGTACTAAAAAAGTTGGGTTTTCCCATCTATTTCACTACATGAATAGTGAAGGAGTGTTTTTTTTTTTTTTTCTAACTTCTTCTCCATCTCTTAATTTTATCTTCCATTATTTTTTTTTATTGAATGCTTTTTGGTTTCTTTTTTTTCATCTTCCAATTTAATTCTTTAACATTTTATTAATTTTGAATAGGTCATCATATTTGTTTTTGGTTTATTGGTGCTTAAACAAATATTCTGATATTTGGTTAATGTTCAATTTTGTAAGTGTATATTTTTTATTATATTATTAAATAAAAAATAATTTTAAAACTCAATGAAATCTAAGATTCGGTAACAAATTAAGCTACAAAACCCAAGTTAATATAATATATCATTGTCTCAATATTTAAAAAAACATCATCTTGATTTATTAAGTAAACCATGTTTTTATCAATCGCCCGAGTTGTATTTAGACAAAAAGTCAATTGGGTCATGTAGGGGAAACTTCTACGTAGATTAAGTTTAAACCTAGGATAACCAAAGAGTTGGGTATGAAGGTTTCAAAGTTGATCTGTTAGGTCAGGTTTAATAATAATATCAAATAGTTTCTTTGTTATTAAACTCCATCTTCCATTTTTATTTTTTTTATTATTGAATGCTTGTTTTGCTTTCCTTTTGATTGAATCCTTTTTTGCTTTTATTTTTCTTCGATTGTATCTTTCATCATTTGATTAATATTGAATTGGTCTTTATAATTTATTCGATTTGCTTTCTATATAATTATCGCAGTTTCAAACAAATATCCTTATATTTGGTTGGTGTTTAATTTTATAAGCGTCTATTTTTATTATCATATCATTAAGTACAAAATAATTTTAAAAAATAAATAAAGTTGTTAAGCCCAATGGAGTGCATGATTCAGGTCACAGGTTTGACGGGTTAGACTATAAAACCTGAGTTGATATAATATGTCATCGTATCAATATTAAAAAAAATATATATCATTTTGAAATCTTTTCAAATCCAAATCATGAATGGTCATTCAGGTTGACTCTGGACTTACTAAGTCAAGTAGGTAACATTAAAGCAACTCTCATAAGAGTTAATTTTAAACATGGGTAGGGGTAAAGGGTAGGATTGAAGAATTTAAGGTGGACTTGTTGGTTTAGATTTAATACTAGTATCAAATAATTTCTTGCTGCTTTGATATTTTTTTATGTTCAATTTTTTTTTATTTGACTCTAGTATATTGAAACTAGAGGTGAAGGAGAAATTATTGTAGATCTAGATATACATTATTATTAATTAGAATAATGTAAAAATGAAATTACCCCGTGATGATTAAACCTTTTAATTTTTATTGCATAGTGAAATTACTAATTTAATCCTTGAATATAATAATTTAATGCCTACTATTTATGAGCATTTTTTTATTTTTTATTTTTTTAGAACAGTTTAATTAATTTGGTGCCCTTACGAACAAAACTCTCATCCAATGATTTTTTTTGTCATTTTACATTGGTTTTATTGTAAATTCCAAAGATAATCAGAGACATTGTTGTAAATTATATTTATTAAATATAATTAAAAAAAATCTAGCATTTGAGTAGCGTGTGTTAGCGGGTGAATGGTATATAAAGGGTCATTTACCCACTAAACACCGCCTTCTAGGATAACATTTGAAAGTTCTCAATGCTCTTGACGTGATAAGGCAACGTATGCCCCTAACACGCAAAGAGTATGATGCCAATTATAAACTTTTCTCTTTTTTTTCTCTCTTCACCTTTGAATTTCGCCCTAGCCCTTTAAAAAATTAGACCAACCCCTATAATTTATTTTCCCTTCACATTCGGCTCGTGTTCTTTTGATTACCATTCTTTTTATTTTGAATATACCATGAAATTTAAATGTTTTTCAATATCACTCTCTTTTAATTTTTTAATTTTTTATCTTTCAAATTTAATCTCTATTATTTTGATTATTTTTTTTAATAACTATAAAATTACAATTGTTTTCCAATTTCACCCATCTTTTATTTATTTTTTTTTATCTTTTAAATTTGATTATTATTTTTTTTATTACTATTTATTTTGTTTAGGTGTGTGTGTGTGTGTGTGTGTGTATATATATTTCATGGTAGCCATGTAGGTCTAACCCCAACCTCCAAGTTGATTATGTAAACCACAAAAAAAAGGCGAGAATCCTAAAGCTTCATGCACTCTCCACCACTTGATTATTTTCCCAGTGCAAACAAAAGAACTGTTTAAATCATAACCTTGAAAAAACTATATGGTTTACAAATTTGGTGAAACACTGCCATATGAAACTAAGATTATCTAGAATCACCCAATTAGAGATATTTAGGAACGTAGTTTTCATGTTCATTGGATGTGTCTTGACGAATCCATATATGTTTATAGGACCCACAATATCAGGACAATCTCTGAACTTGCGATAAGTTTTAAATTATAGAGTATTTGACAATTCAACTTGTTTTTTTATATTTTTTTTTATTTAAAAAAAATTAATTTTTTTAGATAATAATAATTTTAAAGTACTAATATAAAAAAATAAATATTTTAATAATTTTTTTAATTAATTAAAAACTATTTATCACTATATTACAAAACACAGTTTTGAAACTTGATCTGACCAGCAGGTCAACTTGAGATCCGGGCGACTCGAGATTAGAACCAGACTGGATTAAAAAAATAAAAAATCTAGTATGACCTGACGGGTTGACCTGATAATCTAATTGACCCGATAAATCCCAATCAAAATTTAATTACAATCTATTAATTTTTATTTTTTTTTATTAAAATAATATTATTTTAATTAAAAAAATTAATTTAAATGATTTGATTACTAGTTAAAACTTGAAACCCAGACGTTGAACTGAACAGGATTTAAAAACTATGAAAAACACCCTATACACTGATGATCTGTAGGTTACTGTACCCAAAAGCTCAATTCTAACGGGTACCGAAGTCAAATTTGGCGACTTGAACTCTTTCTTTTTTCACTGCACGGATGAAATAAATAAATTAGTTCTTTTCTTTGGAAATCTATGACTATCCATTTCACTAAGGACGAACCTCAAATTAGTCCTTCAAATATGAAATAATTCTTAATATGATCTCCAAAACAAAATTGAATTATCAAGGTATCTAAGGCTAGCTTTTTCTATTTCTAGATTAAAAAAAGTCAAACGCTCCTTTATAATATATTTTTTAGGTTGCGTTTGACTACTATTCTAAAATAAAAAAAGATAAAAACAATGAAAATAAAAAAAACAATATATAAAAAAATGGTTATATAATTGTGTTAGATAGTAGTGCATAAGATAAAATGATTGTCTTTTAATCATGTTTGGTTATGGTAGACAAGATAAAATAAAATATAAAAAGTCTATTTTACCCTTAACATGTATTATTGTCAAACTTATATATCTTAAAAAAATAATTAGATATTATTTTTTTAGTTTATATAAGTGTTGAAACTAATAAATTGCAATTACTTTAGTTATAAAACTCAAACTATAATAATAATAATTTTTATTCTTACATTAACTTGAGTCAACCCGAGTTGATAATCTTGATACATGACTCATGCCTTGTCCCAGATTGATTTGTAGATCGAGTTTTAAAACTATGATATTAACTACTTATTCTTACATTGATTTAGGTCAATCCAGGCTGACCCTCTCGACTTGCCCCGAGTTAACTTTGAATCAGGTTTTAAAACTATGATAATAACTATTTTTATCCTTACACTAATCAAGGTTGATGATCAACCCGACTCATGAGTGGGGCTTTGCCTCAAGTTGATCTCTAAGTTGGGTTTTTTAAAACTATAATAATAATCATTTTTATTCTTATATTGACTCTTGTCTTACCCTGAGCTAACTTGTGACTTAGGCCTTACTTCGAGCTGACCCCCGAGTCAAGTTTTAAAATTACAATAATAACTATTTTTATGCTTACGTTGACTTGGGTCACCCTAGGTTAACCCTCTTGACTCATGCATGACCTGGGCCTTGTCCTATATCAACCCCTAAGTTAAATTTTAAAAATATGATAATAAACATTTTTATCCTTACATGTATTAGTTGAATAATTTTAAAATTAAGAGTCATTTACAAGGATATTTCAGGAATTATAAAATAATAAATATTATTTCTAGAGACACGTCTCCTCTATTGAAAGTACATAAAATTCATTTTAAAACTGTTATAAAGACATTTATTTTTAACTTAGTGTCTTTGTCATCCAAACACATTTATGTCACTACTATCTCTATCATTTTTATCCTGAAACAATAACCAAACACTACATTATTAAATATATTTATATATAATTTAGATGGAAAATACTAATAGATATTGACTAGATTGGTGGCTCATGCCATACAAATTTTTTTTAATGTGTTAAAAAAATATTTAGTAAATGATAATGTTTTTATAGAAGTAAGAGAAACCTGAGAGTTAGGTAAAATCTTGATTAATTTAATAATATGATAAGAAAATAGGCAACAACAATAATAATAAAAAAATATTGTAGCGGGTCAAGCTGGGTTAACTCATGAAACCTGTGATATGGCACATGAGATTGAGATAATTTCATAGAAGGATGAAATTAAAAAAAAAATTAATTGTAAAAATAGACTTGAAAAAAAATATCTGAGTGAACCCAATCTAATCTTTCAAACTTGTGATCCAAAAGATTAACAAAATCCTGATAAATAAAATATTGAGGGACAAAATCAAAAAAGAAAGTTCAAAAAAATAAAATAAAAATAAATAGCAATAAAAAATAAAAGCTAAATCTGACATAAAATAAAATGAGTTAAAATATTAAGGGATGCAATTAAGAAAATAATTAAGAGAATGATATTAAATATTAATGAATGTAATTGAAAGGATAATTTAATTAAGAAAATGATTAAAAAAACTTAATAATCAAAAGAATAAGGGTTAAATGGAAAGAAAATTCTAATTCCATTGATTATTTAAGATAACAGAAATAATAAAAAAATAAGAATCAAATCCACAAGAAAAGAAACTGAAGATGAGAGAGGAAAGAAGAAAGGAAAAAAAAAAGCAACTAGTATAAAACCCGATGTTTTTTTGCCATACGCCCTGCCCAATAATGAAGGCAACGTCGTGAGAATTAAAACGCTGTCGTGGAAGCTAGAGTTTGGCCGGCGGATGATGCTGTACCCTTATTCCGAACAACGTGGGAGCACTCACACACAACCAAATTTTATAAATAAATTAATATTATATATATGCCTAAATACTAAAGTGCCCTTAAGTAGACTTAGTAACTACTGAAAAACTAAGCGGAAAAGAAAATAAAACCCCTTGACTAAAAAGAAACACAATTTCATTGTAAGGACATTTAGGTAATTTCATTGTGCACTTAAATGAAATAACTGAAAGTGCCTTTCCCCACTGTTGCATTATTTTTTAACTTAAAAGACATGCTAGTTATTTTACTCTGCAAATAAAGAGAGAAATGACTAATATACCCTTGCTTTTAAGGTCATTTGTGTTTTATCAATAAAAGTAAAATTATTATTTCACTATTTCATTCAATCAATAGTAACAATAAATCTATAGCAACAGTAAAAAATACACAGTAATATAACTACTCCTTTAAGTTTCTTTTAATAATAATAATAATGGGAAACGTTCTCGTCTATTACTAATTCAGCTGATGAAATATTTAGTTTAGGTATCTAGTTAAACTGTGTGTATGGTTTGAGGACTGATTTTAGATTTTCCCAATTATTGAGCTGCTGCTGGCCTTTCTTTTATGTGGACTGCATTCATCATCTCATAATTTCAGCCAATAATTATCGTCTACATTCTATCTCAAAATAGAATTTCATCTCCTCATCATGAATACCAATCAGCATTTCTTGTTGCCTGACCCCACATAGCAAGCCCTTATCACAG
Source organism: Populus alba (assembly GCF_005239225.2). NCBI lineage: Eukaryota > Viridiplantae > Streptophyta > Magnoliopsida > Malpighiales > Salicaceae > Populus > Populus alba. The sequence continues at coordinate 15,209,565 of NC_133294.1, read as the reverse complement.
TTGTTCATCAAAATAAACCCAAGTAAAGCTAATGTGATATCATAGTCAGTAGTACACTGAATCAAAAACCTATTATTATAACCTAACTACCTCCACACACTCCAATTTGGAGAAGCAAACAGTTAGATTGATAACTCGATCAACTCAACTCAGTTCCTCCCAACCTCAACTCGGTGGCCAAAAAATGGCTGCTTTACACACCATTTCTCCTCACAGTCTCCTTCCTCTTTCAAAACCCAAAAAGACCATTTCAAAAAACCTGCAAAGCCCTCAGTTTCTATCCCCAAAATTGCCAAAGAGCCAAGCTTTCTCTAGAAACATACCGAGCTGGCACTTGAATTCTGTTTTCCAAGAAGAGGTTGATGTTATTCCAGTACGAAGTGGTGACAGCGTAGACCAGCAAGAAGGGATGGTAGCGAGTCAGGTAGAGAGAGAAGGGACCGAGTTGGCTCCTCAGGTGAGTGGGTTTGGGGGGAGTGAAGGGCAGCTCTCTTTTGAAGGATTCTCTTCAGCTTCAAGTTCTGTTCTTGATGGAGAGACTAGAGAGAGGGAATTGGAGTGCGAGAGGTTAATTGATAGGACCATCAATGCAACGATTGTTCTTGCTGCTGGTACTTATGCTATTACCAAGTTGCTCACAATTGACCATGATTACTGGCACGTAAGTAAAAAGCTTATTTATTACGTGTCTTTAGAACAAATCAAATCATAATTGGTTGCTTTATATGTTGTTTAGAGTTTTTTTTTTTTTTTTTTTTATTGTTGTCATGCTACTTATGAAATTTGTTCCTGCTGGACAATACAAGGGTATCTCCATTTCTTCTTATGTTCTTCATGCTTAGCTTTTCTTGAGAAATAAAATTAGCTTCAAGTTAATTTCCCCTTTCTTGGCTTTGAAGCAATATGATTTTTGTGGCTTCACCTTTAGCTTTGGGTTTGTGTCCTATTGCTCAATCTTTGCAATTCAGATCCGATTTTTTATGGAAGCTGAAGGCTTTGTCTAGGAGGCTAAGACTGCTAGAAAATTGTGGTTATGGTGATAAAAGTTTGGGACTTATGGGTCAAACAAACATATCCAGCTTGATATTAAGGAGTTGAGACTTGAGAGAATTCTTGGTTTCTTGTACAGAAGATTCATTAAAACTCTTAATTGGTATTCTGGTTGTTGTAATTCATCCATCCAAACCTTCTTGGTGTGTTTTAAATTTAAGATGTTGCATGCTATTGATGTTAACTTTTCTTTTTTCTCATTTCCGTAAGCATTGCAGAATGACATAATTGGATGTGTTTTCTATTTTCTTGATGTCTTTTTGTATTCCTAAATTATGTAGTTGTTCATCCACTAGATCTTCAAGATCTACTTTTCACTTTTCTACTAGGGGTGGACACTCTTTGAAATATTAAGATATGCACCTCAACACAACTGGTCTGCTTATGAGGAAGCTCTAAAGACAAACCCAGTTTTAGCGAAAATGATGATTAGTGGTGTGGTCTACTCTGTTGGGGATTGGATTGCACAGGTTTGTAAATGTTGTGAAACCAATATTGTGATATTCTATTTTTTCTTGTGTATATATCCTTTTACTTTCTTGTTTCTGTTTCATCATCAGTGCTATGAAGGCAAACCAATTTTTGAGTTTGACCGCACAAGAATGTTTAGATCAGGCATTGTTGGCTTTACATTACACGGCTCCCTTTCACATTACTATTACCAGTTTTGCGAGGTGATTAACGTACTTCAAGTTTCCTTTGAAGTTTAATAGGCATAGTGATGTATTCAGTGATTTACTCAATCAATTTACTGTCTTCTAGGAGCTTTTTCCATTCCAAGATTGGTGGGTGGTTCCTGCCAAAGTGGCCTTCGACCAAACTTTGTGGGCAGCAGCTTGGAACAGCATTTATTTCACAGTGTTGGGATTCTTGCGTCTGGAATCGCCTGCCAGCATTTTCAGTGAACTGACAGCTACATTTTGGCCGATGCTTACAGTAAGAGAACCTTCTCCCCTTTCCTCTTTGTGTCCAGAACCAAACTTTGATCTAGTGTTTGCTCTTATTATCACCTGGTAATGGAGTTAGAAAGACTGCTATCTGGCAAAACCACATTACTGGTTTTGAATATTTCCTTTCTGCATTAATAGTTGGATGTTTGAGACCCATGAATTTAATATGCATGGTGGTGTCATTTGTATGGCTCTATCTTATATTCATAATTTTAAATGTTAGTTTGCAACCATTCTAAAACTTTAATGAGTGCATAAATTATTTTATAACTGACAAGCCTCAACCCAACAAGTTTCAAATTTGTTGATTTTCTGTTCAAAATGGTCAAGTGGTGAGGAGCATTTTCGTTTTCAGTTTATCTAAGCCGAATTATGTGCTTGAAGTCTGGTTTTTGTTTATTACTTGGACTATTGGATCAAAACACATGAATTTAGTAGTTAGTTTTTTCTTGCTCACAACCTGGCTTAATTTTGTATTGTTTAATGTGGTCTGCTGTGCAGGCAGGATGGAAGCTTTGGCCATTTGCTCATCTTATTACATATGGTGTGATTCCTGTAGAACAAAGACTCCTTTGGGTGGATTGTGTAGAACTCATCTGGGTGACCATACTGTCCACGTAAGTAGCATATTGTTTCATTCTGAACTGTCATGCATTAGGTAATGAAGACTGGAAAGACATTAATGGACTCTTTTTCGTAGGAAATCTGATTAGGAAACGCATGCTAGATGAATAATTAACAGTTACAAGTCCCAGTTATTCGAACACTGGATATTTCCATTACACAACTGAGATACGCTTTTTTATTATTATTATTATTATTTCTTAGAGACAGTTTTGATACACTAAATATTTCCGAGTGAAGTATGGATGCATACAAGTTTTTTGTTTCCTAATTCTCTCACATAAATTTCTGGTTTGGAGATCTCCAGTGGTCCCTCTTACAGTTCTGCTAGAAATTTATTTAGAATCTTCCAGTACTTGGGGGTATTTGGAATTGTGGTGTAAAGTGCTTTTCAAAATAGTTTTTTACCTGAAAATGCATTAAAATAATTTTTTTTCGGATTTTGTTTTTTAATTTTTGACATCAGCACATCAAGAGCATCACATAACACTAAAAAAACATTAATTTGATGCTTTTTCAAGCCAAAAATACATTTGAAAAACACTCAAAAATAGAAGCAGAAGTTATGCCAAACTCTGTCGTGTATGTGGTCTTGCCATGTTGGATGCAAATATGAGTGATAAATATAAAGCAAAGTGTTTGTATAAAAGATGAACCCATTACCCATAAGTCTATGCTTTTGGGTTGGAGAAGTGGACACGGAGGACCATGCATCTCCCTGAGCACAAGAAGCTCTCTAACATGACATGGCACAGCAAAGTCTTCTCTGTCCTTATTCTGTTTGGTCTGGTGATAAAAGGAATTTTTTTTTTTTTTTACTTGAGTCTGAAGTTCTAAAACTGCTGATTTTGTTTTTGTTTTGTTTTTTTTTTTTTCCTCTTTGGTAGTTATTCAAACGAGAAATCAGAAGCACGAATATCAGAGGCAACAGTAGAAGCTTCTTCCAGTTCCCTGTCCAAAGTTTCCCCTGAGGTATACCGCATAACTGTTATATACTGCCTTATTTGGATATGAAGTTATGATATGCTTTGAGTTGTCTTCTCCTTTTCCAACCCATTTTTTTTTTCTCTTCACAGGAGTAGTTGCTCAGCTCAATGCAGTCATGAGGGCTTTGACAGAGGAGAACACAGCGTGACCATATATCTTGATGCAAGAATAGCAATGCCAAAGTTGCTGGACAGACTGGCTATCGTATATACCCCACGCATCTTGCAACCTTGCGTATTTATGTTAATTGATGATTATTATACTCTTCTTGAGATACTTCCTAACAGCTGTAAAAATCGTAGTAATGGAAAGTTTCCATGAAACATAGAAGAATTTACCAGGTAAGCATATATGAAGAAATGCCTGACCACCCAAATGAAATACAATTTCAAAACCCACCATTCCAATGGCAGCTTCAATCTCAAATCTGCAGGCACAGTTAACAAATATAATGATGATTATCTGCAACCACAGTTGCCCTCTTCCATAAGAAAGAAAACGAGTTGCAGACGCAGTGCTATTAGAGAAGGGAAGAAAGTGGATGATGGAGCAACTGGGACACAAGAGGCTTTTGATTGAATGATTCACTACTTGTCTCCATTCCAGCAATCCAGACAATTGTAGTAGGTTCTATTATCACTCAAGTTAACCCTGTTCATCAATTACGTGTTATTCGTTTCTTCTTTCTAACGCAAAAAAAAACAAAATAGCTTTCATATTAAGTTATTAACCCGGCTATATCTTTTTGACTTCAAAACGCGTCCACTGCTCTGCTCCAGCTAGATCATGATTCCGTGCACATTGTGTCTGCACGCGTCCTCGTCCACATATCATCTTCAAAATGCTCTAAATGTTTGCTTTTACTACTTGAAAAAGCACTTCAATAATTTTTAGCTTTTAATATTATTTTCTGGGATTTTTCTTCTCTTAATGAAATTTGGAGAATACCAAATCATCCCTCCTTTTAACACCAAGAAAAGGTCAGCTTTGTGAATTTCTAAATTCAACACAACTTCAAGAACTAATTTATTATTCTAGTTGAATATTCAACGAAGCAAACCAATACCGTATGAAAGTGTCAAGATTACATTGACTATCCAAGCAGATATATGATTTCCCAGAAGCTTGAAAAACTACGATGCCATATTAATGTAGTAGTCATAAGATGTTGAAAAATTAAAAAAAAAAAAAAAAAAACTGCTGTTAATTAGTTCACATATAGACAAAATCGTTTTCTGAGATAAATACAGAACAGCCATCTGCTGAAACTCACTCACAAAAGAAGAAATTAAAAAGAAGAAGCAAGATATTGCAAATTAACTAGGCCATGGACATGTTAGAAAGCCGACTAGGCGTTGGCCGGAAGTTAAACCACCGAAGGGTTAACCTCCGATTTGGTGGTGCTAATGCCCTTCTTAATATCTCTTTATTTGCTTGATGTCTTCTGATCAACTTGTCACCGGGCACCATGTAGCCATGCTTGCTACACCTTACCGACCCCGGACGGTTTGAGCACGTACAAGTTGAGCGTGGCCTAGGAGGTATCGATACAACTTGATTATTTCTTCTAACCCTATTGCCCTCACCGAGTGCTTGTCTTGTTGGAAGCTGTAACCTTCCCCTAGCCTGTTTCTGAGACATGGATTCCATTTTGTGAGCCGAGAGAGAGAGAGAGAGAGAGAAAGAGAGAGAGAGAGAGGTATGATCTTGAGCTGGCTATGCGAAGAATTGCGTTGCCACAGTTGGTTTAGCACATGTTAAAAGCTTTTTATACAGAAATGCAATGATGCATGTCTTGACAAGGCTGTTCTTAAGGATTTTCTCATGATTCCATATGATTGGCTTGGCAAGAAGACCTTGACTTGTTAAACACTTGGTAAGTTGGTAGAGTCTCATTTGAGGCTTGATGGATTCAAACCTTTCTTTTTGACTTTCAAATGTTGAACTTGTCAACTCGGAATATTAGTGCCTCCCTGGACAAGCACTCGCATGCACCAACTCCAACTACGATTTTGAATGGAACCTCCTCCTCCTCCTTCTTCTTTAGTTTCTTTACTCTTTTTTTTTTTTTTTTTTTTTTTTTATTTCTTAATTAGTGATATTTATACTCCCTTCGCCAACTCAGTTTTAAAGGAATTTAATATATATAATGACCAATAAATTAAAGGAAAGTTACGGAATCTCATTTGCTTGTTTTTCTATATATATCCATTGGGGAGTTTGTTGTAAATGATAATTAATTTTATTTCATGTTATCATTTCAGATTTATTTTTTTTATTACAAAGGGGATTTGATCAGATCTCTCAAAAAGAGAGGAAATTAACCCTAATGTTACTTTAACTTATTATTTATCGTTCTAGTTTTGATTTTGAAACACAATATTGATTTTTCCCGCATCAATGCATCAATTAAGAGATCTAACTATAGCTATAACTAGAAAATGACTCACCACCAATATATAAAAATTAATTTAAGGATTTCTTGACATTAAAAAAACGCATGTTTAATTTTCCTTAATAATTAAAAAAAAAACCTTACTAAGAATAAATGAAAGAGTATTAATCTTAGAAAAACATGAACTGTTTTTTTGTCATTAAACAGTGTTTTAATGTAACAAAATCTAACATTTGATTATTTCTTCAAGAACTCAAGTAATTGGATACCAAACATTCTAGTTTATGAAACACCTCAACTTTTTCTTTTTTCTTTTTTTAATAGCAAACACCTCGTTTGATTGAAATCTCTTGGTATTTTCTTAGGATAATTCGACTACAACTGCAAGAGGACCTGTTTGAAAATGTGGTTACGATTTTTTTTTCAAAGTGCTTTTTACTTAAAAATGTATCAAAAAAAATATTTTTTATTTTTTTAAAATTATTTTTGAAATTAGCACATTAAAATGATCTAAAATATCAAAAAAATATATTAATTTGAAAAAAAAAATTAAATTTTTTTAAAAATATTTTTAAAATAAAAAACCAATAGGGCAAACTTTTAATCATACTTTAATTTGTAAATGATTAAGTGACCTTTTCTTAATAATTTCTCTTGTATCCCAAATTCGGAAGAAATTTTTCTTAGTAAAGCCCAATGGGCCCCTAGCTAGGCCACCGACTCTCATTAGGGTAGGCAGGTGTTTGCATGAGCTCAACCAAACATATCTGGCATAACCAAAGCAGCATGTTATTTTCAAGAGAATTTGCTTATAGATTTTTTAATAGAGTTTTTAAATGAAGTTTTCATTCGAAAATATAGTTTATGCTTTTCAAATTATTTTTTTTTCTTTTTCAATAATTTTATGTGTTGATTTAAAAAAATATATTTTAATATATTTTTAATTAATTTTTTTTAAAAAATTACTGAAACATTTTACCATAATACATCAAGAATGACATATATACCCACGGTTATTCCAAGCCCAACCCACTGCCAGCTATACGCAACCCAAATCCTCAATTATTTTTCCATTCATGTAATGATGATGACTGATCACAAACATGATTAATAAGCTTGATCTTCTTGCCTTTTTTCTCTCTGTGGGGGCATGGCTAAATGTTCAACTATGAGCTAGACATTGCTGCCTACCATTTGCCATAACAAGCTAGGATAATTGAGCAACTTGGCCCTTGTCAGCTAGAAATCATCAATGGTCCAGTACTTTTCAGCTGCCTGGAACAGCTTGGGAAGCATCTGTCAATTTGTGGGTCGCAGATAAAATAGATGTTAATCCCTCTTCACAGATCTTCAAGCTCAATCATGGGCCTAAAGATTGTATAGAATTTTAGTTGGCTGGCCATGGCCTCATCAATGAGAACCCCTTCCTTTTCGGTACCTTCATTTATGAAAATGAAACAGCATCCCTGATCTCTGCATATCTACGTTGAAGATGACCATTTGTTTTGGGAGAGAGAGACCTGGGTGCATTTCTCTTATTAATTTCCAGCATTCTTTCTCACAAGTTGATAATTAACCACTCAACTTGTTAACATTCCATGTTCTTGAAGCATCGATCACAGGAAAGCCACATGTAAGCATGCATGTCAAAAGAAGATTATCGTGGAAACTGATTATAACCAGTATTCGTCTCTAAATCATATTTGCAAAGCTTTCAAGGCCTGATTAATAGAAAGCATAGTCCTAAAAAGAGATTCGGATCCAACGATAATGGGAAATTCTGTCAAAATATCAATTTACATTCCAAAACTAAGCAGTTATAAATTGATTTCTTTGTAAAGTTGTTCTGTACTCTTTCCTTGGAAAGGAATGCAATTAGAGGAGATAATAATTTTGTGTGGTTCTAAGATGATGATTCCTTTCGATGATGATGATGATGATGATGATGAGATGGTCCCATAGTCAGCAAGATAAAAGCCATTTGTCAGGTAGCCTCTTGCTGTCAATATTTGTGCGACCTTCGCCTCTAGGTCATGGAATATACTTAGCTAGCTATGTCTAATCATTCATTCATCACTAGCCAGATGAAATCAAGAAAAGGACACCCACCCTCAAATATCTAGCATTCTTTTTGAGATTACACCAAAGATACAATATATTTAATTATTTCTTAGAATAAATGAAAATCAACTTTCTGTAAATTCGATCCCTTGCTATAGCTGCTACAATCCTCTAGAAGCATGTATCAGAAAGCTCTCTCATGTGCACAGACTCCATAGCTTTCCATACAAATTAAAGTTGATGGAAAATTCTTGCGAGGAACTGTCCATGAATATTACCTTTCAAGAAATTAAGAGATGTGTATGGATACAATCCAAACAAGCTAAATCTCAGCTTTCTTTCTTTCCTTTTTTTTTTCCTTGAGAAAATAACAAATCTTGGTATTTGTTTGTGCAAATAACTTCAACGATTGTGAAGTCAGCATTAAGAAATACCTTAGTCCTTAAGTTATATAGTTTTTTGATAGTTTTTCGCAAGGAAAAACCAAGAAGAGGTCAGTAAACTTCGTTTTCGACTTATCAATTTTTTTTGTTTTGTTTTTGCTTATTGCTCACGAGATCATCGATCTTTCTCATGCGACAACAATGGGTGTCAATTATCTTGTCACGTTCCTATAGTATATTAAACATCTGCAGCTGATACATCACCAACACTGTATTACTTTGTGTCATCTACAATTTTTGTTATGTATTAATCTGTTTCTAAATGATCAATAGTAATAAAATAAGCTGGTAGAGGAACTTCAAGACCATAGAGCTAGAAAAGAACAATTAAAACAAGTCACGAACAGTAATTAAGATGGGTCCATTTCAATCGTTTTAGCCCCTTTTTTTTTTCTTTTTCTTGATTTCTCAGACAATGATTAAATATTTGCTTATGAATGCTAATGATTCTTGTCCTTGTTATGAACAGTTGAATGAAACAATTCCATACTAGAAAATTTATCAAGTTTCTGATCAGGATCTATATGCTCCAGCATGGAAGATAGTAATCACAAATTCTCGAACTATTTTCTTGCAATAAGTTGTATTTTGAAGAAAAAAAACGAAAATCCAAGAACTAATCAAGTTTCCGAAGAAATATGGTGTTCCAGATTTGCTACAAACCCAAAAAATATGTACTAACCCATAAGAAAATTATACCAGTGCCATAATCACAATTCATACATGCTTCTCTACAGATTCTTCACAAACATGAACATGGCTGGAAAAGATAAAGTAACCGAAAGAACTAAGAGCCTTTACCTTCTAGGGTTTATGCATTAAACAAAAAATTATGCAAAAGAGTCAAGCATGCCATCTTTAAACGCCAAGCATCACTGAGCAATAAAAGGAAGTCATTATTGCACAATCTTAATTATCCAATGATCAAGATGAACGCAAATATACAACAAAGGCAAACCATGGCCAATAATATATATTATTGGAATAATTAATTAAGAAACTTTTAATAAATATAAACTGTTGTGTAGACAAGGTTTAATCGTAAAGCAGAACAATTTTATATATATATCACTGATCAACAATTTTATTTTTCTATAATATCAGGATCCCACCTCCTATTTTTCTTTGCTTCCTTAATAACAATATAATAAGAGCAAACATTTACAGAATATATATTCAGCTATATATAAACATCTCCATCTATATGAATTGTATCTACGGCCTCGCTTCAAATTGGCAGCTACATGTTTCATTTGGAGAAACTGGAGGCCACTGAATGACTCTCTAATCTCTTCCTAACAATCCAAATCTCAATGTAACCCCAATGGAAAGCTGATACAACTACTAATCAATCGACGACCGTCTATATATATAAACAAGTATATAACTTGATTACTATTTGAATGCTTCATATTATCCACTGGGAATGGATTCATAGGTCTAAATATAATATATGCATAGACCAGTGAATTAAGATTAGTTTAATGAGTACCAGTTCATGCCTGGAATTTGATATGGTGGCCTAAAAATTCCATTTCCCATAGACCCCAGTATTGTCTGTTGGTGCAATTGAGATGTATGTGGAAGTTGACTGAGAAGAGCAACTATGGAACTATTCCCTTCATTCGCCACAACACTTTCATCTCCATTAATATCCCCTTGAAATCTCTTACATGATGAAGGGACAGCCAGGTCCTCGTCGGTCCAATACAGTGATGGGAGTGTTCTTTTGAGTGGAAGCCTAGGTAGGTGATCTGGCTTGGATACTGGAGAAGCGACGTGAGACATAGAACTGCTGCTTCTGATGCCATCATTGCTGCTTATTATTCCTTCGAATAAATTATGGTCATTGTCAAGCAATGTCTCAAAGTTTGTGCCTTTAGCAAGATGAAGTGTTCCATTCTGATGGTTACCAACCAGTATCGAAGGTGGTATTGATCCAAGAATATCATCCATAGAATCATCTTTATCGTGATCTATTGGTCTATGTGTGTTGTTTTTCTTGTATATTCGACATAACACCCAATCATCAAGCTACAACGAAAGGTAGAAACAAACAAACAAACAAAAAACAGTAATCACCATTAGTCTTACAGTGTTTTCGAAAAGTATCCAAAGTGAAAAGACAATACATATGCAATAAAAAACTCGGTAGAAAGTGATCACTAATTACCCTCAAGGAGTTTTTCTTGTTTCCCAAGTCACATCCTGGTGGCTTGTTTTTGACTTTGTTATCAGCTAACCGGTATTCGTGCATGATCCAATTGGTTTTGATCCCTTTAGGAGGCTTGCCTCCATAGAAGACCAGGGCTTTTTTTACCCCAACTTTCTGTGTACCACCTAAAGTTAATATTGGCTTATCAGTTCCCGTAGCCTTCCAATACCCTGAAGTTGCTGCCCTGTTTGGCCTAGTTCCATTAGGGTACTTCCGGTCCCTCGGACTGAAAAAGTACCATTCTTGTTCACCAAACGTGGCCTTAGCTGAACAAAAGTTGAACCCACCATTTATTAGGCTTTATATATATATATATATATATATATATATAATAGTACACAATAAGTAATAAGAATCGGATTTCCAAGTTAGCAAATTAATTTGGATGTAACCTGGTAACTCCCATGGATCAAACTTGTAAAGATCAACTTCTGCAATAATCGCCACAGGGAGAGGAGCAGAAGTGGTCTTTTTCTTGAGGTAGTGAACAACTAGCTCTTCATCTGTGGGGTGGAACCGGAACCCTGGTGGAAGGTTTGGTTGTTGAGAGCCGCCGCCTCCGGCACCTCCTGTGGATGAATCAGTGCTCTCCATTAATTGCTGGAGTGGTGGATTTGAGAAATTGAGGAGTCCTGAGATGATTTAGAGGGTTTATTATCAGAGAACATGCTACAATTTAGAGAGGTGGTTCAAATGTTGCATTGAGGTGGCATGATCCTTCTTTTATAAGGACAGAAGTGGGAGTTACCACATCTGATGGGTATTTAGGGCAAGAATTAAAAACCAAAGGGACTTTATCTTAACCACGGATTATGATCTGACACGTAATAGACTTGAAGGGTTGATTAGTAATTTTACTATTGTGATTACCTAATCACCCATTTTGTCTCAGCTAAATTCATGCATATGTTGACAAAAGCATACACAGGTCTTTATTTTATTTAAAAATATCTTATAATAATATTTTTTTATTTTTAAAAATTTATTTGTTTTAACATTAAGGCATCAAAATAATTTAAAAAAACTAAAAAAAAGTACAGCCCATCAGTGGAAATAAACGGTTAGAAGAGAGTGATGCAGGGGTGATGGGCAGCTGATCGCGACACAAACTAGGAACAGAGCCATTGATAGAAAGACACGTGTAATCCTAAAGTCATGGCACAAACCGAAGCTTTTACATGCTTAAGATGTCATGCTTTTGGTTTAATCCCTCCAATTTAAGGGTCCCCCGGTCCTCCCCCTCTTTTAAAGCCAATCTCTTAGACTAGGGTACTAGCTAGTTAGACTATAGATGCCTTTCAGTCTCCACTTAATTAATTCTTTTGCTTTGGTTTTGGTCCAAATTGATGAGCAAAATCAAAACTTAATTAAATCATTATTCTAATTGATAAAGAATGGTGTAAATTAATTTGAGGATATTATTAATTTATTGTTATATTAGTATAAGCATATGATACAAAATTTCTACAAGCCCAGAGCTTAAATTTTATGATAACCGGTCATTCACAAATTTATATATTATTTTTTTAAAAAAACATTATCTATTTCAATGGTCCAAGATTAGAATTAGTTGGATGATATATATATATATCATACTTTATTGGTCCATAAATATTTGCATCAAAATTCAGTGCTTCATTTCTTTTACAAAATAAAAAAAGGGACCCAATGATCTATAAGACGCTAAATTTCTCGAAGGGAGTGGAAAGTGTCTTTTACATATGCTCTCAATGTCTATTTATTGTACACAAATATAAAGACAATTAAAAAGTGAGAAAAAAAGGTGGGCTTCTCTCTCTTTTTGTGTTCTTGTTACGAATAATAATACCATGGAAAGAGTGGGAACAAGTAGAAAACAATGGTGGAAGATGAGAGGTCCATGGGGCTTCAGCCCTTTGACCAGCAACCCAGCAATGGACACAAAAGATCGAATCTTGATACCATCCACACCCCTCGTCACCGTCGGGCGTGGCAAGAAAATGTTCATGGCGGAAACAGCAGCTCAGTGGGGTCCAATGCTTCTTGCATGATAGACCAACGGGACCCATTAAATGGATGTCACTTCCTGTAAGTCTGTTTCTTATCCGCAGGAAAAACACCAGCCCTTTCACATCTCCCGCCGTCCTTGTTAGCCTGAACTCCCCTTCTCTTCCCACACTTGGGATCGGTGGCAAGGAGAGGAGGGTGGGTGGAGTCTACGGTGGTCATGGCTTCTATGGCTAGACTGTAACCTAACAACCCTCTTTATTGGTCCTCCTGTACTCCATGATCTTTAATTTAATTCACACCAACCAGAGTAATCAACATGCATGGGACCTTGAGGTACATCGCGTGACTCATAAAATGCTCTTTCTTATCACGAAGAAAAAAAAAAAAGGCTACAAGTGGATATATAGAGCTCGGCTACGATGATCATATATGACTGGTTCATTGGATCCACCTTTGGAGTTGCACTTTGTTTTGTCTCAATCAACTCCTTCAAATTTGAATACTGTCCCAATTGACTTTGTGAAGGTTTTTAATCCTGAATGTAGATCACAAAGTTTATGAACATTTCTAACCGTGAATTACCCGTATCAATAAATAAAAAGAATCATAAAGTTAGAAAAATTAAATGATAGAAAAATTTAAATTAGAAATATTATATTTAAAAAAAAAATCTTTTTCATTTTTAAAAAGAATTTAATGTAAAAAAAAATAGATGAATTAAAATAATCTCTTTAAAAACTAAATAAATACATAATAAAAAAAACAATCATTGTTAAAACAAAGCTAAATAACCAAATAAAAAAAAAAAAAAGAGAAAAGGGTTTAAATCTAGATATAAATTAAAAAAATAAGGGAGCCCGCGCCTATGGGCCCTTATGTTTTTAAAAAATAGACCGACACATGTCAAACTAATGACATGAATCATTAGATCAAAAGCACCAATATGAAAAAAAAATCATAAAATCTAATCTTTAGCAAATCAAACACTGAAGGATAGAACTGAGAAAAAAAAATCAATCGTATAAAAGGATCTAAAAAAAATAGTAATTAAAAAATAAAGGTGAAATAAAAATTAAATTAGAGGGTAGCTATAAATTTTTTATTAGAGGGTTAAATTGAAAACAAAATTTTAACAAAAATAAAAAAAATCAAAAGAATGAAGACCAAATTTAAAAAAAAAAAGTAAAAAAACCTTAAACTTGGATTGAATGATGAAATTGAGAACCAATAAAATTTTTACAAAGAAAGATCATGGAAAAAAATAAAAAATTAAAAGAATAAGGTTCAAATTAGAAAAAAAAAAACTATATAACAAATTAAAATTGAAGGACTAAATTAAAAATAAATAAAACTTTTACAAAAGAATTAAGAAAAAAAAAAAATTAAAACAATAAGGATTAAAGTTGAAATATCAACAGTAAAAAGGATTAACCGTAATTTTAGGGGATTTAGACATAAATACCTCCGGTCAACAAATTTAATTTTTTTTAACTGTGGTAATTTAGATATTTTACTTAAAAAAAAGATATTTACATCCCAAACAATATTTTAATAATTATCAAATTACCCTAGGGCACCTCATTTATTTTTTCTTTAAAAAACAAGAGGTAATTTCACCGCTGTATATCAGCATAGTAATAAACTGAGTATAATAGATACACAATGCGCGTTTTATATTTTTGTTAATGTTTTCCTATAAGATGTATACTCTTCGTTGCGGGGCAAATAACATCACTCAATCAATAAAAGATGGAAAAAGAGAAATATGACTGAGCCGAGCAATGTTGCCCTAACAGCAATTTATAATAAAAAGTACAAAGATTTGCAGTCAAGAAAGTAAGTCAAAGTGGATTGACTGACATTTTCTGCTTTTTTTTTTTTTTTAAATCCAATAATGAAGTATCATCTCAAGGGTTCTATTTAGAACCTTATGTCAACAACTTGAAAATCAACTTCACTTAGGAGACCATGCTCGAGCATGCAGAATAAAAATGAAAGGAAATGCAGCAGTAACTTTGCAAGAAACTCTACCTTTTCCGCCTTATAGAGAAAAACCCTTTATTAAGCAAGCAATTTTCAGAATTTTTTTTGAAAAAGAAGGCAAGAAAATACTGAGAAGGAAATACAGTAAACATATGATTGCAAAGCATAATTAAAGTCAAGTTCTCAGTGAAATAATGGTGTAACTTAAAGGCAATGGAGTTGATATAGCTTTATTGAAGAAAGTTCATGGTGATTGAGGGAATCTTTAAAGGCAGTTAGAACACTTTTGCGACCTAGCCTTCATGCATGGCAATACTGCATATATGGTTGCAACAAGCACCTCCACTCCATGATCTTTTTCCTTGATAAATGTTTAAGCAGCCAATGAATAATGACAGTACTGATGTTATAGCAGATGGACATCGCAACTCAATTTCAACAGTGCACATTCCTAGAAGAGTTTCAGAATTTACAGCACCAGAAGACAACTTCCAAATACACAGTGATGCCTTTAAGTTTTCTGTTGTTGTTTTGTGAGATGAAAATAAAAATAATATCCATTTCTCACCACAGATTCATAAACTTCTGCAATATCAAAGAAAGTTGTACTATAATCAACACTAACTGTATCAAAAGCTGCTCTAGCAGCCTTGTTTTCCATCATTGCAAAACAAAGAGATTGAAATGTTTAATGGAGGAGAAATTAAAAAGACATTTAGTTATAAAGACATATATAGAGCTTTTTGTGGAGCAAACAAATAAAATGGCAAGCCATAAAACTAACACAAACCTGTGTAATTTGTTATTAAATTGAACATGGCAATTCTTAGCTGATATCAGTACCCTATGACAAAGCACCAATTTCAAGCCTTAATAACTTTCTACTTGGAGAGATTATAGCAGTAAAATATGGCAATTTCATACCCAAATTTCTCCATGCCTCCACTAAACTCATTTGTCTTTATGATTGAGGAGTCCCACCACTTTATTAAATTTACGAACGAACGAACAACGAACAACGAATAATAATAATAATAATAATAATAATAATCCATAATAATAATCCAACTCACTTGTAAACTAAAATTATTTAATGAATAACACAAATTGTTTTCTTTATTTCTTAAATGTACATATAATAATTATTACATTGTTATTTATAAAACCTTATAAAAATCAATTTAAGTTTATAATTCTATTTTATAGAACAACAACAACAATGAAATGATGGTGATATAATGATGATAATATTAAATAAGAACATGTAAAATTAGTGTGTTGGAATCCATTAGTATTTTATATGGTATATTTTGTAATGCAAGTTAGGTAGTTGATGTATTCTTTTTTGAAATACATGATGTAAGGTAATTAAAAAAAATAATAAGTCCATAATTCAACATTATATACATGATATCCGAATATAAAACATATCCGAATATAAAACATATCTTAAATTAATGATTCATACAAATAATTGTAATGATCATCAATGATTTACTACTTAGTATAGATTATTAATATGTAATTATATATATTTTTAATGCACATAAAGTTATAATTTTTAAATGTGGCAGAAGAAAAATAAAATTAGTAGTCGGGTATATATGACAATCGAGATGTGATTTTGTGAGAAGCTATAAAAAATTTAAATAAATTCTCAAAATAATTAAAAAAAAACAATTCATCTAGTGATTGTTGTGTGAGGGTTTGGGTGCGTAGAAAAACCCACCCGACCTGTTACCATCCCTTATATATATATATGAGTTAATAAATTATTGTAAAATATTTATAAAACTTTATCCATCAAGTTAATCTTTAATTTTAAGTTAAAATGGATAGAACAAAAAGATAAGATATCTCGTAAAAATAAGGGGATATGTACACTGCAATACAAGAACTTTTATTGAATCTTAATTATTGCGATACACACACACCCTTGTTCAATCATATTTTTGCAACACTCAAGAAGCATAAATAAAATGCATTGTATCTATTAATATTGTAGTTCAAAAAAGTCTCGAGTTCGATTCTTTCATTTTTAACAAAATAAAAACATTTTAACATTTACTATTACCAATTCGAAGCTCGTGGTGGCTTGTTTTGAAGGAAATTACTGTCAAAATGCTTCGGAATTCTCATAAATTGATACAGCTTGTTGATATCTTTGCACTGGATGTGGCTGATATTAATTGCTTCTCATGCATGATAAGATCCCTTAACTTTAGATTTGAATGAGCCTTTTGACAAGCATTTTCGATCTTTATTAGGTTTGTATTATAGCATTTTCTACGTCTATTAAGATGTGGTTCAACGTTTTTGGCAGACATCCTTTTCTTTTTTTCCGTCGTGGCTTCAATATTTTCCATGGGAATATTTCTTTGGATACCAAACAAAGCTTAATCATGAGGCTTGAGGCAAGTCTCCTTGATTTACGCCATGGGAAAGGCCTAATTCCCTCTACTTTAGCAGATTCGAACAAGTGACAATTTCATGACGCTTTTACATGCGATGGATATCTCGCTACTCATTTTGGCAGAGTGCACAAAATTCAGAAAAACTTAAGTTTCATTTATTTGAGCTCCAAGCCACTCGCTAATCAATCTTGACCACCTACATAAACATCAGTCTCACAAAACCAAAGGAGGCCATAAGGGCTTGCGTTTCTGAGATGGCCACGTAAAAAGAACATGTACAGGAGCCTTGAGCTATATGTCTGGATTTGATCTATGTAAGAGATCTTCATTCATCCCACTTTACAGGCCTTCCATGATTTTAGTGACAACTTTCAATAAGAAACACTTAACTAGAGGCCTGTACACATCATACTCACAATCTCTGATCATTTCAATTGATTTCATTTCTCCAAAAGTTGAGTGCTTGCTTTTATATGGCATTATCCTATAACCTATACGCCATCATGCAAGTAGCTTGCGTTCTTGCATGTGGTGATTCTGTCCCCGTTGATTGCTTGTCATAGTACAAATGCTTTTGGGATTGCAATAAAAGCATCAATAGACAAAGAAACTGGTGATGTCACTACAGCCATTGTGTTCTGTGAGACCTCTCCTTGATTACCTGCTTAAATCCAAATTAAAGAATAGCTGGCTTTTATAATTGCTCGTTGTTCTCGAGGCTTAAAATAGCAAAACGAGTACAGGGATATTCCAAGGGAAGAAAAGCCTTGTGCATGAATCTTGCTCAATTATCTAGAATTACAATCGTATCTTACGATATATACTTGACTATCTGTAAACTGGTTCATTTAATTTAGCTTTTTGCTAAAAAAATACGTACGTGTTGAATTTTGATTTTGATTTTTCCCCAACAAGGTACACATACATATGCTTATAATATCTTTGTCTTTTGGTGTTATTCTGATGACTGATATTAGAAACCTGTTATGGTAAACGATTGAGTGGCAGAGGTTAAATTCCCAGCCAAATGCAATGTAACAAGTCGTTTATGTGTGTATACAGGTCGTAGTCTTCAAAACCCAGTCACAGGACAAAAGACAAAAGTATGAGATCAAAATGGGAAGTTTGATTCTGTGATCATGGAAACGTTTTTTATATTTCAAAGGGAAGGAAAGATCATGTGCACGTGTAAGCGTTGTCAAATGTCAAAATAGTTCATATCTTTGGTTAGCTGAAGCTTTTGAAGTTTTCTCCATTTGGTATCGCCAAAACATATGAACAAGTACGATTTTCCTACTATATGGACTCGACTTACCAAAAAGAGAAACAGATTCCTGTATCCTGTCCAAAAATACAAAATCTAGTGCAAATGAAGGGAATACATGTTTGCCAAGATGCATTTCTTTTGCATTTGGAACTCTTACACTTTCCGTAAGTTTCACTTCTGGATTCTACGACATACATAAAATTCAACAGATAAGGAGAAAGAAAGAAGCCACTTTGGTTTAATAGTTAAGAAGAGACGCCTTAACTGATATCTGAGATGATATCGAAATCCACCGATGCTTGGTGATTGATGTTAGATGTTCTTTTCCACATGGAAGTTGGTGGAGGCTGCTGATTAGAGCTGTGTGTGGAGGACAGAACACTTTCAGCATACCTTATTAGTAATGTAACAGTAGGCTAACTCTTGGGCATTAAAATTAAAATTAAAATTAAAAAAAAAACTATTTTAATTGTGTTTGAGGAGACACTGTAGATTATGTTTCTTCCTTGCATTTTGTATTGAATTGTAATTCATGATTTATTTTGATGTATTTTCAATGAAGATATTTTAGTGTTAAAAGAGAATCCAACATTAAGTTTACACTTGATTTAAAAAAAAAAAAAAACAAATTCAGATCAAATTTAACAAGGAGAAATTATGTTAAAAAACATGCCTTCTTACATAATTTTGCCTAAAGATTTTTAGAAATTTGATTTATAACCCCTTAGTTTGACAATGTAATGTTTTGGTCCTAAACGTTATTTTGTTCATATTTTAAGTCTTTATATTTGAAAGAGAAAAAAGAGACTAACCAAAAATAGTGAAAGGAGGAAAATGATAAGTTTTTAGATTTTAAAGAGGAAAGAGAGATTGACCCAAAACAATGAAAGAGAAAGAAAATAATTGGTTAGTGAGATTCCATGACAAAAAAAAAAAAAAAAAAAATCAGATTTGGTTTCAACATGTTTCTCTTGACAAGAGAAGTGCCATTTAAGTGTTTTTAAGTTTTCATATTACTAGAAAAAATAAATTGGGTTGAGGAAGATTATTTTTTATTCAATTTTTTAGTTTTAAACCAATTAGAGGTTTTTTGAGTTGATAAACTAATTTATTAAAATTAGGGTGTTTGTTAAGTTCTTTAGGTCCAAATAGGTTAAAAATTTTGATCTTCAGATCCAAAAAGTAGATTTTGAATTTATGATAACCTCTCTAGCCACTAAAAACTAGGCTTGCAAGTAACGCATTGCTTGTATGATTAAAAATAAAATAAAAAGAAAATATTATGTTGGTATGTCTTTTAAAAAAAAAAAAACAAGAGAAAGGAACAAGCACACCTAGCCACACATGTTGGGCTTTTTTCATTGGGCTAAATATGCATACCACTTCTCTTTGGACTAGGAGTCTAGTCCGTTGTATTTTGTTTTCAAGTTATTATTATTATTATTATTGAAACGCACAATAAAAAATGATTAATATAAATTTAAGTTATTTTTCAATTTTATCATGATTTTTAAATAATACTATGGGTTTTGTGAGAATGATAACAAATTTTTTAATTATTATGTAACTGACATTGCAAAAAAAAAAAAAACAAAAAAAAAAAAAACAAAACTCATGAATATTCAACAAAAATAAAGTTTCTTTTCTTTAAGTTTTTTAATTAGACTTTCAAGGTGATTTTGTAATATTTTACTAAAAGTTTTTTCTTGTAATCATATATAAGATATATATAAAAATTATTTTGATATTTATCAAAAAGAACTTAGTTGTTGAGAACATGGTATATTTTTATTTGAAAAATAGTGCTTATAGTTAAAAAAAACCACACGTGTTTGTTAAAATAATAAATAGATGAATTAATAAGAAATTATAGTTTAGATTGAAGAAATATGTTTCTCCTTAATAATTTTATTGGTTGTCTTTATGCAAATGTTTATTTTTATAAGCATATACAAAAAAATAAAAATAAAAAAAGGATTCAAGGAAGCAAGGTTACTTAACACAACCAAGGTTGACATAACCTAATTTTTGACTGGTGTCAAATATCCAAAAGCAAAAAAAATCTTTGAACTGGGAAAAACAAAATTATACCAAGACAATGGTGTTGACACTAAAAATTGTTTGGTGTCTGAATTTGTGATGGTGGGGACTATATTTGTGGCAAAATATGGGAGAGAGGCCTTTGTTTTGAATTGAAATTAAAGAGAAAGAGGAAGGAAAAAAAAAAGAGAGAGAAAAGGGATGGGGCTGACGTCAGTTATAACAATTTTAAATTTGTAAATAAAATTTTTTTATAGAATATTGCGATGAAACATTACCATCGACAAGTTCATCGGTAAATGTTGACATGTCATCTTATTGAAGGAATCACCGATACAATATTTCTAGATTTTTTAATTATTCTTATTCTATTGGTGATTATGTTGATAATTATCGATGAAAAATATTCTTTTGGTAATTATTTTGAAAATTTTTTACAAACATATGTCATCATTATTATCATCAGAAAATAGTGACGTAATATTTTTCTTCAGCATTTCATTTCTTTTTATAATTTTTTGATACTAACCCTCTAAAACATTAAATAAACTAATGTAAAAATGGAAACTCAAACATGTTTTGGCCAAAGTATCAACTATAGTGAGGGTGAAGATTAATCAAAATGAACCGATGACCATGATCATACCACCAACAAGGGTTACAAGACCTTCATCCTTGCCTATAAATAGAGAGGTAAGGTAAGTAACAATATAACCCGAGGTAGAGAGAGAAGGAAATGAGAGTTTTTGAGCAAAAACAAAGGTGTTTTGATCCACTGGATAGGAGATGAAAAAGAAAAAAGAAAGGAAAGTAAGAGATAAAAGAAATAAAAAGGAGAAACCCGAAGTTGGAAAATCATATGAAATCAACGACTAATGATGCCGCCACCCTCTCTACCACCAGCACCAACCACCATACTAGCTTCTCCTTGCCTTGAACCAGCCGTAAGGTAAGTCAGATTCCTATTTCTTCCTCTTCTACTTCTTTCTCATAACTTGCACATGTTACTACTAAAAAATGCAATTAAATGTTGTTGCAAATTTATTCATGGTCACTATTCACTGATGCAATTTTTTTATTATATTATTTTTACTAGCTTCATTACAACATTATTATCACTTTGTAAAAATATGCTGTCATATTTTTATGTATGCATTTTTGTTTTAAAAAAAATTCATTTTTAGAAATCGACAACTTTTCACTTATGCATTATTTTTTTTAATGGCATTGCAATAGTATTATTATCATTTCATAAAACTATGTTATCATCTTACATAGGCATGTGTGTGAAAGAATTCATTTTTGGAAACTAGAACTTTTCACTCATACATTTTTTTACTTTTGATTTTTTTTATTTTTACTGCTTTGGATTTACAATATTATCACTTTGTAAAATTATTTTTTTCATCCTTTTACATATTAATATGTGTGAAAAGACTCATTTTTGAAAATTAGCAACTTTAAACAAATATATTTTTATTTTATTTTATTTTTGATTGCTTTGAAAAAACATTTTTATCATTTAGTAAAACTTTGTTATCACCATTTTATGTATATATGTGTGTTTAAATATTTTTTAAACCAGAATTAAAATTGTTTTAATGAGTTTCATCAAGTTTGCAAAATGTTTTGATCAAAGCTTGATTCCTAAATAGTTAGGCCAACTTGTCTCCTAGTTTTTAGGGACTGCCATAGGTATAATACAACATTTTAACCCTAAAATGAGTTCAAAAGAAAAAGGCATAAACGAGTTTTTCATTAAGTTAAGATCATGCATTGATTCAACATTGATTCTAATGTTAGGTCCATAAGTCTTCTATTTTTAGGTATTGATGTAGGCCTAACATGTTATTTTCAACTAAAAATTAATGATAAATGACTTTCAAGTCGGTATAGAGATGATTTAAACAATTAGTGGCATACATAGGAATAAATTTAGGAGAAAAACACATAGCTAAGGTAACCACTTGTAAAATCTCTGAAAACCATTACATATTTTAAGATTTTTAGTTTCCTGAAAAACTAAGTGATGACTCTATTTTTCTATAAGTTTCTTTAATTTTTAAGATCTCATTTTTCATGTCGGGGGCAATAAAGGCCACAACCTAAGTTATGGATTAGGTATGTTAAAGCGGTTTGTGTTAGCTTAATCTAGAATGTTGCCTATTTTTTTTTAATGGTAAAACATTACATTGATGTAGCTTTAATTCTTTTATATAAAAAAAATTAGATCAAGTTTTGGACGATCAACTAAGTCAAGGGTGCACCTGCAAAGTTAGATAAACTAGATTAGGTTAATTTCCACCCAGTTTACTCTAAGACCAGGTTGAAGGGCCACCATATTGATTCCCCTTATTAAACAAGGTTAAATAAAATAGCTAATAAATTCCTCGCGCGAAACTAACTAGTATAAATTGAATAATTTATAATTACCAATCACAAATCTTGAAATTTCTCTTTATTTTGTTTCAAACAATATTAGAAGATGACTAGATCATTGGCTTGAGCTCAGTTGCGTGTCAGGTCATATTTTTCTTATACATAAGAAAAATATTTAGATGTTGTTAATGTTTTTTTTCAGTCAAAAAAATCATGCGAGGGTTGATCCAATGTAACTCGGTTAACTTTGCGAGTCTAAAAACAACTTATACAATCCGTAAAAACATAATTTGACTAAAAAAATTTCAAGATGATATATTTTTTTAATATTAAGATAACAACATATGGATTGACTTGGGTTAATTTGGGTTAACATGTCAAATTCATGACCTGAGTTATGAAACTATGATAACCTTATAGAAAGCAAATTAAAATAACTTATGAAGCTTAATTCTTAATCAATTCAATGTTGAAGGATGAAATTGAAAAAAAAATCATTTTAAAAATAACTTAAAAAAGTGACCCAAATCAAAAGACCTAAATAACTTCATGGAAAGTTAATCGAAACAAATTATGAACTCTAATCCCCAATCAACCTAATATTAAAGGATAAAATCAAGAAAAGAAATCAATTAAAAAAAAAAAACAACCCGAGTCAATCCATCAAACTTATAACCCATGTCATCAAACCAAGATAATCTCATAGAAAGAAAGAAAAAATAATAATTTAATTTAACTTGAGTTAATCTAGCAAATCCACGACTTTGGTCATAAAATTAAGATAATCCTATAGAGAGAGAAAAAATAATTATGAAGCTCAATTCTCAATCACCATTGTGAAACCAATGTTGAAACATAAAATTTGAAAAATTTTAATTAAAAAAATGACATAAAAAATAAGCTAAGTCGACCTGGGTTTACCCGTTAAGCACTATTCTTGAGCCATGAGATCGGGATGACATAATAAAAAGTAAACCGAAATAAATCATAAAATCTAAATCCCAATTAACAAAATATTAAATGAAAATTTGGGAGAAAATTCAATTAAAAAAAAAAAAAAAAGTCAATTGAGTTATCTCGCAAAACCCGCGACTTGAGTCATGAGAACATGCCAATAAAAAGCAATTTCATTATTAAATGACTAATGATCTAGGTTATGAGATATAGATAACTATTAAAAAGAAAATAAAAAATGTCTTAATTTAACTGAGGATATAATGCTAAAATTCACGATCTTAATCGTGAGACCAAGATATCATAAGAGAAAGCAAATCAAAGCAGATTATGAAACTCAATTTCTAACCAACTCAATATTGAATAATAAAATTGAAAAAAAATTAATTAAAAAAATGACATAAAAAACGACTCGAGTCAACTCGGGTTAATCTATTAAGCATTATTCTTGGGTCATGAGACCAAAATAACATAATAAAAAGTAAACAAAACAAATCATAAAGTCTAATTCCTAATCAGAAAAAAATTAGAAAAATAGTTAAGTAAGAAAAAGAAAAGGAAAACTTTAGTCAACTGAATTAACCCGTCAAATTTGTAATCTATGTTATGAGAGTGTGATAACTCATTAAAAAATAAATATAATATTAAAAGATGAAATTAAAAAATATATATTAATTAAAAAAATAAGAAAAGAAAAAAGAAAAAGAAAAAAAAAAGTACTATTTAAATAAATATTGCTTTGTGAGGAGGGGTACAATAAACTTCCTCCTCTTTTAGTTTATAGTTAATAAATGGATCAACTTCCAACGTGTCAAAAGATGATACAAAAAGAAATGAAAAGAAAAGAAATATCTCTTTCTGTTTTTTTTTTCCTCTTTGGTATATTTGAAGTCTTAGCCTAAACATGCCTTTTCTTTGGTTATGTTATAAAAAAAATATAATACCTTCCACTTCTAGCGGCTGCAGTTTCTACACAATGTTACCATTTGAATAAAAAAAATTAAACATGGAAAAGTAATATTAGGAAATTTATTGACAATATTATTATACTTCGATCCAACTAGTTAATTTTAAAACCTCTTGACCAGATGCCTTACTTAGCTTAGGCTTCAAATCAAAATATTTAGGAATTGTCTTGATATGACCATTGACTTGATTTGTCCAAAGGTAACTTGGACAACGATAAAAACATGATTTGACATAAAAAAATTTAAAATGATGTCTTTTTATTTTAATATTGAGATGATGATATATTGGATCGACCCGGGTTAACTTGTCAAACCTGCGACTTGGATCAAGGATTTCATTAGTTTAATATATTTGTTTTTGCAAAAATACTTTTTTTTAATCATATGATAAAAAAAACATACAGAAAAATCAAGCACTAACCCAATGTCATGATATTTACTTGAAATCAAGATAACCTTATAAAAAGCAAACTAAAATAAATTAAAAAAAAATTCCATTCTTAACATTTTTTAAATTGAGTAACTAAAAGATGTTTTATATATATATATATATATATATATATATATATATATATATATATTCTGATAAATAAAAAATAATTGTTAATACTAACTGAATATTAAAATATAAAGCTAATTTTCATAGTAAAAAGAAAAGATAGAAGCAAATGAGATGTTTATAAGGATTGTTCTTTTTATTTTTGATTGTTTTATAGGATAAATAAAACTAATTTCTTTGAAGTATCATGAAACTATATATATATAATTTTAAAAGTTAGTTTTTTGTATTTTTTTTATAATGGTCAGATTAACCTCTATCATAATACCCATTACTCCTTCTAACTCTAAAATCAACCACTAATATATATTTTATTTAACATTTTTTTTTAAAAAAACTAACTCCAAAATCTAGCACCGTACATATATTTGTAAAAAAATACTATTGCCATGTAGCATGGTAGCTAGGTGTCATTAAAGACAACCCGAAACCCCGACATCAATTTAGATTATCTCTTCTAAAATTTATTTTTTCCACGCAATAACAATTGTAATTAACACTTTGTTTGAGAATATAATAGGGATCTTGTTTAAAATATATTTTTTAAAAATATATTATAGTAATATTTTTTTAATTTTTAAAAAATATTTTTAATATCAACATATAAAAATTATTTTAAAAATATAATAAAATTTAAATTATTTTAAAATATAATTTCAACCGCTTTCCGCAATAGACCCAGACTTTAATCAATTTATATGACAAAAAAAAAAAAAAAAAAAAGCCCTAAATGTCATGTTAGCATCACTCTTTTTACTGGTCATGAAGAAATATTTCCCTTTCACATTGGAAAGATACGCATTAACAAGGAACAAGTGTTAGTGGGGATTTCTTGCTTCGCCTTCATATAGGAGCCGCATTCTAGCTAGGATTCCTTTCCCAAATGCAAGCTATTTTTTCGTAGCTGATTTTGTAATTTATAATGTCGCAAACACAATCACTTGCCATTTTCATAATCAAGGTCAAGAACTGGCTATTGGCTTGAACCAAGCAGATAAAAAGATGAAAGGGACGCTTGATGAACTCAAGTCCATTGAATCACCTTCAACCGACAAGAAATGTTATCGCATATGATCTTGCTGCGTCCCAATATTTCACTTCAAACCACCTTGGATGTGATTTTAGGGTTTGATGGTGATTTGAGATAAATCTCGAAGGCCATTACATATCCAATTATGGTCCTGCTCGTCAAAACTGTTAATTTCTTAGAAGGCATTTTACTTTTTTTTAAAAAAAAACTTTTTGTGATAAGCAGAGATAACAAGATAGACATCAAATTGGAGATAAAAACCACTTGGAGAGAAAGAGGGAAATGACAGAACGCATGAAAGAAAAACAAAACAGACCTTAACATACTATAACATAGACCTGAAAGTTAGATAATTAAAAACAAAACTAGAAAAATTAAGAGAAAGATATCGAGCAAAATATTTGTTCTTGTAATATAAAATATTTACCTGATTATATTTGTTAAATTTTATTTATTAATATTATTTTTTTATTCAATCAAATGATAAAAAAAATAGACACATGCATGAAATTAATTAAATTAAAAAAAAATATTATGTAAGACTGCACATATTGTAAATAGTATCTAAAAAGAAATACCTTTTATTTTAAAAATAAAATTTCATTTACATAAAACATTAAAAAATTATAGATGAATTAGAATAATCTTTTTAAAAATTAAATACACAATAAATAATTAAGAAAAATCTCAATTAAAAAAAAAGCTAAATAAGCCAAAAACAAATTCACATGAGAGGAATATTAATTGAAATATAAATTAAAAAATACTTAAAAAAGACACATTAAACAAGTATCAATCAAAAAGAAAAAAGAAAAATTAGAAAAAAAAAATAGGCTAAGTGTTGTAGCTTAACCTACTAAACAAGTGATCTGGTTCATTAACTTAACTACGGATCAAAAATGTTTTTTCTCTATTATATTTAACCTAAATATAAAATATTTTAAATAAAAAAAATGCACAAAAGAAGCCTTGGCGCGTGGGCATATGACCCATCTCTCTATGAACGTTAGATTACGGCTATCATTATGATGGCCAGAAAATTAGGATAATGTTTTTTAAACCCTAAAAAACTGATTTTCAAGTCATTTCAACTAAAAAAGATACATCACCAACACTCTTATAACAATTACAAATCAATTCATTAACCCCAAAAACAGTAAAAAAAACTCCTCTAAAAATCTAGGCCAGTTTTGTCTTTCTTGATTTAGACCTATTTTTCAAGCAATATTGAAGCTTTAAACAATTATCATAAAATCACTCTCGTCACATGGAACTAATGAATATAAAAAATAACTATTTTGATGGTAAACAATAGCATTACAAACGACTTTTTCTCTAATTACTTAAATTTGATGAATTGCCTGTCTCCTCTTTTTAGTTAGGAACTTAAAATATTAAAAATAAAATTTTGTAAATTTTTAAAGTTTGAAAGGATCTAAATTATATTATTTTTAAAGATTGAGAAAAAAAATGTATTATAAAAAAATACACTGGATACACTACTCTTTATAAAATTATTCAAAATTAAAATTTAAAGATCAAAATAAAAAAATAAACAAGGTAATTAATATATGAGTGTGTTAACAATGTTTTGTGCCACACTAACTAACACGTTTGAATAAGACCCAATTTTTTTACTCGCTTTCCACTACCAAATTCTCAACTTTTAAAGGGACGAAACCTCCCTCAATACCAGCCGCAATACTAATCGCGTTATGTTTTTTAATTGCGTTTTAAACAGAAGTTAGGTTAAAAAAAGTTTAACAATTGATTTTTAATTTTTAATTTTTAATTTTTAATTTTATTTTTAAATCATTTTAATATATTAATATAAAAAATATTTTTTTAAAAAAAATGTATTATTTTAATATATTTTCAAATAAAAATAATTCTAAAAAAATATTT
The DNA here is from genome assembly GCF_005239225.2 of Populus alba. Lineage (NCBI taxonomy): Eukaryota > Viridiplantae > Streptophyta > Magnoliopsida > Malpighiales > Salicaceae > Populus > Populus alba. The sequence goes on along the minus strand of NC_133294.1, from coordinate 15,181,352 downwards.
GATGTAATAGTAAAATAGAGCAGCCTGCATTGATTTTACCAAGTACTCCTCCAAACTAATTTGTCTTCGGAATAATTGTAAGTCATTATGAACTGAATTTAATTTATAAGAAAGGAATGCAGAAGACCACCTTCGATACCGAGTTACAACCTCGTAAATACTCAATGAAAGAATCATCCACATGTGGTGTTAAAAGCACCATAGAAGAGCCATTAATAATGTTGAGGTGATCTAGTAGAGAGACGAAAACTCCTCTTCTTCCATTTTTCAGTTTCTTATAACTCTTCTGGTTCTGCTATGTCCTTGATATCTTCCCTTAATAATGTTGAGGTCTAGTAGAGAGTAGCTCCTATTTTGTGTAAATATAGACCCATCAGATCGGCTGATATTTACACAAAATAGGAGCTACTCTCATATTCCCAAAGATTAAACATTGAAATGTGGAGACGAGCGCTCGCAACTTTACAAAAGGCCAATAAAGGAGATTTCTTTTCAAAAGAGAGAATAGATAGCAATCAATAATATTGGGAGAGAAAACGTTATTGGATAAATCGTCCATAAGCCTACAAGATTTAACAATTTTACTAGCATAATTTTTCTGTCGGCGTAAAACACATATTCTATCGGTAATTAATTTACCGACGAAATCACCGATGAAGAATTTTTGTCGGTGAATCTTTCGTCGGTAATTTTTTGTCCGTCGGTAATAATATTACCGACAGATTTACTGGCGGAACAGACGCGTCAGTAAATTTTTTTTATTACCGACGGATTTACCAACTGAAATTTTCGTCGGTAAATCCGTCGGTAATTATTTAAAAACATTTTAAAAAAATTCATTTTATAAATTTATAAAATTATAAAATAATTAAATTAACATAAATCAATATTGTATAATATATACTCAAAATGCTTGGAAAAAAGAATAACAAAATCAACTCAAACAAATTTGCAACAAATAAATAAAACAAAAAGAATTAATTAAACTAAAAAAATTCATATGAAAAAAATGAAGTTGCAATTGCTAAAAATTTAAAAATCCTATAAATAAATCAACTAAAAATTGATCTCATATGAAAAAAAAAATCTCACAACAACATTTATACAATTATTAAGAAAAAAATCAATTAAAATTAAATAAAAAAACAAATATAGTGAAAAAATCATGAAAAAATAAGAAAAAAGAAAAATCTTACCTTAATATACTTGCAAGTGAAGCTAAGGAAAAAATAAATTCGTGAAGCATATTAATTAAAAAAAACTAAGAGGATAAAAGAAGAAAGAAGAAGAAGACATACCCGAGCATGGAGGAAAAGAGAAGGAGATGAAGAGAGAAAAGAAGAGAAAGAAACAGATATTGATGTTTTTTACATATAGTGAAGAAGAAGTAGAAGTAGAAGTAGAAGAAGAAGAAGTAGAAGTAGAAGTAAAAGAAGAAGAAGAAGAAAAAGAAATAATGAGTCTATCTCTTGTGAAATAAGCGGATTCAGGTTTTTTATTGCGGCGCGTTACCGACGGATTTACCGATGGATACTTGAATATTAATATTTTTTAATTATTTCGTTGGTAATTTCGTCGGTAATATTTAATTTAAATTTTCAATTTCGTAAAAAATTTTCAGAAACCGCCAAAAATTACCGATGATTTTTCAATCCGTTGGTGATTGTATCTGTAATATTTAAATGAAAATTTTAAATCAATTGAATTTTTTCAGAAAACCGCCAAAACATGCCGATGAATTTTCAATCCATCGGTGATTTTGTCCGTAAAGTAAAACAATTAACAGTGCAATTAGAAGATGAACAATTATGGAGCTCTCTGGAAAATACCGACGGAAAATTCCGTCGGTAATTCCCTTTGTAATTGACATGATGAACAGTGTTCACAGTTTACCAACGGATTTCCCAACGTATTTACTGATGAAATTACCAACGGAATAATTATGTCGGTAATTCCGTTGGTAAAAACTGACACGTCATCATTTATTTTTGCTTTGTTTTAATTTTTTTTCCCACGGTAATTCCGTTGGTAAAAACTGACACGTCATCATTTATTTTTGCTTTGTTTTAATTTTTTTTCCCACGGTAATTCCCTCGGTATTTCCGTTTGTATTTATTGATTTTCTGGTAGTGTAAGATGATTGAGATTGCAAAACCATTGTCCATACTAATCACTACTTAATTCAGTTGCATTAAATTTCGACTATTTGGATGCAAAAGTAAAGAGGACAGCAAGTTCCAACCGCTTTATGAATATAATCTAACGAAGCTGGAAAAACTTCAAATTACATTTGGAACTTTCCTTAGCTATTGATGAACTGACTATGGTGATTGGATTTGACCATTGATCGATGGACTAATAAGGGGACTGGAATTCGGCCATTCAGTTTCCATACCGTCATACAAAAATAAGTTTTTTTTTTTATTCTTTCAAAATAGAATATCATTCATTACTTAAATTAGTAGATGTAGAAGAAAAGGATTATATTGAGTTGAATAATAATGCGTGGAGCAAGAGAAAAATGTGTAGAAATAGGAGCCAATATGGCTCTATGGCTTGTGTGGTTTGCTCTACTATTCTAAATAAAGTTTTATTCAAGTTATATTACTTGATAACCTAAGGATTTATAGACCTTATTAACATTAGTTTATCTCGTTAAAAGTAGTATAATAATAAAGAATAATTACATTTACTCACAAGTATCTTATGAAAAGTAGAAAAAAATTAGTTGGTTGTTGTACCTTGTCGTGCTATTATTGAAAAAGTTGGTGTTTGAGAGTAATTGACAAGGGAATTAGGTTCCCTTTAAGAAGACATGTCATCAAGAAATAGTCATTGGTGAGAAACGTATATGTGTTAGTGATAAGTTATTTGTAAGCATAGAATTGTACAATATTATACTAACTTTTTTAGAGGTGGTCACTCTGTATTGTGGTGTGTTTCACTCACTAGGCTTCCTGAAAATTTACTCAGAAGTTCGAACATTCTCTTGGGCTCTATGGGCTTGTGCGGTCCTTTGAGCTAATGCATTCCCTCAAGCCGGTCAAGATGGTGTAGTCCTTTAAGCTTATGTGGTAAGCATTTGCATTGCATGCTATTGGTCAAGAAAATTTAAGAACTGACTATAGAGTTTTAGAGAAATATGTAATAAATAAAGAGGAAGGAGAAAACTTAGTTGACCCATGTAATATATATGCTAGTATGTGAATCACACGCATCACATTTAGGCAGCATGTGCGGATTATTTTTAACTTCGTTCTTTTTTGGTGTCTTTAAAATTGCCTTGTCAAGTCTTTTTTATGATACCACATGTTCTGATTAGAGCTCTAGTGCGTCTTTAATGTACTATTCCTTCTTTTTTATTTTTTTTGCCTTCCATTTTTTCTTTTATTATCTCTCTCCTACCTTCATTTCACATCATTATACTTCTCTTGCTTATCTTGTTCTTCTTTTGTTGCATAGTATGTTTGTCATTTTTATAAGTCCATTTATGTTGGCCCAAACAAATATGCTTGTTTTTTTTCCACCATTATTATCATCTTGCTAAATCTATTTTTATTCATTGAAATAGTCTTTCCCTTAATAACATCTATGTACAATCTTTCATCCTACAAGCTATGTTTAAAATAACCTTTTTAGAAGAGCAACCTTTTGTTCTAAATGAGCAGCAACTTCCAAGCGAAAGATTTGATGGTCAATAATAGAATTGTAATAAATTTTAAGATAATTGTTATAACTTTAATCAGGCTAAAATTTTGTCAATGTATTCTATAAACTTAGTATTATAGTTAATCTACTAGCTATAATTGTTTTCATATTTAAATTAGACCCATAATATACTATAGAAAATTTTATTTGGCTTATATTTTATTAACTAGGTTGGATTTAGAGATTATTTAAATAATTTATAATTTAGTTTTCAAAATAAATTATTGAGATTATTATTATTCATATTCAAAATTTATCAAAATCATAGTTAGTTTTTTTTTTTTTTAATCTATGGCTATACATTGTGTCACGAACAAAACCAAGTCTACACCTATATTTGTTCAGCTTACTAGGAATAACAAGATTCATAACTTTGGAAAGGCTCATGTGATGATTGTATAAGTGATCTTTAGACTTGGGATCAATAAGTAATCTTAGAGAATGTTATACTTTGATCATGTTACATGTTATCTTAATTGAGGTAATGAAAGGGTAGACATTGAATATATCATGAACTATATGAGGAATTTGAGTGATCAAGAGACGATTCATCACTCTAGGTGAATTAGAGAAAATGTTTTATATGTTCTTAAATAGTATTGACTAAGAAATCATTGGCCAAGGTGAAATGAGATTTAAAAAGAGTTTCAAATCTTATTTAAATGATTAATGATTAAAATGACGGACATACTCCATGCTTTAATGTTAAATCATAACATTATTGATGAAAGAATATTAATTAAACTATAAAATCAGTTATTGAAAGGCAAAGTCAAACCACTAATAATTTTTTAAATATTTAGGGGATCATGACACATTGTTAAACGATGCACTTGATCTTCAAATATAAATAAATTAATTATTGAATTGATAATAATTTAAATTGTTTAATTTATTTTATTCCATTTAATTATAATTATAATGTATATCTATACCAACATATTAGAAATCTAATGGGTTTCACACATTAAAAACATTAGTCATAAATTAAACTGTGATGATTTAATTAAGTTTGATTTAATTAAAATATATTCTAGAAATTAAAAACTATAGTATAATTAATACAAGGATTATATTTTTAGTCCTAGAAAGAAAAATCAAGGAATTGATAGAGTTAATTTCTAAAACTATCCTGAATTAATATATGGATATTATTTAAAGAACAAATTGTTATTTGATCAATTTATAGGGTTTTCAGATTTTCCTATATATAATAAGTTATGCCTTTTATTTTAGTGTTGCTATTTTTTAGACAAATAAACTAAGTCACAAAATAAAGAGTTAGCACCAGTTATAGTAATCTCTCTCTTCTAAATAAGAATTTATAATATTTTTCACTAACAGTTCATGTAGATTACTGTTAAAAACCGGATAATTAGATGGTTTGCTGTTTGTAACAACTTAATCTTTAATTAATTATTCAAACCCAAAGAATGTCAGATCTTCTGGTAATAATTTCTCAAACAACTCTAGAATTATCTAACAAAATCCTAGAGACTCCCAAATCTTCTTTTATTTAGTCATACCAGCCTATAGAAACCTTCTCTTAATAAGATGTTAGCACCCTTCACACACCTTTTGGCATTAGATATATTGATATGAAATATAATGGAATGGAGTTCAAAACACTTTTTAGATATGAAATATAGAATCAGAAAGAACTAATGAACCATACCATATAGATCCAGCAACAACAAAAACTGTAAAAAAAAGACAACAACGATACCATTGGAAAACACAATTTATCCTTTGATCAAAAGGAATAAAGAGGTATTGTTCCTATTTATACCATAAATAGCTTCACTTATCTTATAACTAGAAAGGAAGAAAGAGAAATTCTGAAGAAAAAAAAAAACCTTTGATACTTCACTTTCTTGAATAAAGTTGAATCACCTTATGTTATTCCTTCATAAATTAGTCAATTTCAAACTTATTGAACAAATGTCTCCATATATCTCTTATGCCACTCTAGATTAGTTCCAACTTCCAACCCATTTGAATTGTTTTAATTCTTAAATTCTTTTTTCGGTCTCACATTAATCTGTAAACAACACTTACAGAAAACCAATTAAGGTTATTTACTTTCAAAAAGAATTTCAACAAAAAATAATCTTTAATCGACATTTTTCTTTTACAATAATTACTTTTATAATAACTCTCCACATACCAAATGCCGCTTAAGTATATTATAATAATACCTACGTGAAGTCGCCAGCATTTTGTACACACAGTCTATCGAGCAATGGGCTTCTTGAGATTAACCCGTCCGAGCTTCAGACAAGACTCTTCTAGGCTTGGAATCCAACCAAGTGCTCTTGTTGTCGTGAATTCAGTACTGAAATAAGGATGGACAGATTTTTTATTGGGCCAAGCTCTACTAACTGTAGAAGATTTTATACATTGATTATAACAAAGACGAATAATTTTATCAATTCTGAAAAATACAGAACATAAAACTATATATGTAAGCATTCTTGATACGGGAGGGGGAGATCAGAATAAAAATAAAAATTGATTACTGATTTAATCATGCAATGCCTTGAAATAATTTTTTTTTCTTTATTATAAATAAAAAGTTCGAAATTAAAATGTTTTAGAAGAAGGAAGGATAATAATATTAGGTAATTAGCAAATTGGCAACACGTACAAACTGATTTTAAGAAACAAGCTCTCAGTCTGACTATTCTTCAAGATAATATAGATTTATGAGGATTTTATTCATGTCCTTCCCAATCAAATGGCTTTTCTAATTGCGGCTTATGCCTATCCGGTTGTAGTTAGCTAAGAATCTCAGTCATTTCTCGCTTTAAAGTGAAAGGTTTCCTTGCCCCCTTTTTTTTTTTCTTGGCTAAATTCATTGAACATTATATCAATCAATCACTTGAAATTATTTATTTCAGGAGCTTCCAAAGATATACACCTCTATCCATTTGGCAAAGATTCTTCACCTTTACAACTCAACATGCTTTTATCCATGTTTGAGATTAAAAAAAAAAAATTACTTCATCAAAGTGATTATAAAAAAGTTAATTAAAATGACTTTTATTTTTTTGTATTTTGATAAATAAACTCATGTTCTCACATACATACGACTTCTTTTCAATGACGTTGAGTTAACAAATCAGAGTTAATATACAAAATTTATCATTTTGCATGTCCTCTTACAAGAAAGTTTCTACACGTTGTTGATTTATTTAAGGAGCAAGGAGGAGGCAGGGCAGCCGTGGATTCTCAGCTGATTTGATGGCGGTGGCTGGTTTCTCTGGATAGGATGATTTCGGGCTAGTGGGGTGGGGTGGCTGGTTTCAATGCTGGCGGAGGGAGAATTGGGAAAGTGTAGATAAGTATTTTTATCTTCCAGAGTTTTTTATTAGTTGGGTCTAGACATTTTGTTTTTGTCAAGGGACTTAAAGGTCCATGTTCTTTTAATTAATTAATAACACAACTTTGATCATTATATATATATATATAAAATTGACCTTGCGTTGTTGATTTGTAAAATCCAACCTATTAAATGCTTAAATGTAAGATAAAAATAAATTGATCAGCAAAGTGGGCAAAAGAAATTTAGTTAAAATGTCATTTTTTTCTGACAAATAAATCAATGTTTTTTTTTTACAAATACATAATTTTTTTTTCATGTTGCTATATGATTGATGTGCTTTTAAACTCAATCATATATACTGCGTTCAATGGGCTGTAGGAGCTTTTGATCTGAGTGTTTAATTACATTTCATTTATGCATGGAGCTCAAATAGCCCGCACTCCAAGATAATTCATGCAGAAACTACAAATTATAGCTTATATGGCTTTTCCCAATTACTAACGTATTTTCCAGTAGGAAAAGTCATTTCTATTATGAATTCTGAACCAATATTATATTTTTAAATATTAAAACAATAATATATAGAATGATATTTTTTAAAAATAAAACTGAGACAATAATATATTAGACTGACTTATACAAACCTAGGATAACCTTTCAAATCAACAACATAAATAATAAAATCATAATAACTTTATAAAAAAAATAAAAAAAAATCATGAAGTTCAAATCCTAACCAACAAAATATTAATTGATAAAATTAAAAAAAAAATTATATAAAAAAATGACCAAAAAATTACCACAATCAGTCCATGTTAAACTATCAAACCGACAGCACATGTCATGCCAATGGAATACCCCATGGAAAACAATTAAGAAAAAGATATAAATAAGAAAAAAAATACAAAACTCAATTCCTAACAAATCTAATGTTTATAAATGAAATTGAAAAAAAAAAATTAGAGTAAACATGGATTAGCTTGTCAAACCCATGATCTCGGGTCATGAGACTAGCATAAACCTATAGAAAACAAATTAAAAAGTAAATTGTAAAGCTTAATTTTCAACCAATCCAATATTAAATGATAAAATTAAAAAAAAAAATTAATTAACAAAAAACACATAAAAATCAATCTAATTCAACTCACCAAATATGTAATCTAGTTTATGAAACTAGAATACCCATATAGAAATTAAATAAAAAATTCACAAAACATATTTTCCAGCCAACACAATATTAAATGATAAAATTTTTTTTAAATAAATTCAAGTTAACCTATCAAACTAGCAATCCAGATTATGATATTAAGACAACTTCATAGAAAAAAAATAAAAAAATAACAAAGTTCAATTCTCAACCAATTCAATATTAAAAGATAAATTTAAACAAATAAATAAATTAAATCAACAAGGACAAATTTAACATCAAAAAAACAAATCAGCCCACGTTACTCTTTGATGGTTGGGTAGCTGTTAGGCGTGGAAACTGAGGAGATAAGAGGAAAAACAAAGGAGGAGAAGAAATTAAAAAAAAAAAAAAAAATGGGATGTTGGATTTAAATTGGAGAGCCGCCATCATCATAGTTGCTAGTGAAGGAAGATCCTGTCTAGAAGATTCAATAGTATGTTAGTGTGTGCAACTATTTTTTTTTTCTCTTTCATTCAATTTAGCCTCTCATTTGTCAAAAAATAATTATGAACATTTGTTTCAATTATAATTTTGGTTCTAAAAGTTTTCATAGTTTTAAAGATTAAGACCTTTTAGTCTTTTCCTAAATTATAAAGATAAATATTCATTAAAATCCATAATAGTGCATGTTGTTTTTTTTCAAATAAAAATATTTATTGATTTTTTTTTAATATAAAGTTACTTCCTTACCCTATATTATAGATCTAATATAAAAAATTGAACATAAAAAAAAAAATACTTACAAAAAACATGTTTATTCTTGTGTTTTAAAAACGTTTTTTTTTTAAATTTAAATTTTTTTTATTTTTTTCTTCAAATTAATATTTTTTATATATTTTTTTCAAATCATTTTAATATTTTAATATCAAAACTAATTTAAAAAAATTAAATATATATTATTTAAAAAAAAAACTTTAAAAAATAATAATTACTATACTGTCAGTACCTACGAAAAGCATCATGAAAGCATTCGTAGGCAGCCATCACCAGAGACAAAAACAGAGGTGGACCACTCTCTCACAGAATACGGCTCCGCCGAAATCTCCTTCTTTCCAAGTCATACAGCAGCACGCCCCACTTGAAGCTTAGCCAATACCAGCGGCTGTGAGGAGGACAAGTAATTAACAGCGACAACCATTTTATTTTAATTGGAGGTTCGATCCTCCTAGTCTTCTTCTTCGTCTTGTTTATGCGTTTTGCTATCTATCATGTTAAATTTGTCAGGTGCCTGCACACATATGGTTAAATTCATGAACAGCTAGTCTTTGTGAATACGCTCTTTTTATTTTTATTTATTTATTATTTAAAAAGATGATCTGAAATCCTCTTTTTTTGTGAAATAAAAAGGAGTTTTTGATTTCTAATCCACAATAAAAGTTTTGATGAAATTGTTTTTAGATATAAATAGATAATTTTTCATGTTATCTAACTTTATGTTGTAACTCCATAATATTTATTATCTCATAGCTCATACCATACAAGAATTCAACCATGATAGCTTCTATGCTCTTTGCTATATTTACATGAATTGTAATTTTATTTTTTTTATAGCAGTCCTCTATATTTTTAGAACCTTGTGCTAAGCTTTGAAATTTCTTATACAACTCCCCATTATAAAAACTAGGAACAAATTTTTTTTCTCATGATTGCTTGCATCTCATCCCATATATCAACATCAAATTTTACCTTTTTTCTTCTTAGAATAGTTGTGACAATTGAAAATCAACTCACTTTTTTCTTTCATTCTAGATAAAATAATGGATCATCCTTCTTTAAAAGTAAACATCTTTATCTTAATACTCCTAAATTCCTATCTAACCCATCATGGAACCCAATATCTCTTATAACTCCTTTATGGCTAAAATTTTCATGTTGTGAAATCTCCTATCACTGAGATTCTCTTGCTACCAAAATTTACCCCTTAGGCTGAATGAAGCATGATAAGGATTATCAGCGTCTTCATCCTTATTCTCATGATCAAATTTATTTACAGATGTAGTAGCATATCTTTCCAACCTTATAGTATTATAAACCTTTTTAGATACCCCTTTTAAAAATAACAATCACAGTCTCTTGTCTATCCATTCAGTTCTTTATATTACTAAACATCATATTCATCCACTTAAATTGATGTTACATGGCCATCAAAACATTTAAAAAAAAAAAAAGATATTCTTTTTCTTTATTTTTGGTGATGAAACATCTTTGAAATATATCATTAAATTTGAAATTTTTGTTAATGAATAAAAAAAAAAATTCCTCACATACTCTTTTATGTATTTACACTCAAAGATATGTCATTGCACTCATTTCACTCAAAATTTGGCTTTTCACGTTATTAACATCACTTTTTTTTTTTTTTTTATTTTTACCTCTCTTGCTCACCTCTTTAGTTTTTTAAGAAACTAAACAAAAACAACAAAAAACTTCGGTTATAACATCCAGCCAAAAATTTCAAGAAACAAGACAAATTAAGAAAATAAAAACAAAAATAAATTCAAATACAAAAAACAAAGTTTAAGAATAACTTAACAATACTTAAAATCAATGTAAGCTCAAATAACCTAAAATTAATGTCAAACAAACAAACACCCATTAAAAAAACAAACTAATATGAATTCTATTTGTTTTTAGTACTCAAAATAAATCTTTTGTAATTTCAATTTGTGGAAAAAAGCAAATTTATGATTTATTTATTTATTTTTAATTTGTTTCGGTAGTACCTATAATTTAATAGGAATTTTGGTCCAATGGTAATTTCATCACTACATCACTCCAATGAATAGAGTTAATAACTAAAAGGAAAAGAGGTTTTACTACACCAACACTATCACAGCTAAAAACAGAGACCTCACACCTTAAGCGACAGTATTCTACAGGATTAATCTTGTGAGGTTAATAGTAACCTTCCAAGGACCTTTAGAATCTCCTTAATGTTAGAAATATGATTAAAATCCGGGTGATAAAGAGAAACTTGTAACTTTAATCAAATTAAAAAGATAGAGTTGGAAAGATTTAATATGATGGTCACTGGAGGTTTATATAGTTGTTAATTTTAGGATTCGTGGAATTAGTTGAGGTGCGCGCAAGTTAGTTCGGACACCCATGTTAATAATAATAATAATAAAAAAGTTGAAAAGATTCTACATTAATTATCTGATTAAAAAACTACTTAAGCTGAAAATATATAGTTATTGATTAAAAGTTTTAGTAAAAAGTTATTGAAAACAACTCATTTCGTAAAAAAGAAAGATATTTCTCTGTTTTATGAATATTCATTCATATGATCATAATATTTGATGCACATTCTTATACGGAGAACATGCTTTCACTATTAGCTACTGTGGAGTAACTCTTAAATAACGAGAAAACACTATTCAAAGAATATTGCTATTATTCATTTTGGTTACTGAAATTTATTTTTTATATTTTATAATGTCAAATAAAAAAATAGAAAAAGGATTTTTTTTCCCACCACCAAAGTCTCCCTTTAATTTTAGACTTTTACTTTTATGTCTTAAGTATTATTTTTTACTTTTCAATCCCTGAATTTTAAGAGATAAGTGAGAAAACTACTGGAGAATAAGGAGAAGAGAAAAAAATATCATTGGCCATGCTTCGGGGATAAAAGAAGCTGATTTAGTGGCAATGAGTTCCTTTTAATAAAAATAATATCATTTCAGTGGTAGTGAACTTTCATCTTGTCGGAAAATTAGTTCATGGCTTAGGGAATTTTCATTTGATTTAATTTTGGGTTTTTTAATTGATTTAAGGGTGTTTTGAGGTTGAAAATCAATTTAGTGTTTTTAGATTAAAAAAAATAATAATTGAAAATGGAATTGAGAGGTCAAAAAACTTAGTGGTGATCATTAACTTTACCATTATAATACATCATTTGTAACAATAGACGACACATCATATATTTATTTTTTAAAAAAATAAGATAAATGATGTGATGTACATCCTTTTAAACTAATTTAAAAGAAAAAAAGAAAAGAAGGGTAGACAAGTAAGCATAGCCTTGTAAGCTCACAAATGCATACTTTTTTTCTTTTTTTTTTTTTATGTGGGTGTCCGGGCCAGCTTGCGTGCACCACGACTAATCTCATGGCTCACTGAACATCCTGCAAACTCAGTGAACATGTAAGGCACCGCGGGGGGTGACAGGTGTGCACGGTGAGATTTGAACCCAGAATGCAGAGGAAGGGAACAAGTCCTTTCAACCGCTGGGCCAAGACCTCAAGTGTCAAATGATATTTGACCCAAACACCTAGCCTTTTAGTCTTTTTTTATTCATATTTTCACTCAATTGTACTATAGATAAAATAAGTAAAATGGTATTTAAATTATTATTTATTTTATTTTTTTAATATAATATAATAGCTTTACGGTAATATTAACAAAAAAAATATTATTATATACCTAATATGCAAAAAATAAGTTTACACATCAATAGTCAATGAAAATAAAATTTCATTTTTGTTATTATTTATAGAATGTTTTTATTATTCTGTCACATTAATTAATTCTTTTCCTTTAGTCACATACAAAATATCAAGGCATTATTTTAACTTTTTAAATTAATTGTAAGTTTTTATTTTTTTAAAAAATACTTCTACTTAAAAGACAGGTTTTTGTTTAAATAATCAAGAAATGTATTAATAAGAAAATATAGTTCAAATTAAGGAGATATATTTTTTCTACTTATTTTAAATCATTAAAATCTTTAAGAATTCTTATTTTAATTTTCGTTGCCTTTTATTCTCTAAACATATGCTAATAAAACAATATATATTTTATTAAGAAAACAAATACACCAATAAGAAAATAATAATTTGTGTAACAAAATGTCTTTTTTTTCTTCCCCTTGTCTTTCATATAAATATCTATTCTAATTACAAAAAGAACTAAATAAGAAAATTTCAAAAACTTGCCAAATAACGAATGCAAACTAAAACAATATCATTTTTTACGTGCACTATTGTTTATTTTCCTAAATTCATTGTGGATTCCATAGTTCCATGAACAATTCTATTTTTATTGAAACTCGTTTTTCAATGATGGAATAAATGCATGGAGGCAGGTTGACTACACGTGCAAGTAATGAATTTCAAAAGAAGAGAAATCAACGGTCAATGCATATCTTACTAGTAAAGACCAGATAAATTCTTGGAAAGGTGCTTGGAGAATGATACCATACGTATCCTGTTTCAAGCTAAAAACCCTAGCACCTTTCTCATTAATGCTTCAGTCTTCACTCTCTGCCTGTCATATATAACTCTGCTTTTTGGCCATTGACTTCGACCACTGAATCCCAAACCCTTGTCTCTTTTAATATCATGGCCCGGAACTTTTTCTTTTTTTGTTTTTTTTGAACAAATGGTTTCATTCATGATGCTTGACGGCCTTCAAGAAAAAAGGAATAATTGAAGGAGTCTAATTATAATCAAGAAAGAAAGGAAATGAGTGATGATAGTACATCTTTTTGATCATATGGTTAAGCAATTTCTAACTAAATTTAAATACAATCTGGAAAGATAAAAATCATATTTGATAGAACTCTAACACTAAGATAATATTGTATTTAAGAATCAAATGTATTGGAATAAACTTAGATCTAGAGATGACCATGTATCTAAGAACTCAAAGTGTACAGATCTTTTGATCATATGGTCAAATAACCTGCAACGAAGTTGAAATACAACTCGAAAAGCTAAAAATCATGTTTAATAGAATCCTGACATAGAGGTAATCATGTATTTAAAAACTAAGATATTGAAATACACTTGGGTCTAGAGATAACCATGTACCTAAGAACTCAAAATATGTGAATAATGCCATGAAATCAGTCAGTTAATCGTTGATAAGTCAAATGTATAATCTTTATCCATGCAAAGAAATGATGTTTTACCACAAACAATCAAACAAAAGAAACTCATGTTTATTATCACCAAGTTGCCAAAATTTGCAGTTCCAAAAACATTATATAGACTCCTTTAAATAAACATAACGAACTACTTTTAGGTTGCAAGCTAACAAGACCAAATTAGGAATCAACTAATATAAATTAAATAATGAAATAAACACCTAAATAATATTTAATAGGCTTGAACAAATCCAAATTGAAAATAATTTTCCAACATCAAATCAATAAAATAGAATAATAAAAACAAAGTTTTCATGCTAGAATTCTTCCAAATAGTTGAAATCTTCAAGCTATCATGAATGATGTTTTGGTTGAAACTTTTAGTGTAGAAATTTAGCTAGAAAACTTTGTTTTGAATGCTAGAATTTCCTTTGTTATATTACCTTCTCTTAGTCTTTTTTATGTGTTAGGAATACTTGCAAAATAATGAAAAGAAACTGAAGAGAAACATTCCAATTGATGCCCGCATTAAGTCTATATAGGATTTGGAATACTTGTAAAGTATTGACTCCAACTCTTTAATGAATAGAAGTCATATTAGTAACTTATCCCATGAAGAACTTCAATTTAAACCCCAGATTTTGACGCATTTTTCCTTTTGATCCTTGGTTTTGAATTTATGCAATTTGACCTTTAATTAATCAATAAATTTTTAATTTTTTAATTTGACCACTTGATTTGGTCAATTTCAGTTCCTTTATTTACGCGTCTTTTCCAATTTGGTTATTAGTTTTGAATTTCTTCAATCAAGTCCTTAATTAGCTATCAAATTTCAATATCTATGCAATTAAGCTTTTGATTTAACCAAATCAACTCTCAAAAGTTCTACTTTGACCCTAGAAATTTAATTTCTTCTAATTAAAGCCTAAATTGACTTAAAAATCAATTTTTCATGTAATCCATAAATTCAATTAAACCTTCAATAAAATTTAATTGAGTCCATAAACATCTGATTTTGTACTTTTTTTAATCAAATCAAATTTTCTTTATCAACAAGGCTCTCATCGGTCAATGATATACTGTCAAATTTCACATTCCTCTTTTATTTTTTTTTTTAAATTTTTTTTATTTATTGTTAATGATTTTTTTTTGTTTATTTACACAAAATGTTATCAATTTATTTAATTGTATATTTAGTTATATTTTAAAAAAATTAATTTTACAATCAAAACAAAATGTATAGTTATATTTAAAAATTTTATATAAAAAATATATCAAAATAACATATATATTATTTTAAGATTAATTGCCGTAGCTTCCCATCATGAATGATCTGCAAGCTCGACACTGTTGCCGATTTATTATTTTTCTTGATCCTTAGGATAAATATCTATGAACGCTGTGTTTGTGTTTTAAATGTGCTGAGTCAGCTTGTTGACAGTTTATCCTCGATCATAGCTTGATTGAATTTTAGATTTGATGTTTTGATTAGAATAAAGAAGTTTTATCTCTAATTCGTCCAATGTATACAAAGATTTCAAAGGCAACAGAGTCATCATGACGTTATATCAAATCACTACTTCAAATCATGAGTGACGCGACATTATTGTGACCTAATACAGAATCTTAAATAAAAATACTAAATAAAATGAAAATCATTAATTTTTTAATTAAAAAAATTAGGTAGCTTTCTCATCAGTACTGTCGGTATCTATTAGATTTCAACTTCTTTTTTTTTTTTTTTTAAATGGTCTTTCGTATCTAGTCTCAACGTTAACATAATTTTTTCCGGGATAAAATAATCATAAAGTATCAATAAAATTCTAATCTTATTATTTTTTTTCTTTGTTTAATTTAAATTATTTAACAGGTATGATGAAGGATATATACCAGACAAACCGGCATAGGCTGTTCCATATATGATTCTTTAATATAATAGGGTTAAGTTATAGCATTGCAAGTCCATTACTATTCAAAATATTAAGTATTAATTAGTAATTATATAGTTTAACTAGTTAGATTCTGAATTTATTTTCTAAAAATTTCAAGTTCGAAACCTCATAAATTTTAGAATTATTTAAAAATTTATATATTATTTAATTTCATAGATAAACTGATTTTAACATTTATATTAATTTTTTTAAAAAATATTTAACTAGTGATATAAATTTGAGAGTGATTTTTCGAGTAATTTTTCAGCAATGCACCAAGGTGTGTATTTGTACTTGAAACCATCACCATTCAAGCTAACTGACGGTGTAAAAGAGTGATTTTCCGGCATTGCACCGATGTGCTCATGGTTTGCTTGCTTTCCAGCCCAAAGAATATGAAACTGCTAAGAGAAAAAAAGCCATCGATATCCCATTAGCATGCTCACATGGAGAGCCAATATATCGCATCACAGCAAACATCATGTTACATATCCTATCACCGTCCCATACAGTACCTGAGTACCATATGATCATAAGCTGTTTCACACAGCAACACTAAAAATGAAATGCTAGAAACACCTTTTTGAGTAAAAAAAGTTAATATGGGAAGATATCTTATCACTTTTTTGTTTTACTTTGCTGTAAGCTGGATTAAAAATCTTAATTTATATATATATATATATAATTTGTACATATATTATAAATACATTTCGGCTTGATCTTTTTAAATTTTGATTTCATAGATTTCATATAATTTTGTATTGCTTGTTTTAATAATATAGTCTTATGATTTCTTATATTTTTTTCTTGTAATTAGACTACAATCTATATAGTTAAAACTCTGCCTACACTAATCAGGTTTTCTTTTCTTATTATTTTTATTATATATTTATTCTTGATTTCAAAAAAAAAAAAAAAAAACCACAGCAACACGGAAACATTATCGCAATACGAAATTCAGAGACCTATAATTTCCATAACAGGAATGGTTTTCCTAATACAGCAATGTTGTTCAAGCTAAATTATACTGATAAGCAAATGCTTGTGTACATGGAATCTAATCCTCTAACCAGCAACCCAAAAAGCAAGGCTATTTTCACTTGCCTTGTTAATAAAGCGGCCTCCATCTTCTCTCTTTTGGAATCTGAACCCAAGAGGTACCCCCAAAGAATCCAATATTTACAGAAATGCACTCCTAATTCTGCCTAACATTTCTCACTGCCTAAACCCATACCCACTTCCCGGTTGGCTCGAATACCTTAGCTCATATGGGTCGAGTAAGGTAGAAGAGAAGTTCGGCGTCATCACGCCCGAGTTTTTTTGAAAAGCCCCCGAGTTGCCATCTCGCAGCTGAGTTCTAACCCCACTCTGGACCTCCTCTTCAACCGAGGTCCCCATCCTCCCTGTTGATGAATCCGCGTGGCAGAGTGGGGGCATTGAAGGGACATGCACACCATTGACATCGGTATTCGAGTAATTCGCACCAGGCTGAGTTTCTAGGAGTTCAGGCAACGAGTTGAGCCCAGCAAGTGTCGCCCAGTCAAAGCTCCCTGAACCCAGATTTGCTAAGTTGATTTTCTCTTCGTGTTGCATTGGTTTGAGTGAGTTGGTTCGAGGCAAAGCAAAGAGCCGGTCATCAATCTCTGTCAATGAGTCAAGGACATCTTCCAAATGAGAAGAGGATGATGAGGATGAACCATTCGTACTGTATTCTTTGCTTGAAACGCTTGACATGGATTTCTGTGCAGCACTTGAATTCTTCTTGTAAATCCGACACAATACCCATTCATCCAACTGTAGCAACAAAGAAACAAATAATTAAGAGAACATACACACTGAGGGGAAAAAAAACATTTATATAGCACACAGTTGTTAACGAATAAATATCAAGCAACCAAAATAAATAAATAAATAAATAAATATCAATCGTAAGGATTGTATCAAAACAAATTAAAATCTGTGGATGGAATTTTTTGTTGGTACCTTTGTGCTTCCACTTTTGCGAGAAGATTCAAGAAGGCGATATTCATGCATGATCCAATTAGTTTTGGTGCCTTTTGGGGCTTTGCCAACGTAAAAGACCAAAGCTTTCTTGATGCCAACTTTACGTCCCTCTGTCGTGATAACTTTGTCAGTACCGGTGGCCTTCCAATACCCAGACCCGGCAACCCTGTTGGGTCGGGATCCATTGGGGTACTTGCGGTCTCTCGGACTGAAAAAATACCATTCCTTTTCACCAAATACTGCCTTACCTATTAACAACAACAACAACAACAACAACAAAAAAGAACATTAACCCACTAAAATTATTGATACAAGTAATTGAGTTTTAAGTATGATTATAACTAAGAGAATATAATAGAGCAATATTACTAATAATTACCTGGTAAGAACCACGGATCAAACTTGTACAAATCAATCTCGCCAATGATTTGCAAGGAGAAATGGTGACCAGCAACCTTCTTACACAAGTATTGCACCAAAAGCTCTTCATCGGTCGGGTGAAACCGAAATCCCGGTGGCAAGCTCAATTGGGCTAGCGGGTCTGTTTCTTGCAGTCCCATTTTTGCACACTACTGTTCGTTTGGCTGGAGAGAAGAATTGGAGCTTCGATTTTATTATTATTTTCTGGGTTTTTCTTCTCTCCCTGTTTTTTTTTCATGACTAGTTCATCTTGGAGTAATTTATATAGGGATAAGTACGGTCGTCCTTGTCTGGGTTGATGGGGTCTACTTTATTCTTATCACCGTTAAAAGCATGACACGTTCTCCATCAAATAGCCGACCTTATCCATGTGGAAGTGCTTCCTAATGTCCACAGTTTGGTCGGGTTTGATTTTGCGGCAGCTGGACATAATATTTTTAAAAGTATTTTTAAAATACAATGATATTTTTTAATTTTTTTTAATTTTAAATAAAAATACAATTTAAATTAAGAAAAAAAATGATATTTTTTAAATTTCTTTTTATTTTTAATATAAATACAGTAAAATCATCTAAAATACTTTCAAAAAATCAGTTTTTAAATAAAAAACAATTTAAAAATCCAAACCCCAACTCTGGTGCATGAACCGTCACAGAAAGGCAGTCATCACCAAAGTAGACACGTGTCAGCATAAATATCACATTACTCACATTTTGCATGTCCCGACAAAAAGATTAAATGTGTCCAACCATTTATCAAGCGACGACACGTAGATTTTTTGTGGAGTGAAGTTAGGCATGTGATTGTTTTTTCTTTTTCCTTTTCTTTTCTTGTTTTATGTTAACGAAAGGAGATTGTGGAAGAGAGGAAAAAAAATTAACAGAAGAAAAAAGAGGGTACAAATGGAGGCTCTGATATTTTGACACGTCAACGTTGAGGGCTTTTACTTTGTTTTTTTTATTGGAGAGGGCATGCGTGAGATTAGGGTTTCTTCTACACAAGACCCTCCATGGTCTGGCGTGCAAGATACCTTTTTTTTTTTTTGGGTGACTCTCACGTGTCATTTTAACGGAAAGATATATAAATTGGTGATCATGATTGATGAAGGGAAGGTCAAACTTCGAGAAAAAACATAAAAATTAAATGAGCTGGATTGTTATCATGATTAAGGTGTTTTTAGAATTATATGGGCGTGGAATTCGAAAGAAATATCCAAATCATACTGATATATTAAAAATTAAATTACAATTTATATTATTTTTCAATTAAAAATTATTTTAATTTTACATTATTTTATGCTATTAATTTGAAGAGAAAATAAAAACATTTATTAATAAAAATCTAATATTATATTAAAAAAATTATATTTTGGAATTATTTTAAATTATTAAATGAATTTTTAAAATATAATTTATTAACAGAGAAAGAGAAATGAATGTTGAAAAAATAAGAAATTTAACATAAATTTTAGAGAAGGTTTGGTATTTTATCTTCTTCTTGTTTTTTTTTTAAAAAATTAAACTTTGATAAATTCATACAATATTAAATAAAAGACAGATATAGGAGCTTGAACAGATATTTTAATGGGACACGTGAAGATAAATAGTGAGTTTGATGAGTAGGCAAGTTTGGCATTATGATCAGTACACACATGGATGGTTCTGCTTCGATGAAGACTTGCAGCTGTCAGGGACAATGGACATTCGGTACCTAACTTTTTTGCTGGCATGTTAGTTTCCTGACAGTTTTTGAGGTTCTACGCGTTGATTTGGTCCGAAGATGCAAACTGAAGTCACCCATGAATTAATATCGATGCTTCCATGAACTTGCAGTCCTTCTGCATTTTGGGAAATATTAACGAGGGTGATTTTGCATAGCCACAAACAAGTTTTATGAACATATATACGAACTATTTGCATTCAGCGAAGAAAATGTTAGCAATAAAGTTGATTGATTTGAGCTTTTTCTCATATTAGCGACAACAGTATTGAATCTTGGCTTTTCAATACCCACGAGATTAGAGTTGGTGGCTAGAGGATCTTATATTAGGTTGATTTCCTCGTAGTTTCAACTGCAATACATTGTTCAAAGGGAAGAATATTGATTTTGAAGCTTTGCTTTAATGGCTAGGAGGAGAAGGTTCATTCCGAGCTTCACCTTGCTCGCTGCTTGACTCTTACAGTACTTCAAAATGAAAATTCCAATCTTTAACCCGCAGTGTTTCCTTGGATATGGAATATTCAAAATTTTTGGGAAATCTCAATTTAGTTTTCGACATATTGTTAGGTTATAGATTTTGGATTTTATGAATTTTATTTTGATATTAGAACACTTCCATCTATTTATTTTTAGTGACAGCTAAGAAATTCTATGATATTTACTTAGGAAGTTTTCATAAATCTGAAACATCAAATTAAATAAACTCGAATATTTCATATCGTTTTGATGTGAAAAATAATTTTAATACCAACATTATCAGCACGAAAAGTAGTCCAGGGGCGGAATTAGGAGGAAACAAGTAGGGACCGGCCCTGCAAAACATTTTAATTTTTTTTATATTTAAATATAAAATAATATGATATAAATAAAAAAATTTTTTAATAATATATCTTGTTATATTAATTTTAGCATTTTCTATTAAATATTACTAGCTCTGTGTTTGATGATAGTAATCTTTTTCCTAAAATTATTGATACAAAGGAAAAAAAAAAAAAACACCAAGAGGAATTTACTATAACTTTCATTTATGAACTAAATTAAAATTAGATGAACAAGGAAAGGAAATGATATTGTCTAATATCAATTATATTTTAATAAAAAATAATAAAATCAAAAAGTTTAAGACCCAATTGATAGTCAATGAAGTCCTGCGTTTTAGACTATATTGAGATTTCTGTAAAATCTTACATGTAAGGGAAGGCTTGCTCATCAATAGTCCTTTAGTCTTTTAACATATTTAGTTTTACATCAAAATCACCACGTCATCTCATGTTTTTAAAACATTTAGTTAAGTGTTTTTTTTTTTTTTTCCGAACTCAAACAAGAAAGATTAGGTCACAAGTGGGCTAGATCCTAGGGTGGTCCTAGTTTTAAAATAGTGCTTTAAATCCTTCCTCTTGAGAGTTGATTTAAAACATGCGGCGTTGTAAGATGAGAAAAGTCTTGAAGTCCTAAAAACGATGAATTCGTAAAAATATAAATAATTTATTTAATATTACGAATGACTGATTAAGTAGCAACCGGATTACTCTTTACCTTCCATCCATGCAACGAATCCAATTTTCAAGAACACATCTGAGATCGTAACTTTTGTTTTCCGATCCCAACAAGCCCATAACTAACTTCGGAAATTTTCAATATATGGCCTACGGTGGTGGCCGGAGGAAGCCGGGCGGACGCCCCCGTCGTGTGATGTCAAAATTTCCCGTTGTCATGAGTTAACTTCAAGTTTCCAGGTAGCTTCAGTGTGGATTCACAGCAGTCAGACGAAAAATACGATGTTCCAAGTGTTGGATTCCAAATTTCAACCACGTTGTTAATGCCTCGAATCTTAAATTTCAACCTTTTTGAAACAACCCATTTTGGCAAACAGCCTCAAAGCAAGACTTGACAAGCCGCAAATAAGGAAGTCATGGTCGCCTGCATGTTCATAAGCCATTGCACTGCCATAGACAGGCAGCTACCTTTTCCTTTTCATATTATATTTCAAGTGATTTTAATGCATCTTACATTTCTAGGTCAGAATTAACGTTGTATATGAGAAGATGAAGAGAGGGGAAGGGAAGGGAAGTGGGAGTAAGGAGAAAGAAAATGAGATGAATTTACCAACATTTTATTTCTGTTTTAATGAGTGGTAAAATTAATGGGGGGGGGGGGGGTGAAAAGAAAGTTTATTTTTTCAATAATTTAAATGGAAAAATTTAGAGGGGAATTTTCTGAAAGTTGAACTACTTTTTTTCAATAATTTCCTACTTTTTCCATCCACTTTTTAAGAAAATTCTCCTTCATTTTCCTCTTTTCAAATAAGAGAAAATTCTGTTTTGCTTCCTCCCTTTTTCTTTCCTTGCATTTTCCTCCGCCCTAAACACTGTAATTCTACATGTGGTTGAAAATCCTAGGTGCTCTTGAATAAATATATATTTTTTTAAATTAGATATAATTAAAAGAGAGAAATACTAAATAAAAATATTCTTATCCTTTTTAGATCATGAGTTTCATTTTTTTTTTTAAATAGACTCAAGAAATAACTAATAAAACACCAAAACCATAAAAAAAAAAAAAAAAAATTTGTAAGTAGAGGCAATGTACTGCTCTCTCTCTCTCTCTCTCGTCAAGATTTGATTACTCAAAGGAGAATCCATTACGAAACTCAGAACAAAGCCCACCCATCATCTCAAAGTTGATGATTTACTATTGGGCTGATGGGCCTTAAAGAAATCGTTACCTAATTAATAAATATAACAGAGCCACTTTACAGAGTGAGCATATATTATTCTGAAAGCCCAATACATTGAGCTTTTTTTTTTAGAATAATTATTCCTGCTGGATTTCCACAAATTTGGGGCATGAATTAGGAACCTCGATTTGTGGGCACTCGGTTTACCTACATAAGAGGCATATTTTCTGAGAATTTTACAGCCACCACGTCCAGAGAATATTTACTGCTACAATCATCATTAAAAACAATTTTAATCTTCGAAAATTGAAACAATTTATTGGAATAAGAGTGTCCTGGCACAAAACTTAACCAAAAAGAAAAAAAACCACTCTACTTTTTAGTTACTCCAATCCTCATGAGAGCAAAGAAAGCGATCAGGCGATAAACCACAAGCATAATCCCTAACGCAACCGCACCAAGAACTTGGCCATCAAGCCCCACTTGTTTGATTGCAGGGTAATCTCCAACTAAACAAACTCCGCCAGCACCACCACATGGATAGGTGTCTGTGGGCTTGAATTGAGACCCCAGCAACAGCTTGTATGTGTATTGGCTAATGGAGATGTACTTCACCCAGCTGATGAAGGCAGGGACGTGTGTAACATAGTATCCGCCGGCGAGCAGGAACGACAGCATGACCACCGATCCCATTATGGTTGCAGATTTCTGGTTCAACACCAGAGCACCAAGTGCTAGCCCTAGACCGCCGGATACTAACACAGAATACAAGAGAACGAACAAGGTATGCAGGAAGTTTCCTGGTGTGCCTTTAAGCCCTGCCATCCAGTAGGTTATACTTACAAAAATGGTAGGGAGGACGAGCTCCATCGGGAGGTCACTGACAATCCTTGACATGAAGTATGATGACAGTCGATACATGCCGGAAGATCGTTCCTTTTCGAGCATGCTACGTTCTTGGGGGAAGGTGAAAATAGCTTGGAATAAAGGGAAGAAGCCCCAGAATCCTGAGTAAAAGAAGAGGAGCCCCATCTGCATTTGTATTTTCGAATACATATCGTTATTATACTGAAATAGGTCAAAACTAACTCCCTGTTGACGAACCTGCTCTCAGGAAATGTTAGATTGTCGCAAAATGTTACCTGATCTTGTAGATGGGATACATCAGATTGCCACCACAGAAGCCCCGAAAGGAAAGCAACCACCAAGACCTGAGCAATCTTGAGGCCGGAGAAGGAGTCATGCTTCCTTTCTTTCACTCCTCTTCTCAACAATACAGAAAACTGTTGCCACCAAGTTGTTGCCCACCGTGCAACTTTCTGATCATTTAATCCATCTAGAGGCTGTTCATCAATGTCTTGAACCTCTGACTTCAACTTGTTTGCAAGATTGCTCTTGTAGGCTGACACTAGATTCTGCTTGACTGATCCAGGAACCTCACCATTTGATGATACACCTACAGCAGCATAAGAATACAATGTCCTCATTGATCGTTTGTAATAATTAACTAATGCCCAAGTTCAACCCATGAGCAATATACCAAATTCCTTGAGTTTGTACTAAATCCATTAAATAGAAGCAGCTTCTCCGGCCCCCTGTTTCAAATCTATATCTGTCAACCCAAGCATCTCTTCATTATCGCCCTCCCAAAACTCTTGTACAATAATGAAACTATATAATATTGTTTAATTATTATATATATTAGGTCCTTAATTAAACTATATAGTGTGGACTCACTTAATGTTTTATAGGGCAGCCCCCGGAGAAATTGGAGATGTGCATGAATGACACGAGGGATTCAAGCCAAAATTAATATACAACAAAGCAACCTAGATAGTCTACTATATAGAAATCTGTGAACGCAGGAAATTGGAAACCGCCTAGGAAACTTGGAGAAAGTGAGTTAATTCCAAGTCCAGCATAAACACTTAATCAGATACCAACTAACTAATTACGAACTTAGAGAGAACATTAATTCCACTTGAATTGCCTGGATTTGGAAACATTTCCTAGGTATGTTCAACAATTTCCAATATTTTTAACGAGTTTCGACATGGCTTTAATTTTCCACCTGAAACTTCTCCAAATCTCAACACTGCATGGGAACGTTTTCTGATCAAACATGCTGCCAAGTGTCAAAACCCATCTTATCCATTAATGGAAAGAAAACAAAAATGGATGCAGTTCATACAACACGCAAGGCAGACATTGATTCCTGTCCTTTAAGGATATCGACAGTCTGATTTTAAAATGAAACAAAGTGGGGCCATATATCTATTTTTGGAATGCTAAAATGCGTGCATGAAGTTTGGCTTTTAATCACATTGCTAATTAGAAACTTTATTAGAAACTGAAATACGTACCAGAAATTAAATCAGCTAAAGCTTAAAGCTACACACAACCAGCTACTTAAGTATTTTAGACGCAAAGCGCTATAATTAACAACCACTAACAAAGCACGCAAAACATTTTCAAGAAACATAGAAACAACAAAAATCACTACTAGCTAACGTTATTAGTAAAATTCCTCTATACAGTACATGTATGATATACCACAAGCACTGTCTTTTAAGGAGATTAAGAAAAAGATTAGTATAATTTCACATACCATTTGCAAGGTCCAAAAGGAAATCAGCAGGATTCATGGGAACCGCTGGAGCATATCCATTGCTGGAAAAGTAATCCATAACTTGCGATCCTTCCCCAAAGTACAGTGGGCTGCCTTCTGATAACAGCAAAACCTTGTCAAACATGTAAAATAACCTACTTGAAGGTTGATGGATGGTCATTACAATTGTTCTTCCTCCTTTTGCCAGCTCCCACAAATTGGACACAATTCTTTGTGCTGTTGTAGAATCAAGACCTGATGTTGGCTCATCCAAGAAAAGAAGGCTAGGGTTTATGAGCATCTCCTGTCCTATACTAACCCTCTTTCTCTCACCCCCAGAAACTCCTCTCATAAATGGGCCCCCAATGATGCTATTCTTGCACTTGGTTAAACCTAGTTGAGTAATCACAGATTCTGCATGCATGATCTTTTCTTCTTTACTAAAATTATTTTCTAACCTAAGAAGGGCAGTGAAAACCAAAGTTTCTGTCACTGTTAAATGAGGGTAAAGAACATCATCTTGAGTAACAAATCCCATGTTCCTTTTCATTGAGTTGGAGAAGTTCTTGCCATTATAGCTTATGTTCCCATCAAGTAGTCCTCCAAGTTTGCCTCCTAATGCGGTTAAGAGAGTTGTTTTCCCACTGCCTGATGGACCGAACATGGCTAGCATTTCACCAGGTAGAACCTTGCCTGTGATTCCCTTTAAGATAACCTTTTCTTCTGCTTTGACAATCTTTCCACAAAAACCTGCTTTCGTAAGTCTGA
This sequence comes from Populus alba, assembly GCF_005239225.2. Classification (NCBI taxonomy): domain Eukaryota; kingdom Viridiplantae; phylum Streptophyta; class Magnoliopsida; order Malpighiales; family Salicaceae; genus Populus; species Populus alba. Next base: position 15,155,137 of record NC_133294.1, on the reverse strand, counting down.
CCTTGTAGACCACATCCTCAAACTGCACGTTTAATCAAAACTAAAACTGCCTTAATAACGCAAGAAATGGATAAAAAAAACAAAAAAAACAAGAAAACATGCAAAGAAACGATCATTTAATAATCAAGCCATTTATATGAAAAGAAAAAAGACACTAAATTAAATTAATGGAAAGAGAGAATTCTTAAATTCTCATTCATCAGCACGTACCCTCAAAGAAACAGCCTTAGTTGCTTTCTTGAAGATGGTTGAGACTCCTGGTTCTTCCTCATTCATTGCCTCTATGTCAGCCTTCTCTTGTTCCATGCTGATCCCTCAATCTATCTCTAACTCCCCTAACAAAAAAAATAACAAAAAAAAAACCTCTCTTTCAATATATATTCTTAAAACAAATGACAGAGAGCCAAGATCCTCTTTTCTTTCTGTCAATGTATATGTAGAAGCACGTATTGTATGTAACACAAAAGTTGGGGGGGCGGGGAGAAGAGAGAGGAGGAGGCTAATAGGGTTCATGCGAGATAAATGAGAAATAGAGAGATCAGTAGGGCTACCTGATCAAACAAAGGGAGAGATACTTGGCTTTTCAAGAGGACTGTTAACTTGTTGAGCTATTCACGGCTCTATATACTTTGGTTTTAGTTTAATTACCATAATTTTTAGTAGTTTGATAAATAATTATACTCCGATACCTTAGTACGTGGCTCAGCCACTCAACTGGTGGCCCTTTTTTCGTTTTTATTATTATTTCTAATAGAGGTTATAGAAGGCCACTCACCTCAGTTGAGAAGCTATGCCTTAATAAGAGTTCTTGCATTTGGTGCTTCCTTAGCTTTTCTTCTTTTTCCTTTCCTTTTCTTCTTCTTCATTTTTTTTTAATTATTTCTAATAGAGGTTATAGAATGCCATTCAACTCAGTTGAGAAGCTTTGGGATCTCACCTTAGTATGAGGTTTTTTCTTTTCCAGAATTTTGTCCTTGTAAAAAAATATTGTGCTTCTTGCAAGGATTATGTCTTTTGAAGAAATTTTATTGAACTCAATATGTAACTAGTCAAATTATCATGCTATTTTAATTGTACATGTCATAACCCAATTCTAAGTTATTCCTCAAAAATCAATTCATTTTTTTTCAAAATAAAATAAAAACTAATAATAAAGATTGGCAAGGCGGAGAAAGAAAATTGGGGAATCTAGTTGTAATTTTTAAGGAAATTCAAGGTCTAATTGTACCCCATTATGCCCAAGAATGAAAAAAAAATGTAGATTCAAGGTCAAATTCAATGATTATTGGACGAATTTGCATAAAAATTAAGTCCAATGAAATAATTGATTTTTTAATAGGCCAATTTGAATTAATCATGGGCTAAATTAAATTTTAATCATGTTTAAGAATTAATTTGGGTCCAATTGAAAGATTTAATTAAGTGCAAGGACTTAATTATACTTTAAATGGGTCAAATTAATTTTATTTGGGGCTTAATTGGTGAAAAACTAAGTTTGGGAGCCTAATTTGGGCTTAATTGAGAATATTAGAATTTTAAGAGACCAAAATTAATTTTTACCAAGTTAATTGATTGAAATTAGAGGTCAAATTGCAAGCAAATTGAATCTTTGGGGTTAATTAGGGATTAAATTGAAGAAATTGACAGCCAAGAACCAATCCGAAAAAGGCGCTACAATTTGGGGGGCTTAATTGACAAAAACCGGGGGGGGGCAATTGAAGAAATTAAAAGTTTAATGGTCAATTAGAGGTTAAATTGACAAAATCTGAGATCAAGGACCATATTGTAAGAGGCGTGTAACTTCGAGATTCCAATTGAAGTTCAACAAGAGCTTAATTGCATTAAATCAAAAGTTTGGGGTTAATTAGAGGTTCAATTGAAATTAATTGAAAGATGGAGGATTAAATTGAAATTCACTTTAAATCCCTAATTCAAACCTAAAACGACGCCATTTTGAAAGAAAAAAAGAAGGACCACACGACGCATCGTCTGGTCACTATTCATTGTCTTCCTCATTTTACCAAAAAGAAACAACGTGGGAGCCTTATTTGTAGGTGCATTTAATGCTTGATTTCTCCATCAAATCAAACCAAACTTGCACGAAACTGATCCCCGACAATTCCCTTACAATCCCATATGAACGGTTCAGGATGAATGATAGCACGACAACGCCGGCAACGACGTGAAGAGGTCAACTCAGACAGCCTTTTCCTGTAGATTTGACAACTCAGGGAGGCTACTTTGAACCAATGGTTGGAATCCTTCCTAACATAATCAAAGGCTTAAATTTTACCTCGGTGAAGACGAGATTACCCTCTTCCACCGCTTATAAATAGAAGCAGAGTTGATGGCCTGAGGGAGGAGAAAATCGAGTCCAAAGTTGATAAAAAAAACCAGCCCCACTACCCTATTTCTACAGTTTTTCTCTCCCTCTCTCTCCCCGCCGTTCCAGCCTCCAAACATAACCACCATTGGCTTCTCCACCACCACCTCCACCACAGTAAGCCACCAACCGGCCACTGTGAACCCTTCTCTCTCCTTTGTAAACCGGTTTCATTGCATACGGCTAAATCTCAAAATTTTTCCAAGCATATTTTTCATAAAAAAATAAATAAACAACAAAGTGCAACTTTTCCATGTTTAAAAAACAAAATCCAAAAATGAATATCGTAACCAGTTTATGATTATCCATTAGGATTTGGCTAACATGTCAAAAATCTTTTTCCAATCTTTTTTTAGGATCCAAATGTACAAACTTTAATATTTGTTGGGTGTAAAATTACATAATAAAGTACACCCTCAGGTATTAAAGATATAAAGTGTAAAAATACGATGCTAAAGTTTAGATTTTAGAATGGTTAGTATTTAACCCAATCAGGTAAAGACTTTCTCATGAAGAGAGATCTACGTTAAGCTTTAGAAAAGACCAACGAATAGAAACTTGACCTATAAAAACAATCAAACAACAGTGCAGCTTACCTTAAGTAGGGTGCACTAGGGATGATGCGTCTTTCCCTTCCACAACCAGTCTCTTACTCAGACTCTCGCAGACTATAGGTTCCTAGTGACCATAATACAAGGTGGCGACTCCTAAATATTAATCATAATTTTATGATTAAATCCAAAAAATCCTTCCAAACACACACAATACCTCACACCGGAGGCACGACAAAGAGCCTTCATCATCGCTAGATGACATCGCCCTCTCCCGCAACAGTATATAATCAAAACTTAACAAAAAAGCAAAGTAGATGAAAATTTCCAATTGTAACTCCACCTCTAATTTTGTAAACCTAATTTCTAATTCACTCATTTTATTAATCAACAAGAAAAACCATCAAAAGTTTACAACTTTGATTTCAATTCTTGTTTTTTCGTACTTTTTACCACAACAAATGTTAAACAGATCAAAACTCATTTTCTTGGTTATATTTTTGTATCTAAATCTAATTCATTCATCGCTATTTCTTTTTTTTTTTATGATTCTTATATAATATCAAGATACTCATACCATTTTTACATAAATAGAAAGACTTTTTTCAAACAAAGAAGGATAAAATTGAGAAAAAAAAAATCAATTACACAAAAGGATCCAAAAAAAATTAGCAATTAAAAGAATAAGGATAAAAAATAAATTAGAGGACAACAATAATTCTTTTATTGAATGGTGAAATTGAAACGAGAAATCAATATAATAAAATGACAAAAAAAAAATCAAAAGAGTAGGAATCGAATTAAAAAAAAAAAAGAATCATAAATTTTGGATTGAAGGACAAAATTAAAAACAAATAAAGATTTTACAAAGGAAAATGAAAGAAAAATTATAAATCAAAAGAATAAGAACAAAATTAAAAAATATATCACAAATTAGGATTGAAAGATGAAATAAAAAACAAATAAAAATTATACAAAAGGATTAAGAACAAAAAATAAAAATAAAAAAGAATAAGGACCAAATATATATATATATATAACAACATGGAATTAAATGATGAAAATAAAAACAAATAATTTTTTTTTATAAAATATCCAAGAACAAAGATTAAAAGTCAAAGGAATAAAGATATCAAAGTTAAAAATACTAAGAACCAAGAGGATAACCATGAAATTTTAAATGGCTATCGTGAATTTCAATAGGAGAAAAGAGAAAAGAGGGAGCAAAAAAAGCATCGTCGACACCAAATTATGCCACCTACACTGCTACATGCCGCTTAAACAAGAAGAGAACGCCTTGAAGATTTCAATGACATGATAAAAAGGAGTTTTTGCCTATATGGAGGCACCGTACGCGTTGCTAGAAAACCACGAGTTCCTCTCATACGCTGACGAGTGTGACGCATGCACTAACAACTTCTTGATTAAATTATTATTTTATATTTATTAAAAGAATTAATTACTCTCAATCAACTTCATAATAACAAATGAACCAAGTTGCAAAGACAACAAAGCCAAAATACATAAGCTTTTAAATTTTTAATTTTTAGAGGAAGAGTCATTTTACCGTGAAAAAATAAAAATGACTAAAAGACCTATTATGCTAGCTCTAAAAAAATATACCTTTAAGGTTAAATGAGTCATTCCACTAAGTTTAAAAAATAAAAAAAAAACAATTCTACCCCCAATACCTTTTATAGAGAATGTTAGGAGCCAAAACTAATAAAATTCCCTCCATTAATAAATTTGATTGTTCTCCATAAAACAAGAATTAAACCTAATATTTTTTATTTTGTTTTGTTTTAAAGAGCTATAAAAACTATCCAAGTAATGAAGAGTCAGTTCGAGAAAAAACTAAAAAAGTTAATTAGACTTATTTCATGGGCTAGAGAAGACAATAAGTTGGAAAAATTATTCTCTATGGATTAGCACCAAGCGCAAAGTTAAGGCTGACAAAAAATAATTTCTTATAATTCAAAAGATTATTTAAAATAAATTTAAACTTGGCCTCAGACTCGGCCTAAAACTTGAGCTCGAGCTCGACCAAGCGACATATATATGTGGGTTTAAATTAAAAGCCTTTTTTGCTTAGATTATCTTCCTTTTAAATACTTGGGTGTCATTTGAATTCAATCTTAACTTTTCACATTACCACTAAATAAATAACTAGAAAAGTTTATATTTTTTTTTTCTTTAGTGGAATATAAGCTTTTAGAGAGTTTTGAAGATTTCTTATTTATTCATAATTTATTTAACTCATGTTAATTTAGTAAGAATAATTTAGATGATTTTTTTATATATAAATTATAGGCAACCTTTTTGTAAAGGTACCCTGAGGGTGTAATCAATCTCCTAACTATTGTTTAGGTGTTAGGTATTTTTCTTGACTTTTAACTTAAAAAAAATTTATGGTCGTTATATAAAATTTCTTCTTCATCTTATAATGAAAAAGAAAAGCTGAAGAGAACAAAAACAAAGAAAAAAAGAAAAAAAAACACTTGAAATTTGAACTTCCACATGAAGACCATCAGTTGAGAATGGTAGCTGGTACGTGCACACCTGTGTATCTTCATTGAATCAACTGGTAACCTCTTAGAATCACATGATCCTCTCAAGTTCATAAAGCCTGGCTGATGATGACAAGATAATCCAAGAAGAGAGAGCAATCATCAGAAAGGAAATGCAAGAGAAAGAAAGATGAGCTTGGGAGTTGAAATAGTGATGGCAGTGGTGGGTCTGTGGGCTTTTGTTTTGCGGCCATTGACAATGAGGTACGCAGGAGAGATGGTGGAAGTGATGGGTTATGCGTTGTGGCAGATGATCAGAGGGAGGCCCTCTGTTAGTCTCTCTACTTATCTTCCCTATTCAAACTCTTTTCTTCACTAATGGCGGATCACTACTTCAAATCAAGTCGAAGAAAGAAGCTGAGATGCAGAGCACAAGTGATAAAGTTAGCTGCTTTGCAAAATTTTCTTGTTAGGTAGCAGGGTTTTCAAGGAAGAGTTTCTAAACATTAATCCCTGTTTTTTTTTTTTTTAATTTGTAGCTTAATGAAGTGAAATAATTTTTAATTTCTAAACATTAACATTGATGAATTTTTCTTGTGCATGGTAATGAAATCTTTATGTGAATTTTACCTGTGCACGGAGTGTATATCTCTCTTATTAGTGAAAGTGAAATAATATCCTTCACATCTCTTCATCCTATAAGCGACTTCATTGAAGCCCAGTCCATTAAGAGGTACAAATAGAGTATATTGAATAAATAATGAAACCCTCGTAATTTTTATCCGTTGGTGAGTCATTCAAGGATTAGGTTTGAATCTAAAGAAAGAAACGTAGAACACAAGCAGCTGTTTAGATTTAATGATTGTGAACAAGTAATTCTTCTTTCCAGTAAATTAAAGCCCAGGAGTAATCTTATGGCAGAAGGATCGAAGACTATCCTCCTCACGAAACTTGGAAGTTTTGTTATGCCTTCCACTAATCACCACCCCCGCAGCCGCACCCCCCCCAAAAAAAAAAAAAGATTTAGTTATCCATCTGAGGCTATAATAAAAAAATCACCCCCGTCTCTCTTGTTACAAGAATATTTTAGTTATTTCACAATAAAATTAGATGAAAAAAAAATTTATTTATCCGTAATTAATTTAATAATATTTAACGAGCCTAAAGACTTCCATGTCTCCAATATTGAGAAAGATCATAAAAACATAATGAACAATATTTTTACTCATAAGTTACAATATATATCCTTCTTGTTTTAGCTTTAACTAGTACATCGTAAAGTGATTATTTTTAGTTCGGTTCAATTTTTACCTAAAAATATAATCAAACCAAATTTAAAAAAAAAAACCCAAAACCGGTTCAAACCGGCCAGTTTTGATTGGTTATTTTAGACCAAAAACCGAAACCCAACCAATTGGCTCGGTTTTTTCTGGTTTGGCTTGGTTATTAATTTTGGTTTAGTTTTTTCAGTTTCAAGCTTATGAAACCTAAACTAAACTGGTCGGTTTTTTTAAATATTCTAATCGGTTTTTTTTTTACGGTTCGGTTTTTTCAGTTATTTATTTTCCTGTTTTCTTGATTTAATCAGTTTTTTATTTTTGTTCTCTCACCCCTAGTCCATTGGTCTATGCTCCACTACTAGTTAGAAAAATAATTTTAAATGTAAAAAAATATTAAGAGCGTGAAAAATTTTATACAGTGTTATTAAATCTAGCCAAACTGGTTAATTTTGAAACCTTGTGATATAGCTCTTTGCCTAACTTGACTTTCTAATTAATCTACATGAAAGCTAGCTCGAATTAAATTGATTGATTTCATGGATCCAAATATAATCTTAATAATGGTAAAAACATGACCTAACTTTTAAAAAAACTTTAAGATAACTTTTAAAAAATATTGAGACAATGACAAATTAGATTGATCTTAGTCCCCCAACAATACGTGTCATGGACTATATTAAGTTTAATAATTTTTTTAAAAAATAATTTTTAATTATATATACAAAAATATATGCTCACAAAATTCAGCACCAACCTAAAAATAGACACATATTTGAGATAGTGATAACCCTATAGAAAGCAATAAAAAAACAAATCATGTAGTTTATTTCTCAACTAATCTAATATTGAAGGGGAAAAAATGAGAAAATTTAAAAAAAAAAATCAAAGGACCCAAAACAAAAAATTTCATATATATCTAGTTCGTAAACTCATCAAATCTATAAACCAAGTTACCCGGGCTAGCACATCAAACCTATGAACTAAATTATGGACTCTAACGGGATTATAATTTGTTTTGTTTTTCAAACTATCTTTTATTTAAATATATGATAAATAAGTAGAAGATTGCTAAATCAAACACCAACCAATACTAAGATGTTGAAATAAACAAAACAAAAGAAATTTAACTCACCAGACCTATGAACTAGGTTAACCAGCCAAACCTGTGAACATGTCCACAGATTTTATAAAGTTTAATAATATAATTTTTCTCTAAAATTATTTATTTTACTGAATGAGGAATAAATTGACGGGAAAAAGCCATGTTTAATTACAAAAAAAAAGAAGATAAAAATTCACCAAACTCATAAATTAAAGCATCCTGGATTACCCTATTAAACTCACAAGCCACACTAACATTATAGAAAGACAAAATAAAAAAAAGGTTGGCGTTATTATTATCATGATTACTATTATTGTTGTTGTTATTGTTGTTGTTACTGTTTTTGTTGTCAGCCTTGTTAGCATTATTAATTTTCATTATCATAACTATTATCATTACTACTATAAATATTATTATAATTATTACTATTATTATCATTATTATAACTATTACTATCATTATCAATAGCATTAATAATATTGTTGTTGTTGTTTTTTATCTTTACCATTATCGATAATATCATTATTATTATCTTGATTATCATTGATATTATTATCACTATTTTTTATATTATCACTATAATTATTGATATCACAACCATCCTAATAAACTATTACTATCGTCGTCATCGTTGTCATCATCATCATTATTATTCTACTAATATTATCATTAGTTACTATTATTCCTATCATCATTATTGTTACAACTAAAATTACTATTAGTAATAGTATTACCATTAGTATCATAATTATTACTATTATTGTAATTATTACTTTCAAGAAAAAAAATATTATTACTACAATTATTATTACTATTAGCAGTATTATTAGTATTATTATTGATTTTATCATCACTATTACTATTAATTTTTTAGTTATTATTATTATTATTATTATTATTATGAATTAGTATGATAGGTCTAGATCTAAGAAAAATATTTGAGATGGTTAGACTTAGTTAGCTCCTTAAAATTGTGACAACAAGAGATTTAATCGTTAGATCAAGTTCGGATTTTGACAAGTGATTTTAAAAGCAATTTTTTCTAAGGTAGCCACTACATCGTTAAACGGACCGTCAAATCTTTTAGAATCTCATTTTGAGCCATAATTGTCTTGTTATAGGAAAATTTTACTATTTTTCATATGTTTTTTTCATGAATTATATATTTTAATTTGGATTTTTCTTGTTTATGTTTTTTATGTTTTTTTATTCGTTGTTGCTTTCAAGTAGAGACAGGGTTTTCTAATCTTTTTAAAGGTCTTGTAAATCTATTAACAAGGTGGTCATCATATGCTATATTTTTTAGATAATAAAATAATAAATTCAGGTTCACATCTATAAATCTTTTCACTTATTAAACCTTAAGTGTTTTTTCTTGCAATTGTTATGTTGTCTTTATCCTACTTAGCATGCACCAACATCATAATTAAGTGAAATTAAAATGTAAAGCTCTAGCGGCGGGCATATCAGGGAATCCCAAGCAAGTTATATATATATATATATATATATATATATATAGTTTTTGGATTCAAGGAAACCCCACCTACTGGAAAGCGCACTTTGTGGTCCCAGTTGAGCGAGTAAAACCCTGGTTGTCCCAAACTCTTACAAGAGATGCACGTCCTGACTCGAACTCGAGACCTGCTATGCAGATCTCAAGCTCTTTGTCATCACGTCACGCTCCTTGGGACAAAACAATAGTATATATATATATATAGACAAGTAATATTAAAATATTATGTGTATATAAATTAATCCGAACATTCATGTTAATAAACAAAAAAAATACTATATGGACTGACAAAACAATACGGGGCATAAAACTTTTAATTTTATTACATTTCTATGTTAATTCTTACATAAATATGGAACTATAGAGCTACATCTTACAATATTAATGGATACAATTATTTATTAAGCTTGCTACTTTGAGCTATGACTTATTACAAAGAAATAAGTGAGTACAATTAACTAAATAATCAAGTAAATAATTGTTTTAACATTTTTTTGATAAATGAAAGATTGGTTTTACAATTTATTAACACAAATTGAATGATAAACAGGCAGCAAAGGCTTCACAATGGACGATCTCTCGGTCGCATTGGAAACCTTCATCTCCAATGAAAGAGACATGTACTAGACATGCAATATTGGAGTGCCTTTACGGCGCTGCATCTGCTTTTCGCTCTCAATCTCAAGTAAGGTTTTGATGACAATATCCGATGCGCTTGTTACAACGTCCGACCAGTTCCTGGAAATCACAAAGGTAAAAACGTGAAGAAAAATCCAAATTTCACAGTAAATTGTTCAATTTGAAAGTGAAAATCCAATTTCCATCAAAACAACAGAGAGAAGGTTATGGTGATCTTTACCCTTTCAAGGAGTCGAAAGTCAGTCCTACAGTGTACTTAGCCTCTTCAATAGCCCAGTTAAACCTCCGTATATCCTCCATAGGACATTTTCCATTGTTCACAACACGAAGCTGTGAGGGCTTAATGTCACAAAAGATTGGAATTACCTTTTTCCTTGACTCCATAATAAGAGCTAATTCATGAAGACAGAAGTATGACTCACAATACCGAGGAGAAAAAACAGTAACACCAACCTTACATTTCCTTATTGCACCATTGATATTATCAAACAACTTATCTCCTGGCTTCATGTTCTTGTTGTCCAAGAAAGGATGCAGTTTTAGCCGGGAAAGGTGATCGTAAAGCAAAGTAGCAACCGTTCTCTTTGTGTCGATCCCTCTGTGGTTAATGAAAACATCACAAGGTTTGGTGACACGATTTGCTATCTGGGTCAGGTGGCACTGGCGGAGAAATTGGGATGAGCGATGCATGGTTACTAGAGGAAAAATTTAGTTGCAGATCGTTCTCTCAGCAGATATATAATTTCTTTTCTTTTGCTTTGTTTCTTACAGCTTGTGTTGTTATTGTAGAAGGATAGGTTGATGGCTTTGCCTTATATAGAGGAAGGCCTGGGTCCTTGATTCATCTTGATTGACTGAATTACCTCTTCTGTTGAATTTGAAGGAAGAATTTCATATGAAAAGGTTGAAGATCAACACACAGCCGTCTATATGTTCGAATTGACAGAAGATGAAAACAAACAAAACCTTGACCGCCTATAGGGTTTAATTTCTGCTGGGAATCATGTTGAACCCTTCAAAGAAGTTATGATCTTAAATAATATATTTAAACTTCAAAGGCATGCAGGGACAGAACAATATATGTCAGCTTGACAAATACAGGCGAATGAGGAAGAAACTGCAAGAATCACGAGGATTAAGACTCTCAAGGGTGTTCAAAGTAAATGCCAATATTTACGTACTATTTCGTACTATATATTTTCTCTAATATTAATATAAGGACAGCTACCGCTCATTAACCGAATATCCATCTAAATAAATTTAATTCAGTTATTAACCTCTTTCAAGGGTTTGTTTGACTATAGGAAAATTCATCAATTAATTAATCTTGATGGACTTCATAAAATAAAACCTTTCTTACATCGTGCTCAAAGGGCTACAAACACGTATAAATTAGTAGTTATGTATCGAGTAATTTCTTAAAATAAAATAGATTCAATTCTCTATATATAATTTTAGTTATTATATAATATAACAAGAGAGGGCTACGTACCTCCAAGATGCAACAAGTATTTTAATTAATAAATAAAAAACAAAAGTGAGATGGAAAAGCCTATTGAAATTAAGATATATGGTTGCTATTAATTAATTATGCGCTGGTTTTGGTTTAAAATTTTAACTAATATACTAAAATATAATTATAAAAGTCTATTTTTTCCCCTAGATGTTTTATAGTTTTAATTCATAGTTATTATTTTTTTAGTTCAAGATAATAAACGTCTGTTTTGGTCCCTAGATTTTCTATACTTTTCATATTTTATCCTTTTTATTTTAGTTAAAGACAGTAAAAGTATATTCTAGTTCATCTCTTTTTCATATTTATATATAAAAAAATCAAATTATGTGGTGAAAACACAGTAAACAAATATACTCTCTCCCATAGGCATCACTTAACCCTCAAATGGTAGTTAAGTGTTAACCTACAGGGGTTAAGGCAACAACATATTTTAGAGTGAGGTTTTAAAATATTGAATTATTATTTATTATTGTTTTTACTGATTTCATTTAATATTGATTTAAAAACTATTGTGTCGTATCATTAAAACAAAATTATACACCTCCAAATTAATATCTTTAATACTTTTCCATTAATATATTTTTTTTATATCAATAACATTTATCAATAACCTTCAATTTTTAATTTTGAAATAGCCTGCCAATTGCAGACACGAATAATGGTTTTTAACCCAAAATAATGTGGAGCTTGTAGTGCAGGTTAATTAATTTTGACAAGTCATCATCTCAAGTAGTTGCTAAGCTAGGCTCCAACAAAAGTTGCGTGGAGCCTACCTTATTTTGTGTTTTCAACGTTGATTCTACTCTGCATGCCTTACTTATCAAGAAAGTTATTATTCATGTCATGCTCATGTCAGCATTTTCGGTTTGATTCAACTTTTATTTAAAAAATTAATTAATATTAAATTTTAAAAAACTAAAAAATTTAAATTAAAACCGGTTCAAATCAACTAGTTTCAGTTCGGTTCGGTTCGATTTTTTTAACAGAAAAACCAGAAAACCTGTATTATTGTTTTTTGAGCTTTTTCAGGCTTTTTTTAGGCTTTCTCATGGGTTTTCTGATGGGCTTGTAATTAATGTAAATATTATCTAATTTTTTTAAAAAATTCTATAATATATTTAATATTTTTTGTCACTAAATATTCATTTATATTAAATTATTAGTGCTAATATATATTGTATTTAATATGTTGCAAGTCTTTCTAATATTTGTGTTTTGGATTCCTCCTGCATCAAAGTTTAAATAAAACATGTACTAAATTAAAATTTAAATTACAAAGCATTTCCTTCAAAAGGGCTAAAAAAGAAACAACAAATGACATTGCCATAAAAAATGAAACACTTCATGCAAAAAATATAAATCTTCATTATGCACATCATCCCAATCAAAAAGCACATCAAGATGACAAGAACATTGCACTTTGATTCCGTAATACCATTGACATCAAAACCTGGAAATCAAGATCTAAAATTATAACATGATAAAATAAATTAGAATATGTAAAAATAAAAGGTAATATTTTACCATCAAAGTAACTTTTGAACTAATTATCATCCATTACTAAATGTAACTTTCCACCAAATTCTACAAAATAAAAAATTAGACATGTTAGATGATTGCAAAGAATTTAATTAATAAATTACAAAATAAAAGGTGCAAGTTTCTAAAAAAAAATTACCTTACTCAAGGTTTTCGTAAGTTTCAAGATCATTTATCAAGCTTCTAATATCAGTTGGAATTGATCCATGACACAACCAATTTTGACAACAAATGAGTGCTTGAATAGTTGCTGGAGATAAAGAACTTTGAAATTGATCAAGTACACGACCACCTGTGCTAAATGCTGATTCAGAAGCCACTGTGGATATAGAAATAGCCAGAACATGTTTTGCAACCTTTGAAAGTGTCTTATATTTCAAAGCATTACTTTTCCACCAACCCAAAATATCTAACTTATCATCATTACGATCCTTACAACCATCAATCAAATAGCTCTCAACCTCATTTTTATCTTCCACACTATCCACCTCCTACAAATATCTTTTGAATCGAGCCAAAGTGTTAACATCTACCTCCATATTATCAATAGAATTAACATCTTGTTTATGCCTATTATTATCCACCACTTCATCAATTTTCAAATAAAACTCATACAAGCTCACCAAAGTATCTTTCATCTTATTTGTTAGCAATTGTGCTTTGTCATAATCATACAAATCACCAAAACAAAATTTCACATATTTCAACTTCAAACATGGATCTAAGACATTAGCCACATGTAACAAAAAATTCCGATTTACTTCACAACCTCAATACTTCTCAAACTTTAACATCATATTCATCACCATTCCACTTAAAATATTATCTTTATTTTTACACAATTGCAACAAGTTTATATGCATGTAAATCAATTCATTGAAGAAAGAATTTGATGTGACATGCAATGAGCCAGAAAATCTCAATGTAACCATATAAAATATCTTTAAGAACTTAACCAAAGTTCTTGCATTTTCTCAATCCTCCAAACTAGGTGGCACTATATTTTTTTTTATTCCCCTTTGAATCAACCTCCAAAAAATAACTCATATACCTAGGATCTTTTTCACCTAACCTCACAAACACCTTTTCAAAATTTTCAGCAGCTTCTAGCATAAGATAAGTTAAATTCCATCGAGTTGCAACATCTAAGCACAATGATTTCTTACACTCTAAATGCAACTTTTCAACACACTTCTTAAATGCAAGATGCCTTGACGGTGAAGATCTCACAAACCTAATTGCATTTCAAATCTTAACAATTGAAACATTAATCTCTTTCAAGCCATCACATACAATGAGGTTTACAATGTATGCACAACATCTAACATGCATATGCTCATTTGACAATATATTAGTTGGCCAATCTTTCATCACATTATTTAAATATGAAATGGTCACAATATTAGAGCTTGCATTGTTTAATGTAATAGTCAACAATTTATCAATCCCCCACTCCAACAACAATTCTCAATAACTTGGCTAATTGTATCACCTATATGATTGAAAACTCGATAAAAATTAAGAATTTTTTTATGTAAATTTCAGTCATTATCAATCCAATGAGCTGTTAAACACATATTGTTAATATTTTGGATTGATGTCCATGTATATGTTGTTAAGCACAATCGTTGACCCCTAAGAGCTATCCTCAATCTATCCTTCTCTTCAACATATAATTTCAAACAATCTCTCATAATAATGAAACGAGAAGGAATGTCAAATTTAGGTTGTATAGTCCTAACAAACAATTTAAATCCCTGAACCTCCACAAAATTAAAAGGCAACTCATCAATTATAACTATATTTGCTAGTGCTTGTCTACATTCATCATAATTATAACCTATTGCCTTAAGACTTCCCATATTTTTTCTCCCAATTCACCCTTCTCTATCTTAGGTTCTAATATCAAAATCTTTTGTTTCTTATCAACCATAAAAGGAAACTTCTTACACACTTTTAAATGACTCCACATATGACTTATGCCATTAACAATAGTATGACATGCATAATGTTTTCCCAATAATTACATTTAGCTCTATGGGCTTTAGGATCAACATTAAGTTTTGTAAAGTGATCCTAAATTTATGACTTTTTTTTATCATCAGCATTTCTTTTCCTAAATGCAAGGACTTGAGGTTGTTTACCTTTTGTATCTGTGGTGGATCCTACATTAGTTGATTATGCGTTAGTTTTTAAAGTTGGAGAAGTGGTTGTTGTTGGTGTAGTACACATGGATGAAGCATTTTGAATTTGAGGAGTTTCCATCTATTATTACATAATGAAAACATGTTAAAAACTCATAATTTATAATAGACTTAAATGTTCTAGAATTCAAAGAAACTATCAAACTAACAGAAACTTAAATGTCAGGCAAAAACAAAAAAAAACAAAATGGAAAGTAATATCAGCCAAAACATCTGCCAATCCTAAGTTCACTGCCATCTGTCAAGCCTAAGTCTCAAATACACATTTCACACCATCAAATTGTCCTTGAAATTCTGATTAACAGTCTATTTCGAGATGCAATAGGAACAAATTTACATCCTATATTATAAAAGCAACAGATTCTTAGTCATTTTGAGAAATAGTAATAGATTTTATAGCAATAAGTTCACTGCCAACTACCAAGGCTAAGTCTCAAATTCACACCATCAAATTTTTCCTCATCAGATTTTAACAGATTTCTTTCTTTCTTTCTGTCTTTGAGGTGTTGTTTCAACTTTTTAAAAACTAATCCAGAAAAAAATCAACAACTAGTGATAGAAGTTTAAATATTCATTATGTTAATCAGAATTATTCACGTAATTAGTGACAGAATTAATGAAATTAATGATTAAATATAGGACACAAAATCACATTACACAAAACACATTACAGTATTACATAGAAATACAGAATGAATGGCAATGCGAGGCTTTACCCAGAATATACATTACACAGAACACACAAAAATAGAAGTTACAGAATCATATAGAATACACAGAATACAAAAAATAAAATAAAATCATCCCTACGCTAAATCACAGAATACACACATTACACAGATTAACATATTTATTAATGCAGAAAAAAATCAACCAAAATACACAGAATGCTCAAACTCTAATTTTTTTGTAAGGATATACCAACAAATACACAGAATCACAAAGCATATGTTAAAAAAAAAAAAACAGAGATTGACAGGTAAAAAAAAAATCATACCTGGTGTGAGTTGGGACACGATTCAAGTTTGGGTATTAAAGAAGGAGGGATTGGTTTGCAAGATTTGGACTCAGGAGACAAAATGCACAAAAAAAAAAAATCATCCCTACGCTAAATCACCGAATACACACTACACTGAATAACATATTTATTAATGAAAAAAAAATTAACCAAAATACACAGAATGCTCAAAGACATAGAATCACAAAGCATATGTTAAAAAAAAAAAAACAGAGGTTGACAGAAAAAAGAAATCATACCTAGTGTGAGTTGGGACACGATTAAAGTTCGGTGTGAAAGAAGAAGGGATTGGTTTGATAGATTTAGACTCTGGAGGTTCAATGTGCCGATGTGGTGTGTATCATGCAACTTGTGGTCGTGTGTGAGAGGAATGTGGCTAACTAGCTAGGTTGTTAGATTTAAAGATGAAGATGGTGTGGGAGAGCCAAAGAGGGAAATGGATGAAGAATCGAAGATGGATTAACTTGATTTTGTTACAGAGTGGGTGAAAGTGTGAATTGTGTGAGGTGTGACCGTGAGGATTAAAAGAGCAGCTGCAAGGAGTCGTTGGAGAGTGGAGAGTGTCTAAGGTTAATTAGGTTTTAGAAATTAGAACATGTTTTTTTTTTCATATTTATAGCACCCCTAAACCAAATCAATACGATTTGGTTAGGTTTTTCCGGTTTCAGGTTTCGGAAACCAAAACTGAACCGAATTGAAATTTTTTTAAAAAAGAATAATCATTTTTTTTTCATTTTGGTTTTTTTGGTTTTTTTTCTCGATTTACTCGGTTTTTTTGCTCATCCTTTCTCGCGTGATTTTTCTTGTATATTTTGACCAATTCTACGAATTCTTATTAAATAGTTAGTTCTTTTTAATAATGACTCAATATATATTTATATTTCTTAATATATCTATTATGTTTTTTATATAATATTTTATTCTTTAATTTGTATCTTTGTTACATTTCTCATTTAAATTGATAGAATTGTATTTTCATTATAAAATTGTCTTATAAATATATAAAGATATAAAAAAAAATTGTTGGGTTTCTGAAACATATGGACGTGATGAAAATGATAAATTTAAATCTTTCGAGAGTCTTAAGGATCCCGTTAGACAGATTTATGGTTGTTTAAGGTTTATATAAAGATTACCTGAAGATCAAATTTTATTTTTTACTTTGAATATTTGCTTCAAGAATAAGTTGTCGCAAACCATAAATCGTTCAATTGTCTGGTCTCTAATAGTAATTCACATAAATTAACAGTAAGAAATCTCTTAAACCCTTTTAGAAGAAAGATATTGTTATACCTTAGAGTTCTAAATCTTTTCTTTTTTTATTAATTAGATGTTTATATATTATACTCTACTCACCTTTTTCATCGCAGAAAATAGGAGGAATAACATTTTATTAATAGTGAAATCTAAAAAACCTTATAAATGGCAAAATATCAATGTCCCTTAAATAATATCACACATATTATTTTAGACTCATTTTAGAAATTTATTCAATCAAGTTCTTACTTGATTATTTCTAGGTCTGGATTTGCAATCCTCTATATTAATTACATTCTAACCCTCAATTTCTAAATATTAGTTATAATCAAGTCACACTTTATCAATCATATCATTTTAATTTCTGACTAATAATTTGTATGTGTATGACCCTTTAGGTTCCCCAATAAGTTGGCCCAAATAGAAATCATAATCCTAAAAAAATAGGATTAAACAAATTAATTTATACTTGAAGATCAAGTACAGTGTCTAGTAACCTGTCATAATTAATTATAACTTAATGAACTCAAGTCTAAGAATCACTTACACAACTGTCACGTGAGTATTTTCATAAAGACAAGTGATTTATCCATATGGAATTCTCATGCGAGTCAATTCAATGTACATGTCATCTGACAAGCACCTACATATTAGTTCTAGGTATCTCTCATATCTCAATTTATAAGAACAACTGCTTTCTTCATGGAGGAAAAAACATAATATGTATCATTCTCAACAGCTCTAATTAATGTCTAGCCTTAATATAGCATTAATCAGGAATATTTAAGAATAATGCTTTGATGCAATAGAAATTTCATAATTATAACAACTTTATAATTTATTTTGCAAAGTATTTTTGTCCTTGAAACTTTATCTTTACTCTAGATTCATTAATCAAATATTTAATGAATATTAAAGATAAATAATTTTTTATTAATAAATTATATATAAACACACACACACACACTTGAACAAAATCAATGCCACGTATAATCAATCTATTGGTTACAAAACATAAATGCTAACAAAAAATTACTCCAAATATTTTAAGAAAATGCAAAAAGATTCAAAATCGCTCAACCATTAAAATTTTAAGAAATAATTTTTAAAAAAAAATCTAAATTTCATCCATATATAGCTTAAAGGTATTTTCAAAATGAAAGATATAATTTTGATAATTTGGACAGAAAACTTTTGAAAAAAAGGTAAATTGAAAAAATTTATATTATACAAATGATATAATAGACACAATATATATATATATAATGAATATTTACCTAATTATATAAGGAGAAAATAAGTCATTTTTTATATATTATTTGGTTAACTAATTATAAAAATTTCAAAGAGGACTAGAAGAAAAGGACTTGTATGAAAATTAATAGGAAGAAATGAGATAGTATTAGTTTTCAAGACATATTCCTAACATTTTTTATTAAATTTTAGAAACGAGAAAGAAATTAGAAAGAAAAGAATGAGAAAAACTTTAGTATGTATGCAGAAGCCCATTAATCATTCCTTTCTACTTTCTTGGAACAGTCAGCCACCGACTTCAAAAATAATTTTATAATTTTTTTTACAAAGTATTTTTATCCTCAGAACTTTATCTATATTCTATATTCATTAATCAAATATTTAATTGATATTAAAAATAAATAAATTTTTATTAATAAATTATATATAAACACACACACATTTGAACAAAATCGATGCCACGTATAACCAATCTATTGGTTACAGAACATATATGCTAACCAAAAATTGCTCAAAATATTTTAAGAAAATGCAAAAACGCTCTACCATTAAAATTATAAGAAATAATTTTTAAAAAAATCTAAATTTCATCCATATATAGCTTAAAAGCATTTTCAAAATGAAAGATATAATTTTGATAATTTGGATGGAAAACTTTTGAAAAAAAGGTAAATTGAAAAAATTTATGTTATACAAATCATATAATAGACACAATATATATATATATATATATATATATATATGAAGATTTATCTAATTATATAAGGAGAAAATTAAGAAGTCATTTTTTATATATTATTTGTTTAACTAATTATAAAAATTTCAAAGAGGACTAGAAGAAAAGGACTTGTATGAAAATTAACAGGAAGAAATGAGATAGTATTAGTTTTCAAGACATATACCTAACATTTTTATTAAATTTTAGAAACGAGAAAGAAATTAGAAAGAAAAGAATGAGAAAAACTTCAGTATATATGCAGAAGCCCACTAATCATTTCCTTCTACTTTCTTGGAACAGTCAGCTACCGCCTTCAAAAACAAAGAATAATAAGAAAAAAGGGTATTTTCTCGAAATTACATGGGAGTTTAAGCGGAAATTGAGGGGGAAAAGTAAAATCAGTCAACCAGACCTTTTTTGCACAGTTGACTCGCAAAGAGGTCATAATTTGACATGGCTGACATATAAAATAAAATGTCGTATCCAAAGGAATGAGTGTTAGACATTTCAAGCCCACAATTTGCACATGATATTTACAACAGGCATCAATTTTAGGACGACTTTTCTTCGACGTGCTTTATGTGTATGTGTTCATTTAAGGCATTCAAATTTTAGAATTTTTAACTCTATCGATAAAATTAATAAGATAATTAATCGTTAACATGTCACGTATATAGGACGGTACAAGTTAACTACTCGAAATCTTTAATTAATTTGGTGATTTCTACCATAAAAAAAATAATTATTATTGATTTTTTTATAGAGAAATCATAATCATTTTCTAATTAAAAAAATGTAAATTAGTATGCTTTCCACGCCTAATTCATGTATTCTTTTTGGACAAATTGTGCAATGAAAGGAAATAGTGAATTAACACAACAAAAATAAATGAAGAAATAGCATATTTTTTTGGATACAGCAGTATAAAACGTGATATTTTATTAAATATTGCATTTATAAATTGCAACATGTTGTCTTTTTAAACCTCAATATTGATTTCTGAACCACAACAAAATTTAAATTGGTGACATGATTCATAATCAACACATCAATTAAATTCTAATACCATTAAGTAGGATGAACTAGTCGACCTATTCATAATTGTCAGTTAAAACGCCTGACCGATTGACACTGCAAAATAGAGGTAAGTTACTATGTGAATAGTAAATTTTTTAGATTTTAATTGGAGTTTACTTTTGAATCTACAAACTAGACAACTATGTATATTTTGACTCATAAAACATATTTAGAAGAAAAGGTTCTTAAAATCATAGATCTTGTGTGAACTGGTCGACCAGTTCATATATCTGTATCAACCAGTCGACCGGTTGAGTTAGAGGATTGGCCGGTAGTGAGGCTATTGCCCTTCTAAGCAGCAAATTTCCCCAACAAGTAAATCTAACAAAAACAAAACATTTTTTATAAGATTTATTATTTACTTTGTTAATTTGGCATTAAATTTAGTTAATGATTGTAGAGAGTTAAAAACTTTACAATTTAAAAAAAAAATTAGGCAGAGTTTTTCCTATATAAAAACTATACCTAAAATTTTATCCCACTTAAAATAAACCTGCAAAGAACCATAAAAACCAAACTCAATAAATTCTCACATTTCATAATCAGAAGTAGCCCTACAAATATAAATAAATAAATAAAATGTGTGTGTGTATGCAAAATAAATCTCAAATACTTAAATAATACAACATTCAAGTAATTGAAATTTCAAAATATATAAGCATAACTCATCTATCTATTTACATCGTCTACTAGATGATCTGGACTCATCAATAGCACAATTGAATCCAGCTCTTACACATCATCAAGAGTTAATCTCTCTCCAAATATATGAAGTCTAGTGCGGTAAACATCAAACCATACCGCATCAAACCACTGAGACACATAGATGTGACATTTGTTTTCTTCGTTAATATTATGAAGCACAAATACAACATCTCAATCATCTCATAGCATGAAGCCAACCTAATATTAATAAAATATTAATGTTAAATTAAAATATTAGTAAATAAAACCCAAAATTTAACATCTATTAATTATAAAAATAAAAATAAAAAAAATTACTTATGATATTTTAAATCTGCTAGTCATGTTGCTCGTACTACATATATCCTACTATGACATATTTTCCTATTATAGCTTGTGTTATTGCATATACCACACCTATAACATGCACAATCTTTTCTTGCTTCCATCTCATTGTGCAAACGAGTAGAAATTCATCAACTACACCTGAATTTCCATCTAGTTAAGTTTGCATCAACTCAAAGACTAATGTAATCACTTCATTCTAACTTATTTGATAATAGACAAAATGACATGTCATATGCTAATCTGTAGCTATTCCATATGTGTGCTTTTTTTTTTGTTCTCATTCAAGCCATTATTGATATATTGAGTCCAGCTTATATATTCTCTTATACCATAAATCAAATTTGTACCTTCAAGGTTCATAACTCATCCTCATTGAATCTTTTTTCATAGTCAAGTCTTTAAATTTGTGATTGAAGTTGCTAATAAAATATTAAACATATATAATACCGATTGTATCCTATAAGTTCATGCCAAATTTTTTCTACTCTATTTTTTGTGACTACATGTTTATCTGATATTATACATATACATGTTCAATCACTAGCAACGTAACTCTGTAAGCAAAGCAAAAACATCTCCAATTAGAATTATTTTCTCCATCAACAATTGCAAAAAAAATTTTAAAAAAATCTCATTATTTACATCACAAGCAACTACAATCAATAAATTCGCATCATATCACCGATACAAATGTGTGTCATCAATATTAATAATTGGTCTACACTACTTGAAACCTTTAATACAGGGTCCAAATGACCAAAAAAATAGAGTTCGATTATTGGACTTGGTATTCAACTGAATGTCCAATGAGCCACTATTTAACTATTTTATTTTTAATGGCTGAATGTTTGTCCAACCCTCAAATCAGACCCTCTTGTCATATGTCTATGACTAAGTGCTCAATCAAGAGAAACAATAAAACTAGACCTAAAAACATCTTTAAATTCAAGAATAGGAGGTGTCCATTCATAATCAATATCAACATCATTATCAATAGTATCATCAATATTCACTGACACATTCAAGTTTAAAGTATTATCATTTTCATTGTCTCTATGTTGATCAATAAATAAATTATCAAACATAGTATCATCTATCCTTAGCATCAAATAATTCAACAATAAACTATTTTTACTAACTTTCAAGGATTGATAGAAGTTGTCACAAACATAGATTTTGGTCAACTACTCGCATACAATACCATTAGTTCAAACCACTTTGAATGAAAAAAAATAGTCATTGTCTTCAAATTATCATCACATATAATCAGTATAGGATAATACTAATACTCATCAATTTGACACCTCCAAGTTATTTTAATATCAATATCATTATAGTTCCACCCAAGTCCATGACAAATAATTTATTTCATTTCTATCTAAATTACCATTTAACAACAAATTGCTCTTGCCATTATATGCAATAATAATGTTAGTGTAATGACATAATATAAATATGTTATAAGATACTCTATAAAAAATTAAAAAAAAATACATATTGGATTCTAGTCAATTGAATTTAATTTTAAATAAATTGCACCACCTCAACCTTTATTGGAAAAATTCATAGTAAATTCCAAAAAATTTAACATAAAAGCAAACTTGACCAAAATTAAACGTAATTCATAATACCAAATATAATTAATATTTGTATGCTCAATTACATTAAATCAAACCCAAGTTCATAGCAAATTAAAAATAATTCAAAGAAAATATCAAATTTATCAACTTATCAACAACTCAATGCAATGTGTAAGTTGTCATAATTATATTGTATACATGCTCTATAGTATGAAATCATTAAGCGTGGTTAATTACATTATTAGCTTATTCCAACAATCCATATAAAATTCCTAATTTGAAAACTTATCCAAAATTAAACCAACAAATAATTAATTCATAATTAATTTAACTTATTTTTATACTCAACTATATCAAATCAACTCTAATTGATCATATACATAACTAAAATTTATCATTAATTCAACAAACCCTAAATTCACCCTATACCCTCAAGTCAACCTAAATAATTATTTTATTTCAACTAAACCAAACACAAATTTATAGCAATGTAGTATGTTTACCTTACTTGTAGGACTAGAAAAACAGTTAGGGTGGTGGTAGTATCAGTGGCTATGATGGATTTTAAACACAAAAACATTCAAGGATGCTTAGAGACTAGGATGAGTTTGATTTTTTATCGTTTTAAGAGGGAAAAGAGGCTAGGATAGGTTTTCAAGAGAGATAAGGATTGAGGGTGTTGGTCAGTTTGGAGAGGGGGGGAGCTATTCCGTATGTGTGTTCTTCAATCTGAGAAGAAACTTAAATTTTAATTGATGTTGCGCTTCTTAAGTGCGACAACTAGTGACATTTAATAAATGTCGCGTTTCAAAAGCACAACAAGGTAAAAGTGATATTTCATCAAATTTGTTTAAACTTGTGTTATTCTGTCAAAAATTTTAATCTTTGTAATTATATAAAGGTTAGGGGTGATTTAAGATATATAAATTTGGTGTTTAATTAGACATTTAATTAAAATAATGAGATTAATCTTTTCTTTTTTTTAGAAAATCGGGGGCACAATGGCTACCTCAAGAAATAAACTATCTCGTCATTCCAATTTTACAATGTTAATGCATATTAAGTGTAGAGTGTAAAAACAGTGAAGGTAAATATTGGAATAATAATGCTCATAAATTAGCATATAAAATCCTTGTTGATTGCAGTTCTTAATTATGACAATTCTATGTATTGATTAGTATCATTTAATAGTTTGTAAAGATTATATACATTTATATACCGTTATTATCGATAAGATAAGGGTATAATTAATAGTCAAGAACCATCAGACCTAAAAATTCAAATGGTTAATTAGAAACTGAAATATATATATTTATATATATCCAACAGTCACTACTACTGTAATAATACAACTAGGCACCATAACGCAATGTCTCTAGAACACACGCTCCATGCAGCTGCTGGTGTTTATGGAACTGGATAATATTTGTTGTTACACATGCACTTATATGATATAGGGCATGCCTCGGACTGGGCAAGGGAGGAACATGGTGAGCTCACAATTTTTAACACACAGGGTGTACATGACCCACAAGCATGAGAGCAATCTGGTAATCTAGAGCCGGCAATTTGAAGTGGGTGTGCTCCATTTTGCTTCATTCGCTCCCTCGCTACTCCCTTCGAAGTTAGTGTCAGCCTCCCCACGGTGCTGTTTCTCTTTCTTGGCCATGTAGTATACCGTTCACGGCTGCTATGACGACCTGTAAAACATGACATGTATTGATAATTTTTAATAAGAAGAAGAAACGTGCAATACTCGTTATATAGTTTTTTGATCATGGATCACTTATCATCCACACACATACATGAACGGAGTTAGGATTCAACTATAAATGGGGTAAAGAGAAATTTTCAAGAAGTATGAGAGCAAATGTCTTGAAAGAAAAGGGATGGATTTGAACTACCAGAATTGATGGTGGCTAAAATGAATTTTTTTGAAAAATAAAAGGGTGCAATTTCCCCTCCTCTCCTCGATGCAAGTCCCTAGCTTGTTGTTGTATATATATAAATGGCTAATTCTACGTCAAGATCGAAAATTGACCTCTGTATATCTTTAGATTGATGTATATTCAACGAAGTGGAGATTAAGAAGTAAGAATTGAGATATATTACGCACACAAAACTAAAAACCATGCGTAGGACGGAGCCCTGTACTTACTAACTCTGACAGCAGACATGGTCATGAGTGGAATGATGAGAGCGGCAGCAACAAATATTGCCAAAACGTAGAAGAGTGGATGTTTCATTGCCCTGGGATTTAATTTCGTAAAATTATTGAGCCCTACAATCAGCGATAGCAAGAGGGAAGTGTGAGAAGGTGTGTGTATTTATAAGGGTTAGCAAAAGAGAAGGTATTGAAGGGTGTCACAGGCCTTCTATGGGAAAGAGAGATTGAGCTCACATGAAAATGGGTGAACCCAAAGTCCTCACATGGATTCGTCTTCCACACTGAATTGCCTGAGCATCTTGTCTCCCTCTGTAAAGTATGATATTGCCATGTGTTAAAATTCTGTTGGTTCTGTAATTAATGAAGTGCCTTGACATGGTTCTACATTGGTCAAAACCAAAAAAAAACCAGAAATTTTAAGGCTTCAAGAGACTTAGAGGCAGATATGCGCAAGCTTCTTGTCCTTGCCGCTTGGTTCTTGGCCTCCTGGGGCTGGCAGTGACAGCTCTCTCTCTCTAAACACGATTAAACAAGACAAGGTTCAGTGTCCGTTTGGTGAGCTGGCAAGATTTGACAAGCCTCCACCGCAGACTAAACATGATTAATTGATTAAAGACTAAACATGAGAATAAATTTAAAGAGTAAAATAGATTTTGAAAAATCGTATTCTTGGTTTTTTTATGAATTTGTTTTTATTTACAATGATGTTTTTGGATTCTATACTTGTATTACAGGTTTTGTTAGCATTTTTGTCTTTCTGTCAATTTCTTTCATATTAGATTTTATATATAAAAATATGTGCATCAAGACATGAGAAAATTATATATAAATAATTATATATGAGAAAATTAAAAAGGAAGAAAATATTAAATTTTAAATATCGAATATTGAATATTGAATAAATTAAATTAAAATAATTAATAAAAGGGAGTTACTTTAATATAAATAATTTCTTCAAGATCATTTTAATTAATTAATTTAATAAATTAAATTTCTAATTTATAAAAATCTTTTTTTTTTCAATTAGAGAAAGAAAGATACTCTATCCAATGTTTTTAATTTAATAACTTGAATTTAATTTATTTATTTATTATTTTATGAAAATTACAGTGATAAAGGTAATACGTTACCCAATTATTTATTTATTTATTTATTAGTATTTAAATTTTTCTAATTTTGGAAGTCTTTTTATGTAATTTAATTTTTTTTTCAAATTCAAATATTTTTATTATTTAAAAAAAAATTATAATTTTACTATGCCTCAACCCGCATATAATTGACACTTATCAATTCAATATAACATAACTAGATAAAAGGACAAAAACCTTAATGAATCAAAAGTACAAGGATCCAATTAGTAAAAAATTGTTTAGGGAAAAAATTAAAAGACACAGGAACAAAACCTACCACTAACCTCTAAAGAAACGGCGGGACAGCTACAAGGCCTCTATCAATTGTTTGGGAATTTGGGCCTCTATTAATTATCTGGTAATTCAGGGCCTATAAATATCGCAGGCAGGTCATTGGTACTGGGCCAATAAAAGCCCTTTTCAAGAGAACCGGGCTAGAGAAAAGAAAGAGAGCCCATTTAGGCCCAACCAAGTCCTCAAGGAATAAGGATTCGGCAAGCACACTTGTTCCTTCTCTTTTCCTTTTCTGGGTGGTGATTAAACTTATACCTTCTCTACCATCACAGGGGAAGCAGCAGCAATAATAATAATACTCGTACATGAACAGATTAATCAATTTTAAGAAATAAATAGAAACCTTCCCCTCAAAACACAAGCATTATACTGTTTTGTCCATTAAAAAATCAAAGCATTATCCAGTGGTTAAGATGCGAGACAAGATGAAAGCATTTGTAAGAGAAATGGCCCTTCTGGCTGCTTCTGTTTGTGGATTGTAAGTTTGCTTGTTTGGTAACGCTGGTGGTTGCAATTTCTTGTCGATTAGATAGATTAGCTGCAAGGTGAAGGTGACAATAGTAAAAGTAGGAATTTGAACCCAGAACTGTCACAGTTCACATGGTTGCCTGGTCATCGTCATCATTGACAATTTTTCATCATAAACATAGCTCATTCATGAAGCTCTGGTGAGGTGAACTGTAAGCTCATTCCATGATTTGCTCCATTCCCATCCACATGACTACATCATCTGACATTTTCTGACATTTTTTGTGTTTTACTTCCCTGTAAAATTTAAGCTTTTCTTTACTTGCTATCGGATGGCACATCATACATTAATATTGCCCTCTTGTTGACTGATCACTGTCGATATATATATTGCGTAGCAGCTTTGGTCCTTCACCGCATGAGGAACTGTGAAGAACTGATATTTGTACATTTTGGGGACTCATTTTGCTCTTGTTCGTGTTCTAATTTATGGAATTTGAACGTGGGGGCTTCAAAAGTTTAATCCCTAACTTCAAAATAACAAAAATGTCTGCCTCGGAGAAAAGAAAGAGGTATACTTGTGACAAAACCTGTTTTTCCGTCTTTTGAAAGCTTGCATTGCTTGCCTGAACTTGCAAGTGATAGTAAAATTCTGAACAGACTCCTATATAAAATGGTGTTCGAATTATTATTTTCTTTATATTTTATAAGAAATGGAATTTTAATTTCAACTGCTTGGATTAAAGGAGGTTTCTGTTCTTTTTTTTTTTTGGAAGAAGACCCTATGTGATGATTCATATTAGCCTGCCTCTTCCAATGCAGCAGTACATTGATGTTTAGATAAATTTAGATTACCATTTTCATAGTACCTGCATTTATTTAGTGATTTTACATGTTTTCACAGTGACATTGAGGCGTAATACATATAAAAATGATTGGAAAAAAGTCACAATATAAAATAATTTTATATATAACTAAAAAATTCTAATTGATTTTTTAGAGATTTAGTTAGGATGTATAGGCATTGATTTATCAGATAAAATAACAAAAAAAAATTATTTTTATTAATATTTTTGGCATATATTTTTATAAAAAAAAAAATAGAACATCTTAAAGTCATTTTGAAACACAATGTAAAATGGTGTGTTAAGCAATGTTATTATTCCTCCATCAACATTTTAGGATAACACCAATGATGGTTCATTTATCTTAGATG
This sequence comes from Populus alba, assembly GCF_005239225.2. Lineage (NCBI taxonomy): Eukaryota > Viridiplantae > Streptophyta > Magnoliopsida > Malpighiales > Salicaceae > Populus > Populus alba. Next base: position 15,126,692 of record NC_133294.1, on the reverse strand, counting down.
GGTCTACAAATAATAAAACTATTAATATTGTAAAAGAAAATATATTTCAAAGATAATTGGAATACAATAAAGTAATGTATTAAATAATTTTATTACCTACCAATCAACACTCTAGAACAAAAATCAATGATGGTTTATTTATCATAAATAGATTTATGAAAAATTAAACCATTAATATATCATAATATTGCAAAGCAAAAGATATTTTAAAGATAGCTTAAATATAAAAAAGTAATATATTAAGTGATTTCATTATCCATCAATCAACACTATATGACAACGAATAGCGACGTTCATTTATTCAAGGTGAATTTGTTGATAATAAAACCATTAATACACCATTACATTGTAAAAGAAGAAACATATTGTAGGATATTTTGAATGCAATAATATAATGTGTTAATTAATTTCATTACCTATTAATAAACACTCTAGAATAATGATTAGTGACAGTAAATTTATTTTAAACAGGTTTGCGAGTAATAAGATTATTAACATAGAAGATTGTGTATTAAAACCATTTTCACACAACACAATCAATTGATAATAACATCATCACACATAAAAGAAAACATCAATATAACAAATAAAAACAATATTAACACAATATAACAATTCTAAAACACATCAAATTTTACACTGCGATTAAATCATCATGCCTCGAATAAACATGTTGCAAACCTCCTAACCCCATTACAAGGTAACGATTTTGATCTTATTCCATCATAAAAATAAATTTTAGGTGGCATCATATCTTTGGAATTACCACATAATGGTATGGACCCTAACATTTCAAATATTTTGCAACAATATGTATGAAATTTAATAACATGTTAAAATTATTCAAATTCAAATATTTCATCACAATATTCATAGAATTCAATAGCATGCTAACAAAGTCTAAAATAATCAATAAAATGTGTTTGGAATTCTAGAGCAACTAGGTTTAATCAAAAGTTATTGGAACAGTGATTAGAAGCGATAACAAATCTTATAATGTTGGCGCGTGGCTTGATATGTCACCGATAGTTTTGGCATGTGGAACCATTTACTGTTGTTATTAGGGCGCATCACCTAGCATATCAAAAGCACAACCCTCTACTATTTACTTTGTGTTTGTTGTGAGATACACCTCTAACCGAGGAAAGAGATCGAGCCTTGAAAAGGTTTGACTTTTCTTGTTCTTTTTTTTCTCCTTCCCGACTTGTTTTCCTTTCTCTCTGCTATTTGGTTGATGCTCTGGTGGTATTAAAGGAATGCTTCGGTTGTGCTCGCAATGGTAGTGCTAACTTGTTGCTCACCGATAAAGGAGTTGTTATTATGTGTGTATGTGTGAGAGAGAGAGAAAGAGAGAGGGGGGGGATGGGGTTGAATTAGGAATTATAATTAGGGCTTAGTGGCATTGCAGTCAAGTTGGTCAGTAGAGATAGGTTGATGATATTTGCACTAACAGCTTTTTGTAACAATAAGGAAGACAAGAAGTTGTCACTTTTTTGTCTCTTTTTTTCTCCCTTCTGCTTTACACATTTTTACACTCTTTTTCTCTATTGTTTTTTTCTAAAAACAAATCTTTCTAAAATCTTGTTCACCTAATGGTAATGGCAAAAAACATTTTACCCCCCCTCCCCTCCGAATAAAATTTTAAACCCCCTAATCTTTTTCTTTTTTTCTTCTTTCCTTGCATTTTTAGATCATCTCCAATGGCAATAGTCATTTAGAAGAGCCAAATAGTTAATATGGTATTTTCAATAATGTAAATATTGTTTTTTTCTTTTTATTTGTACTATAATAACAGATGTCATTTTAACAATCTATTTTTATTTTAATATATTTGATCTTATACAACTATAATTTAATTATTTTTTATATAATATAATAATGTTGTTAATTATACAATTAATATGAGTAATATATCATAATTAAATATAAATTTAATAAAGTAATATGGTTGCTTCATGTGTGGATTAGTTTTACAAAATATGTTTAAAATAACCAAGAAATTTTAACATGCTAATTTAAACTAAATTAGCCTAGACAATACATCAATCGAGTAAATTAAAAATTAAAACCATTCTTTTGTATAATTTATAACTTTTTATTTTCAAAATACATTGTAGAAGTTGAATTGAACTTAGAAATATTCATTTTCATAATTTATTTTTCTTTCTCCATACTTTTCAATTCTTGTTTCTCTTGATTTTGTTGGACCATTATAGCTTGTTACTCTAATATAACTTTCATGTGTTCTATTTTTTTTTGTTATTTTCTTAGAAAACATTGAAAACAGGAGGTCAAAATCAACCTATGCCCAATATTCCAAAATAGCTAACTAAATAAACCTATTATTTACATATTTTGAATTTTAAAACATCATCACTACTTAACCATTTAAAAGCTAAACCTGAAGACATAATAAATTAATGTGATGCAAAAGACAGGCAGAATAAGCTGTAAAGGGTGTTCAGCATAGGATCCACTGTTTAATTTGTTCCATATATCTTCAGATCTTGAGAGAATTTTATCACAACTGCTCTATGTAGCAACCGATAATTATTGAACCCCAATAATTGCCTCATCAATCTTGGGTGAATTAGCAGATGAATTAGCACCGGAAAAGTACATCGACGTCCGTTCAAGTAGTAAAGTCTTCAAATCAAAGGAAAATCATTATGCATTAGGGCCCTAAATTCGGTATGACCATCAAATAATTCCTTGCATTAATATCAAAATAATTCTTTTCTGACACTTATGACAGCTCCATATAAACCAACAACGAAGCTTAAGTTGATCATGGCCAGTTGAGAAAACATTATCCAACTACAATTAGGAAGACATACCCATCCATGGCCCTCCACTCAAGTGGAAGTTCATACATGATAAGCTATGTCCGCTGAATAAAACCCTACATTAATGGCTTTGTAATAATTACAGGGATTGAACCACGACAAAAGTTAAAATGAGGTACGAGGGAAAGTGGTAAATCCAATTTAAGAGTGTTCCCCGTGGCATTTTCTACAATACTTTTGGAAACAATATCCAGGCGAAAACATCAGCACATCTAATCAAAGCATTAATGCTTCAAAGCCTGCACTTTTCTGTTCTATTCCAATACCTATTCTACTCCACTCGTGCATAATTATTCATCACCTCTAGTTTAATAATTAAGTGGGTCTCTTAGAGTGGAATTTATGTACAGCAACTAAATTTGAAAACTCAACATTCATTCATGAAAGTATTAGAAAATTCATAAGAAAAAATAATAATAATAATAATAAGTTAAGTTTTGTCGTGGAATTTAATAGTTTAAGCTATTAAATAAAATTTCAAGATATAATTTATGTTATTCTCTAATATACATCCAAAGCTCTTTGTAATTAAAATTTACACAGGATCACACTATCTCATGCTTGATTTTTATCAAATAAATGGAGATAGTAAAATTTAAACTCGTAATCACTTGGTTATCAAGACTATGTAACTCTATTATAGAACCATCTTAACTTAATGGTTTAAGTTATGTAAATTTTTAAGATATAATTTATATTATTCTCTAACAAGTATTTATAATCTGAGAATAAATAAATATTTGAGTACATATTAAACAAACTATTCTAAGTAATTTGTTCACTTAATTAAATAGCATTCCTTCTTCTTTGATAATAGAATTTTGTTAAATATGAGATTGAGTTTTTCTTAATCTCATCTATCTTTATTTTTTCCGGATGTAGTTCTCAATTTTTCATAATCATTTCTATTAAAAGATAATCCAACAAAAGTGGCCACTTCTTTTTTATTTCATTAAAAATAAATATAAAAATATTTTATACATATCAAGCAAAGTTACAAGTATTATACCAAGTCATCGTAAGCTTCTGTAGTTTCTTCCCTTCCCTTTTCTTTTCTAAGATTTGAGAGTTTCTTGAAATTTATTCCTTGGATGCTGCTATTGGAGGAACTTTTTTTTTTTTTCTTGGGTCCCTTTTGTCTTCAAATATAGAGGTAGAAATCTTATTTATATTCAGTTAAATGAAGTTTTTATTATTATAAAAAATAAGTTATAAATACATATTAACAAAATTATATGTAATAAATTATTTATACATGTAAATTTAGAGGACGATATGTATATATAAAAATTATTTATCCTGGAGGCTGGAACCAACCCTTAACCATCACTTCTTCTCTTTTTCTAACAAACATCAGCATCAACGCACCTTAGATCAGAATTCATTCTTTGCACAGTACGTAGAATGTCAGTTCATGTGGTCAGAGAAGAAAGTGGCTGTCGTAATTTCGCATGGAACCCACATCCTTCAAACAAAAATCATCATCACAACACGCCAATCCAGCATCCATCTCCCTCTGTGATTTTAGCTTCATCATCAGCTCTAAACTCTTGCTTCTAAGTATTATATGCAACTATCCAAACATGTAACAACAAATCAAACTGTAAAATCAGCCACCCCTTGCTTTAACCCTTTTTGACTCTCCTCTCTCTCTCTCTCTCTCTCTCTTTCTGGTATTCTTTCTAACAATGGATTCGAGAACTCTTCTTGATCATGCTCTCTTCCAACTCACACCCACTAGAACAAGGTACATTAAAGAATTCCACGCCTAAATGCATAAACACTACATCTAATGTTCTTGAAATGTTTTGCGTTGTGTGTTTGTTAATGGTTTTTTTTTTTTTTTTTTTGGTTGCTGGGGTGGATTGGTTCTTCTTGCATGAAGATGTGATCTGGTAATTTATGCTGGTGGTGTGAATGAAAAACTGGCATCTGGGCTTTTAGAACCTTTCCTTCAACACTTAAAAACTGCTAAAGATCAGATATCGAGAGGAGGCTACTCCATTTCTCTTCGTCCTTTGTCTCCTAATGCCTTCTGGTTCACTAAAGCCACTCTCCAAAGGTAACTACTTCCATATCAAAAAATTGTTTTTTCTTTTTTATGGTTACTGCTGCTCAATTTGATAATGTGACAGATCTTTTATTCACATTGAGGAACAGTCGTGGTAATTGGTATGGTGTTAGCTGTGGAAAAAATTAACTGGCAAAAAAAATATTATATCGCAGATCTCCTCTCCTGTAAATCTTGCTCAATTTGACCAGATTTGGCAGACAAGTTGTAGTAGAGTTTGTAAGGGATTCTCTCTTATCCAGGTCTTTCTGGTCATAGAAAAAGCTAGATCTTTAAGTTGGTCTGTCGCTAGTAGATTCAAGGTTTGAGATTGATAATTAACTAAAATATTGTGGATTATTTCATTATTAATCAAGATCATTGTTTGACATTTGGAGTGAATATGACGATTGGATAGGATTTGAGATTGATAAGCTAGTACGGACCAACGTTGACATAATCTTGAACTGGGTTTTGAAGGTTTACCTGATCAAATCAGACGTACTGTCCCCTGAGTTTGGAATCTGAATAATGACAAATTGGTTGCTTAAAAATTGTTCTCTCTTTACAATGACCTTATAGCTGGTTACTGTGTGTAGATTTGTCACTTCATGATTGTTTGTCATTGCAGATTTGTGTGGTTTGTTAGCTCACCAGAAGTTCTTGAGAGATTTGTGACAATAGAGACTGAACTAGAGCAGATTGAGAGTTCAGTTCAATCAAATGAACTATTCAATGCAGATGCAGAAGGTATGCTTGGAACTATGTTCTTTGTTCGTTGGAATGGTACATGGTTGAAGCTCAATCTTAATAATTTGGTTACATCTCATATAGCTGTTGATATGAGTTTTCTGTACATTGGTGGCTCAATTGGAAAGTAGGGCTACACTTAACTTGTAATTGTCATAACATTTCTCTGGTTATCTTAAGACATCTCGTTTACTGAACTAACCTGGATTTGAGAAAATCTTTCAGGTGCTGCTGGTAATTACCAAAAGTCATCTGCCTCATCTAAGGTATGTCACTTAGTTGAAACTCCCTGTGTAAGAGATCGTGGTGATTTTTTCCCAAATCCTCACATCATAAATCTAGACCTGTACTTTGATGCCTTGTTTTTTAGTCAAATGAAGATCACAGTGGAGGCAGTAATGGTGTCCAGGAAGAAAACTCCAAGTAAATATTTCAAACTTGCAAATCTTCAAGTCTGACGATATAATATACTGAATTGAAATGCCTTTAAGTTCTCAAGCCGTGACTGTTCAATCGATGGTCATGAACAGGGTTCGTCTTCAACGTGCTTTGGAATCTAGAAAGGCTGTTCTCCGCAAAGAGCAAGCAATGGCATATGCTCGTGCCTTGGTCACTGGATTTGAACCAGACTGTATAAATGATCTTATCTTCTTTGCCGATGCTTTTGGAGCTTCACGTCTAAGGTATCATAAGGAATCATCGTGTAGTGATAAACAGACTTGTATTGGATTTTGCACGTTAATATGACAAAATCAATGGTCATCCAGCATGGATGTTCTCACTGAGAGCTGTTTTCCCTTTTTAGTGTTGATTTTATGATTGCTTTGCATTTCTAGAATACAATCTAGTTTTAAGAATTCTCTTCTTGTCAAGATTCTGGATGTTAGATTCTTTTGGCCTGAAAATATTGCAGTTGAACCTTCCCTGCTCCAAATTTTAGTTAAGGTTAAAAACCTATATCTGAATCCACGTAGGGAAGCATGCATAAATTTCATGGAATTATGCAAGAAGAAGAATCAAGATCGGCTTTGGATGGATGAACTAGCAGCAATGCAGGCATCTCAGTTGGAATTGCCCTATCTTAAGACTTCGGGCATTGTTCTTGCTGGTGAGGAAAATTACCCTGGTCAAATTGGTGGTCTCTCTGGTGGGAAGCACAATGGTTCAATTGATGCATCTGACTCGGCTACAAGTCTTGGAAGTTTAGACCTAAACCAAGGTATTGTTTAAGATCCAAGTTCCTCTACCTCCTGTTGGCCATGCTTTGGAAGAAGCTATAGTGGTTAATATTAATCTCTATCTGCGATGAGCATTGAGGTGTAAGTGCCATCAAATATGCCATACCATTATTGTATTGCTGTAGCAATTGCATGCAATCTAGGAAGTAAATGCTGATTTCTGTTTTACTCTTGTATTGTAATGGCAATTTATTATTATTTCTGAATTATCTGTGCTCTCTTTTGTTTGCTATAGTTGATAAAAATCAGTAGAGAACTAGCAATAGTTTAAGGTTTAAACATTATACTATTGGCCAGTCTTTGATGTCGCGTATCTTTACAGATAGTGGTTTGCCAACATCAGCTCAGATGCAATCAACTGATGGGAAAGCTCATATGCCAATGCCATGGCCAAATCATCATCCCCAGTACAAGCACAACTTTCAAGGTCCTGTATTTCAACAAATGTCCCCATATCAAGGATACCTTTTTCCTGGCATGCAGGTTGGCTCTCCATATTTTCCAGGGAACATGCAATGGCCTCCAAATGTTGATGATTCTAGCTTTGGTCAAGACTGGGAACCTGACAACCGTGAAAAGCATAAATCATCCTCCAGGAAAAAGAAGTCTTCTCGTCAAAAAGAACTGCAAGCTTCTAATCAAGATGAATCCACCGAGCCTAGTGATTCCAGCTCAGAGACTGAATCGGATGAAAATCTGCAAAGTGACAAAAAGCAGGCATCGGTGGATAAGATGCACAGGAAAAGGCATGGGAAGAAGTCATCACGAAAGGTCGTCATTCGCAACATCAATTACATTACTTCAACAAAAGATGGAGAAAAAGGCAGCATGTCTGACAGCACATCTGATGAGGGTGGATTTATTGAGGGAGAAGCTCTCAAGCAGCAAGTACAGGAAGCTGTTGGTTCATTAGGGAGACGGCATAAATCAACCTCTCGACATATCAAGAAATCACAGCGCAGCACTGTAGATGGTTCAAATGGTGCTACCGATCAGGAAGGCAAGAACATAACTGAAAATAATCGTGAAGGAGAAAAAGTAGAGCACTGGGGTGCCTTTCAGAGCCTCCTCATGCAGGACAGATGTTTGGACTCTTTTGGAATTGAACCTCATCCTCCACAGGTTCACAGAGATGACTTTACAGCTAAGGGCTATGAGGAGGGAAGGTCATTGGAATTTAACCTCGAATCTGAGGGAATAAGAAAGCAACGAGCATTAGCAAATGATTCGTTCATCGCAGCAAAGAGGGGACCTGGTAACAAAGGTGAGTCTCGCGTTGAAAACTTTGAAGCCAGTGCAAATGGCCACCCAGTGATGAATAAGAGGGATAGCACATATGAGGAGTTGTTGTTTTCTCAAAGAGCTGGAGAATCAGGGAACTTACCCCGACCTACCGTTGCTGATTATTCCACTGAATCTCCATTAATCAAAAGTCAAAAGGAAGGGGATTGGTTTATTAGCAGCCAACTGGACAGGGATGATCACAGGGACCATAAACCATTTAGTGATGATTATGATTCATCATTAACTGGTGAGCATTTCCGGTCTGAGAAAAATAAGAAGGAAGTTCTAGCGGATGACTCGTTCATGATCCAAGCTCGACCGTTAGTAGATGATCAGTCTGATCCACTATTACGGACAGACATGAGCATTGCTCCAGATGTAATTGAAGCTACTCTATATGAGAATGGAATGAGAGAGATATCTCATGATAAATCTGAAGCATTTGATGTCTATGAACCAGATGACCTTTACATGGTGCTTGGGCGGGATTCAGCTGCTGAGCATGCTCTACCATCTTGGACTCCAGAGATGGATTATGAAACAAATACTGCTCAGGATAAGCTTCCATCTAACAGTATGGGAACCAATGGCAAAACAAATGTAAATTCTGGCGGAAAAGTTGATGGTAAAGAAGTCAGGTCAAAAGTTCCTAACGGATCTCTTGGTAGAAGCAAATCTGATATCATGTCAAGGACAAAGAAACCAACTTCTGCAAGCAGAACCACACTTCCGAAGAGCAAATCCGAGAAGGTATCATAGAAGAGCAATTTTAACAAGGATTTAAGCAAGTATTAAAGCATTTCTCCTCTTTTTGTTTCATTCCCTTCATGGAAATCATAGAAGAGCTTCATCGTATCTGAAATTGTTCAATTCTGCTCAGTTATTTAACGTCCTGACTTGATTGTTCGCTTAGCTATTACTTAACCTCCCTTTTTTGGTTGACGTTTAATTTTATCCACTTGAAAACAGGAAGAAGCAAACAGGAAGAGAATGGAGGAGTTATTGATTCAACGTCAGAAGAGAATAGCGGAAAGGAATGCTGCTGGCATTATTCCGGCGACATCTAGGAGAATCCCTGCAGGGAAAGTATCTACTTCAACTTCCATAAAGAATGAGAAGCCTAAAACCAAATCTCCAAGCCAAGAGACAAAGAAACCACTCTTTAGAAGTTCCACCATTGATCGCCTTGCTACTGCTCGGGCAACCACAAAGTCGCCATCAACTGAATTGAAAGCTGCCCAACCCAAAAAGGCAAACCTGAAGGCTAATGGTTTAGCTCAGAAGGCTGCTGGTGCTGATAATAAGAAACCTCCGAACACAGTCAAATCTGATGTCAACAGAAAGAAGGTTGGGACAGTAGCCAGAGCAGAGAAGCCTGCGGATTTATTACCGATGCAAGCAGCTCAGTCTGCAGATGAAATTGATGGTTTCAAAGATATAAAGGAGTTACAAAGTGTTGCTTCTACAGAGAATAATGCAGGAAATATGATTTCAGCTGGTAACTTGGATGACAAAGGCTGCAATGGTGATTCACTCCACATGGACTCATCTTCCCCACATAATCACTCTAGAGCAGGTGACGAGGGGTTCTCTAAAGTAGCTCCAGGTGTTTGTGAAGACATAGAAACTTCTGATAATCACGGTGAGTACATATCTGAAACAATAATACATCCTGTGCCAGAGTCACCAAACAGGGCTCTGAACCCATGCGCTGTGGATATCAGAGAAAATGGTGCTTTCAGTGAAATTTTGGAGTCACCCGAAAAATCTGAAATAGAAATATCGACCCCACCACCTGATGAAATAAACCCAGAACCAATCCACTCCAGGAAGAAATGGAACAGTGAAGATAACTCTCCTAAAGTAGCAAAAGGGTTTAGAAAGCTTCTTTTGTTTGGAAGGAAAGGTCGAGCCTCTGCTGCAAACTGATCCCACGGGACAGCTGGTGGAACTTGTGTATATGCTGCATATCTGTTCAGGAAACAAGTTCCTTAGCCCTTCCCAACCTACGATTATCCCCCCACAAATAAAAACAACCCAAAAGAAAAGGGAAAAAAAGAAGCTTGAGATCAGGAGACAGCTCTCATACGTAATAAGGCCTTCGGTGTTGCTGCCATATGAGTATATTTTGTAATTTATCAGGTTTGAGATTTGCTAGGTTGAGGGTGTAAAGAGTTAATTCTTTTATTTGGTGTGTATTTTGGTTCTGTATATCATACACGGAATACTTTTTGAATCACCTGTAATATTCCTTCAAATTTCTGTCTGTTTATATACCCAGAACTCCCTGGTGCTTTATTGTTTGGTGCAATGCTTTCATTTATTCTCAACGACTAGTTACATTCCATGATGAGGCATTGTTCCTTGACTTGGTAGTTATTTATCTTGAACAACAAGTCTTTGGAGATTTGTAGGCACTGTTGAGCTTACAATTTATTCTATTACATTCGTACTTAGAACTTGGGATTTGTAATATCTGATAATGAAGACAGCAGCATGAATCCACATAACCATCAACAATTGCTGTACAACTTCAATCGTTAAAATAACAGGAATTCACCGAAAGTAGTCAAGGGTACTGTTGATTAGATAGTGTGAAGGATTTGCATTTTTATTCGTTAAACCCTACCACAGTACACAAGACATTAGATTAGACAGCTGATAAATGTGATAGCAAGAAGTCTAGCCAATACATCCTCTTTAATTTTTCAATAATAAAAGCTTTTGCGGTGCCTATATTCTGCCTTGATATCTGTAAATTTAGCTACTACATCTTCATAGTATGGGAGCTTTGGGTGAGCTTCCACTTTGCGCTTTCCAATCATCGATTGAACTATCTAAAGAACTTCGACCTTTGACTGAAATTCGGTAATGATCATTGCTCCAGGGAGGAGGTACAGGTTTCTTACCCCAACCTTGGCTTGGCTGGCCTTTTTGTCACACTACTAGGGCTTGTACTGCTATTCCAGGAGTCTACCACACTTCTAGGAGCTTTCTTACTGCTGCTGTGACCTTGACTCAAAGACTTCACTTCCATATCATCAAGATAGATAAAAGATGTCTGATGAATCGGGAGGGTACCATAAGATGAGGTGCTAGTTGCTGATGCTTCAAGATTTCTGAATAAAACTTCATTTTTCTTAGTCTTGATATGAATTCTACCCAGACTATCAGTACTGCTTCTGTCCATATCATTATAAAGTGACTTTGTTGTTGTTGGTGTCCTGGGTTTTGAAGCAAGTATGGAACTCTCATCGCTGTCACTGCAAATATCTTGGATGTCCAAATCCAAAACTTCAGCTTTCTGCACAGATTTTCTTTGTCATTTGAAAGACTGCAAATTCAGACTAGGAAACAGAACTAATAAAACAGTTGCTGGAGTTGAGTTTATTCTAGAAAAGGAGGCTAAAACTGTATAGAAAGTTTATACCAACTTATGCAACTCATAACTTTTGTTCATATGCTTGAATACTTCTTACAGGGAAAGTTCCAACATATCAATTATAAACCCACCTCCTGCCATTGTGGTCTGAAACTATGCCCACAGTCCTGAAATCCGAGATGAATATTGTACTCATAAGAGATTCCGTTTATTAGCCATAGCTTTACGTCCTCTGGCACTGAATTCACAGATAAGTTCTCTTTCATCTTAGAATCCACAAGATTTCCAGGCAATAATTCAACATTGGTATTCTCAAATTTGCTTCCATAACGAATCTTAAACAGGCTTCGCAGCACGTGTAGCTCTGGCAGGTCACCACATCTTGAGGAAGCAAATATTAAGTTTGATATTGCCTGGCTGACATCAATAGGCAAGCATTGCCAGGCTCTGCCAAAAAATATAGAGTGATGAATACCATGTTTAGCCACAGAGCCATGAAGTAGTAGGGTATAAAGAGAGTTATGTGTGTGTACTGTTGTTGGCTAATGTGGGGCATACTGTTGATGATACATTCACATAATTGGTTGATCTGATCATATGCAGCCAATAGGCATTGGTCCTTGTAGAGTTGCTGGACCTACACCTCATTTTAAGAGAACTTTTGGTTAGCTGTAAGCTTATAGATACATATGGTGTATTATGGAAAGGATACATATATTGTATAATGGAAAGGATCAAGATGGGAAAAATCAAAGGGTACCCTCGTTAAGGCTTGCTGAAGCTGGTCATTCTGAAGGAGTTGAGCGATGTCGCCACGCGATTGTCGTATGATTGACTCTCTCCTGTGTTTTTGTGCAGCTAGATGAAGCTGAAGTTGCTCTATCAGCCGCTTGCTGCAACACAAACAGTATAAATTAGTAAGGGTGTTCAAAAAAACCAATCAACCGAGAAAACCAAAAAAAATCAAACCGAGATGAAAAACCAATTAAATCGATTTTTAAAATCATAAATTCTAACAGATTTGATTTAGTTTTGATTTTAAAACTGAAACCGACAAACCAAACTGGACCAACCAAAAAATCTAAAAGCTATACAAATTAAGAGGGGTATAAATAGTTAAATACTAAAGCTAACATAATCCTAACATATCCTCCTCCTTGTCCTTGCAAAAAGCCACCGCCCTAACCCTTAAGAATATTTATGTCAATCTTCCTTTTCCTTTTAAGTTTCAATTGTTATCGGTTTGTCTCCATCCAAAAGTCTCATATTATCTAGATTTTACCCAAATACAAACTTACCTCTCCATCTTCCTGACTTCTTTTCTCTTTTTACTTCTGAGCAAGCTATCAGAATCCTTCTCTATTCTTGCATTCTTGCAAGTTGTAAAAAAAAAAGATAGCTCCTTCATTCAAGATAAATTTTGACTCAATACTTGGTGTTTGACCGGAGATCCAGGGTATATCAACAGGAAACAATAATTAATGATCGAAGATAAATTTATAGCTTTTGTTGTTTATTATAATAAAGATGGATCTATTACAAAATCTTCTAAATGGTTAGTTAAACTACGTTGTTACTCACTTATCAGCTCAAGTTTATAATAGCAGGAAATATAAAATTCCAATCAAGAAAAAATTAGTATTTGATCTTTGATGGGATTAAGTTTCCTAGTTTTAGAACAAAAAAACTGAATTTAACCGAACTAAACTAATTTTGTTTAATCAGATTTCAATCCGGTCCGGTTAATATTTTACAAAACTAATATAACTTAGTTCGGTTAGTTTTTTAAGTATAAATCAAATCAAACCGAATCATGAACACCCGTACAAATAAGTGAAAGAACAAATTATTTGGAAATTGTGAGGAATGATTCAAATTCCTTAATGAGTTGTTAATTGAAATGTATCTAGCCTCTAGGAATACGTGAGCAATTTAGCCAGGGTGCCTAGCCTTACACCAATGAGCTAGTACTCTCACAAAGCAAGAAGAATTAGGACTCGCTCAAAAGATGGGAGGGGGTTCAACGGCCATTCAAGTCTAGTTTTTCTAGCTTGGTATGTTGAGATAGATCATGTGAAAGAATTCAAGACATAAGAGAACCATTACAGTAGATGTAAATGCCACTGGATCAATTCCATGAAAGAGCCTAGCAAGCACAAAAGGGTTCGCAGCGTGACCTAATTATAAACCAATAACGACAATGCTCACTCCACAAAGGAGGCCACTGGGAAAGACATTAAAAAGTACAAGCTTCACAGATTAACAGTTTAACAAATGAGGAAAGAAATTAAAAAGAAAAGAAAGAAAGAAAGAAAGAAGAAGATGGTATATATATGCTTACCACCTAGAGGCTCTTCTCCATCGTGAAGATTTTGTCCATGCAAGCACAATGTTGAGTACACTAGACCACATATTTTCTTGCATGCTTCATATGCAATCAAAGAAGAAGAAGAAGAAGAAGAAAACGCAAGAACAGAGATGAAATGAGATTTGGTTTTGGGATGGTTTCTTATAGGGAAGAGATAATCTTGAATGTTTTTGATTTATATATAGTTTCCTAATTTAAGAGAAATGCAGTGTAACAATCTTCAACACTACACTCCAACTCGTTTCCCTTTTGGAGTTATTTCCTTCCATTTTCAAAGATTTCATCAAAGCAGGAAAAGAGTAAGTGAATATTTGGTGGAAGAATCACGAACTGACCTTTTGACTATGGAGGGTTCTAAATTTCATATATAGAAAATAAATTTATAAATGAATAATGCATTTAACTCCGAATATATATCCATTCCAAGAAAGTTTCTAATAATATAAACTCTTTTATGATCGATGTTTCTTTTTATATATGTATTAAGGAGTATTTTTAGATTAATTTATCGAATTCCATTCCCGACAATAATTTAATTTAAAAACACACTTTTATATATTTAGAAAAGTGATTACGATTATTTTTCAAAATATTTTTCACTCAGAAATAAATTAGAATAATATTTTTTATTTTAAAAAAATTATTTTTGATATCAGCACATTAAAATGATCTAAAAATACTCCAAAAATATTAATTTAAAGTAAAGAAAAAAAAAAAAAAAATTATTTTTAAAAAAAAAACGTTTTTGAAACACAAAAACAAACAAAGTTTTAGAATAAATTTCTCTAGGTAGTAGCTTAATGAATTTTCTTTAAAGAGAGAGACAAACATAAATATAAATAGAAAAACTAAAAGTGATAATAATAACTCTTTCTAAACTCAAAAATGATTTTGAATTCTCTTTCATTTTTTCTCTCATTTTTTTTATCTATTTTTATATGAAACCAAAAAAAATCTCAGATTTATTTATCTTAGTTCTTAAGTAATTTATAATTTTTTTGAAGTTTATTCAATCATCAATATGGATAAATATACGAGGAAAATGATTTGCAATCCAATAAATAATTTTTTTTCTTTTCTTCTCTTTACCCTTACCCTTTATATGGTTTTTTTTATCGATGTATACCAAAATGTTAGAGATCATCTTATGAAACGGTTTTTTTTTTAGCAATTTATCGAAAACTTATCAAGAACATGGGCATAAAAGGGTAATTCTTGACTTTTTGAGAACTTTATATTAACTATTTATCAAGAACATCACATATTTGATTTTTTTTTTTTCCTAAATAAAGAAAATAATGGTTTAAAAGCATAGTGACATCAAACAAGCATTGACTCTGTAAAGCTTTTTAAGTACCCTTGAGTTTAGGCGACATGGGATTGCGAATTATCAAATTCAATCCCGTCGTTAATTTTTCTTTTAAATGAAAGAAAAGATTTAAAAAAAAAAGAAAAAAAAAAAAAAAAAAGAAAGCAAGGGAGATACGTATTCCATTGCCATAAGAGGATTAGCTCAAAATTTATAATTTCAAGGCCCAAAGAATGATCAAATGCAAAGGCGATAAAAGAGATAGTCAAAGGGCCTAGAGCCCATATATTAGAGGCAAACATAGAGCCTAGTCCGAAGTTCAAAGGCAGCCCAATAAAAATTCGGAGAGCACTATGCATCTCCCTCTCTTAAGCATTTAACACATCAACAAACCGTTTAAAATATTATAATTGAATTTAATTATAATATTTAATTTAGATTTAATTAATAAAAAAATTTAAAAAATATATTGAATTCATTTCATTTTTTTATATTACTCTCATCACTTCCATCTTATTCCTTTAAAAATCTCAAAAAAGGGTAAATGTGTAATTTGAAAAAATATAATTTTAATATTAATTTCTCTTCTTTAATGTATTACATTGCTTTTAATTTATTTTTGTACCGTTTTTAGATATTAAATTTTATTTAAAATCCAATTCTTTACACTCTTAAACATTAAATTTCATTAAAAAAACATATAGGGTTCAAACATGTTAATCTTCTTGGTAATTTAAGAAAGGTTTTTTTTTCTCGTCAAAGGTGATTCCAATTCTCAAAATCTCCACTCTATTTTTTTTTTAAATATGAAATTAATATTTATCCTTTGGGTTTATTTGATTTAATGAAATGTTACTTTCCTCGTAATCACAATTTCATCTAAAGTGATTCTTGCTTAAAAAAAAGCTTTATTTTTCTCTATTTCTTGGAATCCCTCCATTATTTGTATTAAATCACTAAAATCCCCCTTTTTGTTTAGCTCCAAACAAATTGTATTTGATAAGCCAATTATTATTATGATAATTAATAAAACAAACTTATTTTTACTTAACAGATTAATTAATCATTTTACATGATCGGGATTTTTTTATTAATAATTTTTTTATATAAATATGGGTATTTGAGTTGGTTTGTGCACACCTCGTCTAATTTCACGGGCCTTGAAGTTAATAACTATGTAAGCTTTCAGTGGCTCTGAAGTTTATGGAACTCGAACTAGTAATCTCTGAAAAATAAATCAAGATCCTGACCAGTTGAACTACACCCTTCAGAATTGAATTTTTGTATTAATAATTGCACGACAAAGAAATGTATGCCAAAAAAAAATGAAATTCTCCTTGTTCATCACATATTTCCCCACACAAACAAAAGAAGGAATAAAAACAAGGCATGTATGCAATAATAACAAAGAAAAATGCTGGTAAATGCATCATGAAATATAAGAACACGAGTGGTTATTAAAGCTATGATTTACATCCATGCTTGTTTTCTTGCTGAAAAATTAAATTTTGTGCTTCATATTTGTGAATGACAAGATTTGTTACTGTAGAGAATAATGCATCAACGTGGATGGTGGCCCACGTGGCATCCAATTAGATGCTCGGATATTAACTGCACAACATGTAAGATAGTGAAATGACAACCAGCACTGAACGCAAAGGTTCCTTTCTTCCCTTTTCGGCTTTTTTACGCCTACCCAAGCTTCCTTAATAATCTTCGAAGCATCGCACGTATTTAAAAAAAATAATAATAATAATTTTTAAAATTAATTATTTTAGATTTTTTTTATGTGTTAATGATAAAAATAAATTTAAAAAAATAAAAAATATTTATATATATTTTCATAAAAAAACTTTAAAAAATAATTATTATTACAATATCAAACATTATCTCATTTTTATTTCTTGAATAACTTTTTATAGTTTTTAGATGCTATTTTTGCAACAAGATTGATCTACTTGTAATAATGTTACACCATCCAATATTATGTTATTTTGATTCAATTACTCAAACTCTAAGTTTAATTATTATTTTATGGATCAAAATAAAATAAATTAAAAAAAAAACTTAGATAAATCTCAAAAATCTTTCAAGATAGATGCAAAAAACACCATTTAGGCTGGAGCTACCAAGCCCGAGCCCAATATACAACTGGGGCCAAGAAAAATGGGCTCAAAGTGGGGCATGCACCTCAACACCCTCATTGGATCTATTATCTAAAATATTATTGTGTTTTATCTTTTTACAAAGTTGTTGACTTTACAATCAAAAAGTCTCCACACCCATCAAATAAGATTTTTTGCAATCAACAATTATCGATCACCTAATTTACCAAACATTATCTATTACTATAACAGTTACCGGTCATTTGACTTACCTAGCACCGCCCGCTACTATCATAGTTATCAGTCACCTTGAATTATCAGGCACCACCTGAAACTACAACAATAACCGGTCACTTGACTTACTAGATATCTCCTAGTACTAGTTACCAACCTTCTAGACTTTTCATAACAATCTACTAGATGCCTTGATTATAAAAAATGAAATAAATTATTTAAACAAAGAGATAAGTCAATTATACAACATATCAATCTAATTTCTCTGTATTTTAGATTTTAAGACTCGTTAAAGAGTACTGAAAAAAGAATGGAACAATGGTTAGACTCGTGACAACTTATAAAATTAATATAAAGTTTTATTCGAAGGCAAAAAATTGACAGATCTCATGGGATGTTTTGTAGTTTATCCTCAAAAAAATTGTGCTATTACTTTTGTAATTCTTACATTTTTCATTCTTGAATTCAATCTCGTGTCACAAGTATCAAAATTATTATTATTTCCTCATTCCATGAATTCTTATAATATATAAACCCTTTTTTTTATTGAATAAAGCAACATTTTTAGATGTTCTTTTATATATATATAATCTTGAAGCTACGATCATATGAAAAGTATTTAGAAGATGGGTGGATATTCACCGACAATCAAAGTATTCAATGCATGGATGTCGATTAAAGTATTTAAAGCATAGATGTCCGAGGTGTTTGTAAGAATGATAACTATTATTTTTTAATATGGTTTTTTATTTTGAAATTTATTAAAATATTTTTATTTTTAAAATTTATTTATAACATTAACACATTTAAATAATTTAAAAATATAATAAAATTAATTTTAAATAATAAAAAATTATATCGAGCATCCTGTTAATCCACAAGGGACCGGTAATGATTTGGCTACTGAGACATTGTGAAAATTTGTAGAGAATTTGAGAGCAAAACCACCCTATGTCGCCACCTATTTTAATATGCTATTTAAAATTATAATTGTGATTATTTGTTAAAGTGTTTTTTATATAAAAATATATAAAAGTAATAATTATTTTATTTAAAAAAAATTATTTTTGATATCAACAAATTAAAATTAATTATAAATATTAAAAAAATATATATTAATTTTAAAGAAAAAAATTAAATTTATTTAAAAATATTTTTAAAATACAAAAATAAATACAATATTAATAAAAATAAAAATAAAATTTATTTTTTATTTTGAGTAGCCTTTACGATATGGAAGCGTCAGATTTAGATCTGGAGTTCCAGATCTTCACTTCCTCATTGCTTCACCGACAATCAGTCACATCGAACCTTGCTTTTTGGCTTTTTGCATTTATTTTCTTAGGGTAGTGGTTTTTATTTTAAAAAAAATTTAACCTTTTCAAATATACCAAATAAATTATTTTCTGGGGCAAGAGATATTGTTTTCAACCGTGTTTTTAAAAGATTTTAAATTTAATTTTTAGTTTAAAATTATTTTTATATATTTTTAAAAATAAAATAAAAAATATTACTTTAATATATATTTTTAAAATATATATATTTAAATCGGCTGGTGTTTACGTGCCCACACCCCATCCCCTCTGTAGAATGAAATGATTGACCGTGAAACCCGGCACTGAACCAAGGGTTGGAGCTCAAGGTCGTCCCCTATCACAGATGAAGACTTCTAGCCAGGTTTGCTCACATTCCCGACAACTTTTATCCCAATCTCAAGTACTGTTTGAAAGCGCGTTTCAAACACTAATTCATAAAAATTTAAATTAAAAAAAATAATTATTATTTTATATTTTTAAATTGTTTTAATACGTGGATATTAAAAATATATTTTTATATAATTTTAATATAATTAAAAAAAAACTATACTCCTTGAATGATTTTTTTTTTTAAATTAATATGGGTGTTCAGATCAGTTTGCGTGTATCGATTAATTCTACAGACCCTGAAATTAACAATTATATAAGTTTTTAGTGTATATCAATATTAACAACTATAAAACTTAAACTTGAAATAAAAAAAAATAATTTTTTTAATTTTAAATTTTTATCACAAATCAGTTACTAGATAATTTTTTAAATGATATTTTTACTTAAGCCGGTTGGAATTTGGATACACATCATGAGGAGAGGAAACATAACAGCACATGTTCACGTAATTTTAACACGCTCTTCGAAACCATAGAATTTATGTCATAGGATTTAAGAAAGTTTTATTTATTAAAATGAAACACTCTATCTTGGGATGTGTTAATTTATTTTATTTTTTAACTTTAACAAAAAAAAGTTATAAATATATTTGATTAAAAATAAATTTAATTTAAAAAATCTATAACTTGTTACAAAATTGAGTAAATATATTGCTTTAATAAAAAAAATAAAAACTTTTAACTAAGAAAAAGTTTTGAAATCTATGAATTCTAGTTTATCATGCTTTTTTTCGAAGCAAAATTTTTTGAGATAGTTATATCGAACATATAAAATTATTTAATTTATTTTTATTTTAAGTTATTTAACAAAAAATATTTTTAAATTATTAATTAAAATTAAAAAAATATTTTTTTTTTCTTGGTAAGCAACTCTTAATCATCACACTAACCGAACATAATTCTTCCATCCAACTTCTTTATTACAATCTACCAAAAAAAACATATTTATTACAATACGTTTCCCAAAACACCCTTGCAAGTAACTCACCTACTCAAGTAAATATTTGCAGGTGACATCCCATTTTCAATGAACTGAAATGGGTATACTGTCTTTTTCTTTATAGGTAAAACGATACTTTCATCTCTCTTTTTTTTATATAATTATCATTAGTTTATTTTATATACCACAAGTACTAGTTTCTCTACTGCTTGTATGCTCGCACGCTTCGGTCTTTTTCATATTTAGAGAAGAGGGAGGCAGAGAAGAAGTGAGCGAGAGAGAGAGAACAGCAAGATCTGTGAGGAGGGTTGTAGAGTTGCATTGCAATGGCTTCAAAACTGTTGTTGATTATAGTCTCTATCTTTGATATCATAGCATTTGGTTTGGCTGTTGCGGCTGAGCAGAGAAGAAGCACTGTAAGTAAATATATATTTATAGTCCCTTCTTCAGTTTTCTTGGTTAATCTATTATTGGTTATGTGTACCAAATCAAGGCAATTCTTCTGTTGTTTTTGTGGTTCCTGGTTTTCTTGATGGTACAAATGTGAGGTTTTTGGGTTTTGCTAAAGGGGTTTGTTTGGTTTTCAAGAAAAATGAAGGAAAGAGAAAAGTACTAAATCTTGGATATGGGGAATACATGTTTAATTGTATAGTTTCTGGGTTTGTGAGATTTGTGTGATCCTGCTAATCTGTTTTGTTTGGTAGCTGAGAAATTGTCAAGAAAATGAAGAAAAAAGTCTTGATTGAGATTATGGACTAATGAAATGAATTTTCAGTTTTTTATCTGAAAATGTAACATTTGATAGAGGGATAACAACAAAGATTGAGCCTGGATGCAATAATATTTTGACTTGATGAAGCAAAAATCTTCAACGTTGAATTGGTACCAAAAGTATGTTAGCAATAAAATTACCAGATCTGTTGATACAAATAGCATTTTAGAATTTTAGTGATGTAATACGCAGATTACTCCCTTTCTAATGACTCTTCCAGAAATGAACCGAAGCATGAGATGGCAAGTAGAAAGAAAACTTTCCTGGCGGATTTTGTTTTCAAGATTTATTTGTAACCTGAAACATATTACAACTTTTTCTCAAAGCGGCTGTGAGTTTTTTTTTTTTTAAGTATTCCCCCCCTGTTATTGATTGATCCTTAGCAGCTACCAATTTCACAAGGAGAGAGAAGGATCTAGATTGATCTTTGCATTTCACCCAGTCCACAAAACTTACCTGGCAATCACATAGTTTAGTTGCTGATAGCTGTACTTTTCCATGTTGAAGAGAGGTGGGTTATCCTTTTCTGGGGCCCTCAATAATGACGGTACTGTTTGATACTGTGATTTAAAATTGTTTTTGAAAAAAAATGAATAGACCTCTTATTTGTTTTTTTGGACTAAACTTAGAATATTAAAAAAATATTATATCTTGAAGTCAACGTGTGGCGTTTTAATTGATATGAGAACGACACATAAACAATATCTTGCTTTGCAGGCCACTGTCCAACCAGATGCTGAAAAAAATTACAGTTACTGCATCTATGATTCAGACATTGCAACTGGCTTTGGTGTTGGCGCTTTTTTGTTCCTCATGGCTAGCCAAGTCCTTATTATGTTTGCCAGTAAATGCTTCTGCTGTGGCAAGCCTTTGAGTCCTGGCGGTTCTAGGGCTTGGGCAGTTATCCTTTTTATAACCTGCTGGTAGGTGATGCCAATCCAAAGCTGAACTATAAACCTATCCATCATTGAATATAGATGCTGCTAACCTTTATCCATTACCATGTTATATTCGAGCAAGCTAAAGTTAGCAGGTCTCTTTCTTGCAATGTATCTTATGGAACCTATGTTATCTTTTTCTGAACATCTTAAACTGTCCGTACCAGGGTGTTTTTCTTCATTGCTGAGATATGCCTTCTTGCGGGTTCAGTGAGGAATGCCTACCACACCAGGTACCGGAATATTTTCGATGAAACCCTGGATTGCCCGTCATTGAGGAAGGGAGTTTTTGGGGCAGGAGCTGCTTTTACTTTGTTCACAGCCATAGTGTCCGATTTCTACTATGTTTGCTATTCCAAGGCCAGGGACAGCTTCCAGCCATACGGCGGTGATGCTGGTGTGGGTATGGGGACCTACAAGTGAGCTTGCTTTAATGTGTTGTGACCATCCTATATATGTGAATGCCTAGATCTCTACATCGATTTGCCTCCTCCATTGTCTGTGTTTTTGGGTTGCGCTTCATGTATTAAATGTTCAGTTTAGTTGATGATAGTTTGTATCTTAGATCATATTCAAGATTTTTTTTTTCTTCTTCTTTCGTCATGATGTGAATTTTTTGTTTTTCCCATCAATAATAGAAGACTGCTGTTCGTGTATCTTCAGGGTGTGTGAAAAACTGATAATGTCACCTTCATTGGTGTTGCTAAGCATCCACCGGAATATTATCCTTCTCTGTCTTTTTAATTTCTTTTAATCTCTGCATGGCATTAAAACTGAGGATACCCCTAGCAGGAAAACTAACTGTTTTGAGAATATAGGAGGAAAAAAAAGATTAAAAAAGAAGTTTGAGATCTAAGCAAAATAGAATGAATCCCTCGTTCTTCCCTGTAAGTGTCATTGAAAACTTTAATCAGCATACAAGTAAAAGACAACTAAACTTATTGTTAGCCTCAAAAGCAAGGGTTTCTTGAAATGCTAAAGATACAGTGCAAATTGGCTGGTGCGCCTGGGGCCTGTATTTATAAATTCTTCTACTGGCCAGTGGGCACTTCTCTGCTAGCTTGTGTTGACAAATCAACTTAGTCGTCTTCTAGTTTATAAGAAGTTTCGAATGAGTTGGAACTACTCGTTTATTTTATTGCAAGACATTGTCAATCAATTTTGTTTTACTGACTAAACTATTTAAAGAACTACTGTAGACTTTTTCCTCATCACATCCTTTTTAACAGAGAGAGAGAGAGAGTTGCTATGGCATCAACACTGCTATTCATGGCGGTCTTTGCCATTAACTTCATTGCATTTGCTCTAGCCCTTGCAGCTGAACAGGAGAGAAGTACTAAAAGTATTGCTTCTCACCTCTTATTATTTAGCCCGAATTCATATTTAAAAAAACTAAAATCAGGATAATAATTCAATTATAAAAGGGTAAGGTTTATATCCATAGTCAACTCTTTAGACTCGGTAGTATATGAGATACATATGAGATTAATTTGGCTTACTTCTAGGTCCAACATCTTTAGATTGAGCTTTACGCTAAGTCCAAATAAACATAAATCTAACGAGTTGCATAATATTATTGGATTAAGTTGTCACGCCTCTATCGTTACTAAAAATATTGTAGGCAGCATGATATAAATCAGGATTACATTCTTCATTGATGAGGCATGTTTTTGAGGCAGGAGCAGCTTCCATATTGCTCACCAGCATAGTTTCCAAGATGAACTTTGCCTGCTGTTCCAAGCCGGAGGGAGGATATGAGACAGACAGTGGCGGCAGCAGTGAGATGGGAACCTACACTTCACTCAACTAAGGTGATCAACATAATTGAAAGCCCGTTTTCTTTAATCTTTCTTTCTATGTGCTTTTTGTATGAATAATTGTCTATTACTCTGTGCTCTCTAACAAAGGACAGAGGACATGTGCTCTAACAAGAACAGCAATTCATTTCTAAGACTTGTTTCTCCTTTTTCATTTCCTTAGAAAAAAAAAACTGAATATTTATTTTCTAAGGGGAAAATTGTGAATTAAATATCAATAAATGGCTTGTTTATCAAAGGGATGTCTCCACTTGACTGCTTGGGTTTTCCATTAAGGGTGGCCCATTTGGATGGTCAATGGTGCAATCACTAGAACCCTAGCCATGGGCTTATAGTTATTGGACCAATGTTCAATGAACAACTTGAGGGTGCCTTCATTTTCTGGTTCAAACAGCCACCTTAATCTTGGACCTTTCAAATCCACCCAATGCACTACAGCAGGATTATCATCCGACTATCAAAAGGTGATCACTACTAGAAGTTTTCTGTCAATTGTTTTTTTTTTTTTTTAATTTTAGGATAACTTGTTTTATGTATAGTTTATACTAGAACATTTCTCATTCTATGTTCCGGGTAGATCAATTTTTTTTTTTTGACATAAAAACAATGTTTATAATGTGTTTTTTAATAGAATTTTTTTTTTTTTAACTATATGGGATTACTCTTGTTTGACCTGATCATTTTGGAAGGTCTAAAAATAATTTGATAACTAGAAAAAATATAGTTTGATTTAAAAAAAAATCAAGATGATATTTTTTAAAAATATTGAAACGACAGCATATAAGGTCAATTCAAATTAATTCAGGTTAACATGCCAAATTTGTTATCCATGTCATAAGATCTTAATAATCCTTATAAAAAACAAATAAAAAAATATTAAACATAGTTATCAATTAACTCAATATTAAGGATGAAATTGAAACAAAATTCAATTGAAAAATGAGTTGAGTTAGCCTAAATTAACATCTCAAACCTGAATTATGAGACTAAGATAACCTAAAAAAAAAAATTATGAAACTCAATTATCAATAAACTCATTGTTTGGATGAAATTAAAAAAAAAAAAACAACACACAAAAAACTACTCGAGTCAACTTAAGTTAGCTGGCTAAAAACATAATCTAGATTATGAGGTCATGATAACTTCATAAAATGCAAATCAAACTAAATTAAAAATTTAATTTTCAATTAAAATAATATTAAAAAATAAATTTTTTTAAAAAAAAATCATGTGCTATGCGGTCAAACCCGTTTGAATATTTGCTTATAATATTTTAGCTTATAATTGAGTCACATGAATTACTTTAGGTAGTCTTCTTTTTTTTCATGGAGTTTTTTGTATTTGATTGCGTGGTTATAATATCCATTGTGCTGATTATCAACTTTTTTTTTTTTTAAAAAAAAAAAAAAAAAAGGGTTCCGTTTTCAACTTTTGAGAGCAATTCACAGGAGAGAATAGCTCAATTTATAGTTATATTTGAACCATTCTTTCCATTTTATCCTTACAAGTTTGATTACTCTTGTTATGTTTGAGATTATTCTTCAATTTATCCTTTAGTGGATATTCTTATCTAAACTTTTAAAAAAAATTACATGAGAAATTTATTATTAATTTTATCAGGAAACAAATTATCCCTTTGATCATCACGCCAACAGGTTATCGATATTACTTATTTTTTTTTTTTATAAAGTGATATTATAATAATTTAATATTAGATTAATTAAAATTTTGATCTAGCAAAATTAGATTCCTTACCTTTTAATCTTTTGATATTTGACATTTGAATTACAAGTCAAAATACTATTTAACGGGGTATGATGGACGGGTAGTCTAAAGAATTTTAATGGAGGCGGTGCATTGCTTTAATCTGATAATTTAAGAATTAAAACCATAAAATTAAAAGATTAGGGACTTATTTGGATTTTACCAAAACTTCAGACTCCAACAATTACCCTTAATTAATATTATTCTGCGGTAAACCATGGGCCAACAATACCCAACCCGAGCAAGTGGCCCCCACAATTTTATTTTTATTTTTTTGAAAATATTGCTCTTTTTTAAGTAATATTTAATGGACGTGCAACGTCGTCGTCGTCCATATTGACTCTAATTAAAATATAAATACCCTAAGTGGACAATAAAGCAAAAGAGGAAAGATAAGACAGCTTCAACATGGATACGATCCCACGTCCAAACGCACAAGTTTTTTTTTTTTACGAAATTACCATTTTGAGCACGGTAGCTTGAAATTAAGCTATTTTAAAAGCACACGGATTTGTTTTTTTTCTTTTTTTTTGCCATGCCCAAAAGGCATCAATCCTAGCTCAATATATAAGGAATTATGCAAAGTGTACGTGTACACCCTTGAGTAATAAAAAGGTTTTTTTTCTCCTGTTTCAAAATAGACCGTAAAAAATAATAATTTTATTATGAATATATTAATTGAATTATGAATGACTTGTTTAAAATCAATTTTAAAAGAAAAGACCGTACATGCATGATTAGGCTTTGTTTGTTTTGTAAATGTTTTTGTGTTTGCGGTGCAACAAACATGGTAAAATATTTGATAATAAATAAATTTATGTTTTGTACTTTGAGAGCCACTAAAAAATTGAGTTTAAAATACAGTTTTTGTAAAACAGTTTTTACATATTTTTTAACTGAATTTCATTAAACCTTTGTTTATTTTTGCGTTTTAAAAGCGATTTTTAAAAAAAAATTTTAAATTTATTTATTTACTTCAAATTAATATATTTTTTGTGTTTTCATATCATTTTAATGTACTGGTGTCAAAAATAATTTTTAAAAAATAAAAAATATATTTTGAAGCATTTTTAAGTAAAAAACACTTTGAAAAACAACCATAACTATACTTTCAAACACAATTCCAAACATTTTATATATGTTTTTTTGCTATACATAAACCTTAATTATAATTTTTATTAAACACGTATCTAAATCCAACTAATCAAACCTAACTATTTTTTTTAAAAATTTATTTTTAAAAAAACCACGGCCATAAAATCTATATAACACACCTTTAATTTGAAGTTAAAATATCAAAACAAGTTGATTGTAGCCGAATTGCCAGCGACAGCCACTGGATTATCTAAGAGATTACCATGCATTACAAATTAAAGTAAGATCCACTTGAGAAATTTAAAGAAATTTAGGGTGTATTTAAAAATATAGTTTAACTGTAATTTAAAAAAAATTAAGATATTTTTTTAGTTTTAAATTAATTTTTTATATTTTTTATTATTTTAATATATTAATATTAAAATAAAATTTAAAAAATAAAATAGTATTTTAATATATTTTTAAATAAAAAACATTTTAAAAACAAAACTCACCACCCCTTATCTTCTGCCTATTATTGAACCGTACTCGTGATGACGATTAATAAATTATGGGAGATTTAATTGAATTCTTAAGTGGAAAGCATGTTGTATCACTGTCACAACTCCACATTTCCTTCTTTCTTCTGTCTGTTTTTTTTTAATTATTATTATTATTTTTGAACAAGGAATCCATTTCAAGCTTAACACAGGCTGTGAGGAATCAAGCCACGTGGTGTGTTCCTCTTTGTTAATATTTAATTAATTCTTGCGAAATCTAATCTGCTTATATGTACATGAATGATTTCTTCTTTTTCTTTTTTCAAAAGGGAAAATAAACATAATATTTTGATTAATGAAATCAATTTGATTAATTGGAGACATTATAATATAGTATATTATTCAGTTGTTCTGGGCATAGTTCTAGTGGCACGTCCGGAACATCTTATTGGACCAACTATAACTAAACTTGATCACATTAACTTCATCCTTTTTTTTATTATTATATTTTGTTAAACAAAGACAACTAGACATTCAAGAAGAATTATATTTTTAAGAGATATTAATTGTTGGAGATTTTTTTTATTAACATAATTTAAATAAATTATGGATGAATAAAAATTAATCTAAAGGAACACTTTGTTTTTCTATATTTAATTATTGATCCATGGAGCTAATCAAATGTTGATAATTGTATCGAATTAATTTTATAAATTTTTTAACCTTTTAAATTTCAAGATTCACTATAAAAAAAGAGATGAAGAAAGAGTTTTCGAACCTGATTTTTTATTTTTTTACATATTCTTCCTTGCATTAATTTTTAGTGTTTTTCTTCTCCTTTTTATATTGTGGTCTTTCTTCTAAATTTAGAGTTTAGGTTTTTTTTGTTGAGATATATTTGAGTTACATCATCTTTTATTCAAAAATTTTATTTAAAAGTGCATCTAAATCAAAATAATATTGTTAAAATCTTGAAAAATATTATTGCAAATATTTTAGTTACACAAATGAAGAATAATAAAGTCTTTAATAAAAAGGATTTATCATCGACAACAACAAAAAATTCATTTACTTTAAAGTGTTTCAACAAGTAAGTTTCTTATTTTAATATAAACATAGTTAATTTTATTATTAATATGCATGATAGGATTTTATATATATACATATATATCAACTACAAGTTTAAATATATACTTAGTATGTATGTCATTGTTTTATTATTATTTTTTGTGTTGAAAGGATGTTTGTAGTTATATTTATACATGTTTATAATTTTAATCATTTATAAACTCTAGATTTTTGTTGGACATTTTTTATTTAGCAAATCTGTATGATGATAAACTAAATATCTTTATTCACTAGTCTAATATATATTTACAAATTTTGATTTACATTAACCAAACTAGCAATATCACATTGCACTACCATTCTTATTGAAAAGGATTTAGTTTCAAAAGGTTGAGATGACCATTGGACTCTTTTGTTGGTTTTGCTAATTAATTTTGGTGAATTGATTAAATTATAAAATATTTGTTTGTTGCTTTGCATTTCGTCGCATGCCAAGAAATTTTATTTCTACATAAAAAAGTATTAGGCTAAAAAAATAAAGTCTTAAGTCATTGGTTCAAGTGGAAATTTAAATAATATGAAAAAAAAATAAAAAAATAAATTTGCAAAAAAACAATGAAAAAGAGGAAAAAAGAACCATACCTGAGCCTATCTAAATTATCAAAAAACTTAATTCTAACACGGGTGAACCTTTTAAATGAGGTCTAATCTTAAAAACTTGCAACTTGTTGAATCATGAATCCAAGTTTAATCAAGAAACTTAATTGTCAATCAATTTAATTTTAAAAAATGAAAATCGATGAAAAAAATATTAATAAAAAAACTTGCAAAAAAAAAAAAAAAAAATTAGGATAAATTTAAGATAAAAATAGCCAAAGAGGAAGAAATTTGAAAAAACAATTAAAATCATCTCAAACAAAATAAATATCAATTACAAGAATAAGTACCAAATTTGAAAGATTAGAAAATCTTAGGGTACAAAATTGAAAAACATTTATAATTTGATATATTATTTATAGATTAAAAAATGTTAGGAGGTGAAATTGAAAAAAATTACAGAAGGCTAACCCAATAGAATCAAACCTAAAAATCAAGAAAAAAACCCAAAATAAATAAAAATAAGTTAAAAAAAGGGAAAAAGATAAGCAAACCTTGAGGAACCTCCTAAATTTGGTTTAATTTCTAAAACCTGTAACTTGTGAAATCCTAGACCTGGATTCAATTAAAAAACTTAACTCTCAATAAATTTAATTTTAAAGAATGAAATTGCATAATAAATGTTAATAAAAAAACTTGTAAAAGAAAATGAAAACATCAACAAAAATAATAGGGATAAAATTTGACAGACAAGAAGGATGAAACTTGAAAAGGTAATAAAAATGATCCAAAACAAAATAAATTGATATTAAAAGAATGGTGGTCAAATTTGACAGATTAAAAATCATAAAGGATGAAATTGAAAAATATTTGTAATTTGATAGATTATTCATAGATTAAAAACTGGTAATGGTTAAATAGAAAGACATTATTATGGGCTAACCCAATAGAATCAAAACGCAAAAAAGAAAAAAATCAATTTAGAAAAAGAAAAAAAAAAACTGGAGAACCTCTTAAATCTAGTTTAATCTCTAAAATTACAATATGTGAAATCTTTGGTCCAAATTCAATTAAGAAGTGTAATTCTCATCCAATTCAATAAAAAATAGTGAGGATACAATTTAATAGAAAAAAAACCCAATAATGATGGAATTTAAAAAAAAAAATGCCAAATTAAATAAACAGCAATTAAAAAAAAACAGAAACCAAATCTTAAAAATAAAAAAATCACAAGTAGTGAAATTAAAAAAAAAAAAAAAGTAAAAACCAAGCAAACCCGAGAAATTATCCTTAAACCTTGTTAAATTTTAAAAACTCGAAACCTATGAAACCTTGGATTCGGGTCCAATTAAGAAGTTTATTATAAGCCAATTTAAAAATATAAGTTTTGAAAACTTGTTAAAGCAAAAAATTTGACAATCAAAAGAATATGAATTAAATTTGAGAGGAAAAAAATGGAGGGTGAAATCGTAGAAGAAAATCATTTATGATTTATTTTTAAAAAAAAAACTTGCCAAGGCTAAAAATTTGACAATCGAATTAAATTTGATAGGAAAAAAAGCAAATGAATGTGAAATCATAAAATAAAATCAATTGAAAAAACTATTAAAAAACAAAATAGCAATAAAAAGAATAGAGATCTAATTCAATAAATTATTGAAGGTAAAAACAAATCATAAGAAAAAGAAAAGAGACCAAATTTGAAGAGCCAATAAATTAAAGAATTGTTCTTAAATTTTAGAGGCAGCGCAAATATCTAGGCTTCGCTCAGCCACTACAAATCTTGTCTCACATGCCACCTCATCTTGTTCAGAGTATCGATGCCTTTTAAATATCTCCCCGGATAGCCCTTGCATCATCTAAACAATGCAAAGGTTGTTTACACATTAGAGTGTTTTGAGCACACGCCAACATGTTTTTTTAATTATATTTGTTAAATATAATTTACAACAATGCTTCTAAGCATCCTTGAAAATTACAATAAAAATAGTATAAAATAAAGAAAAAAAACTCTTAGATGAGAGCTCAATTGGTTTTGTGTTTGAAGTCTTCAAAATAATTTATATTATTCTAAAAAAATTAAAAATACAAAAATATCCATGAATATATCCTGACCAAAAAAAAAATTAAACTTGAAAATGGAAATAAAAAAAATACAATGCAATTTATTAACATGAAAACAAGGTTAACCTCAAGATTTTGTTACTCAATCTAATTTCTTCTCAATTAGTCTGATTGTATCATTAAAAAGGGTTTTTTTTAATCGTCAAATTAATTAAGAACAAGTAAGGAAATTAAATGGTATCGAACTAAAATTATAAACAAAATATTTTATAATATTTATGAATTTTTTTTATGTATGTCTGACAAGTAAAACCTTGAGTCATCTTCATTTTGTTTTTAGAATCTTCTGATAAGTGGAGATAATCTTCATTTTATAAAATATAATCGAAAACTACACTTTACTTATTCTTAAAGCCTTTTTGTAAAGTCGAAACCTTGAATCATTGTTCAAGTTACTCACATGCTCTTGCTGGCTCTGCCTTTCGATGCTATAATAATGTAGATAAATAGTTTTAGAAGTTGCTATTTCTTGGACAAATACTAAAATACCAAGAAATATGTGACATTTATAGAAAAAATGCTTGTTGGGGTTTCAACTATCTACAAGGAGGAGTTTGTTTGGCATAATTGTTCATTAAAGATTATTTTTAACTTCGAATAATAATGATAAATGGCTTTTAGCCAAAATAATTTAAATCAAAAGTATATTTGATTAAAAAAACCTCAAAGCAACTATTTGGAAAACACTTTTTTTTCGTCACTCATTCTTTTTTTTTTTTTTATCTTTTATGAAAAGTAGGATTACATATATGGTTTCCAAGATATGTGGAGAGGAGCAGGAAGATTTTTTTTTGTGATGTATCGTTTTGATATTGTAGGGCAGAGCAGTGTTCATGAACTTGGCAGGCGAAAAACTTGGCAGGCACACGAGCATCGACGAAGTCAAAAGGCAGGCGAGACACCATTCTCGGTCTCCTATGCAGAGCTACAAAAACACAAGCTCAGTGCATTGGTACCCTCTTGCCGTTGGCTGCTGCACCAAATATCTTTTTTATTATTATTAATATTATTATTTGAATTAATTTATACGTAACTTGATTAATTTTATAGATTTTAAAGTTAATAATTATAATAATTTATAATAACTCTAAAATTTATGAAACTCGAATGATAACTTTAAAGAACAAAACTATAGTTTAACCAATTAAACTACACCTCTTTAAATTACTATATCAAATACTTTTTATTTATTTTATTAACGTGGGTGTTGGAATCAACTTGCGCATACCTCAACTAATCCCACAGACCCTGAAGTTAACGACCATATAAGTCTTCAGTAGTTATTATATAAGCAATCTAGTACTATATCAGATACTTGATTGCCCTCCTAGAGTGTTTTTTAACTTATGGTATGTTTTTATTCAAAAAAAATAATACGGCAAATATATATATATATAAATGTTGATGTTCAAGACAGTCTATAAGTAACTCAACTAGGTGATTCATGTAGGCCATATCTTAT
Source organism: Populus alba (assembly GCF_005239225.2). Lineage (NCBI taxonomy): Eukaryota > Viridiplantae > Streptophyta > Magnoliopsida > Malpighiales > Salicaceae > Populus > Populus alba. Next base: position 15,094,365 of record NC_133294.1, on the reverse strand, counting down.
TGTGTTCAAAAGATGCTAGAATTTTTATGGTTTTTTAAAAGTTTTAAATTTATATATATATATATATTAAATATTATTTGAATATTATATTTTTAAAAAATACTTTTAACTATGATTACTGCTGTACTCTGGTATACCTAGCGTAATTATTGGTACTCATACCCTATTTATACTTGATTTGATGTTCTAGTGGGGCATGGAGCATTTCCAGACAAGATAAAAGAATGATCTACCGAGGAGAGCAAGCAACAAAATCTATTAGTCGATGGTTATCATGCACCACTAGTTTTTTTTCCTTCTTGGGAGAGAGATGGCATTTGTCATTGTGTGGTGGTCATGATTGATCACGTCCCAATAAATTATTATATACGGAAAGTAATATAATAACATCAACATCACATCATTAGTTGGTAACTTTTTTTTTCCAGGGCAAGAATGAGAAGAAAAAAACTTTGTTTTTTTATTTGAATTTTGATTGAGAAGAAGATTTTTTTAAAATTTTGTGTTCATATGATCTAGAGTGTAGAGTCGTGCTAGTCTTTTATCTTCTTTTTTTTTTGCAATCATTCATTAACATGATAAATCTTAGTGGAGATTCATTAGCGTAGTTTATCTAAACTTATAGTGTAATTAAAAAAAAAAAAGAAGTCATTGTGAAATGTGTTTGCATGGTATAATAACGGAGTAGCATGTTAATTAACCATTTAACAAAGAGAAGGTTGTCTTTATTATGTTTCCAATATATCTTGAATATACTATGAATAACAAAAAGAAACCTTCAAATATTGATGTTAAAAAATCTAAAAATTTTATTATTTTAATATATTTTCAAATAAAAAATATTTTTAAAAACACTTTATACTATAATACTAAATACATACTAAGTCGAGGAGGGATACCACCCATTTCCTTACTAGCACACTTACATGAAAATTGACTGGGTAGGTCTCAGCTAATTAACTTTGTTTTTGCTTGTTCTATTGTCTAAAAAAAACATTTGCTTTTACTTGTTAAGTTGTTTGTCACAAGCCAACTCTACAAACTATAACATACATTTCTTAGCCTCAATTAATTTATTTGTTTTTTAAAAGGACAAGACTATTCCATTCATTAATGTTACAAGCTTGTCTAGACATATAGTTTGTTAGAAAAAAGAATTCCTAAAAAGTCAATGATAAACCTATGCCTTAAATACACCAAAAAAGACTTTACATGTACCAGCCACTGGACAACTTGACTTACCAAAAACTAGTCATTTTAACTAAGAAGAATGAATTAGATTGTCAAAACCAAGAAATTAACTGATTATCCAAGACATAAACCTTACCTCTAAGCTACTTTGATTTTTTAGGACATCATCAATTGGTATTGTCTGTGAAAAATTTATAAAAAAGCATCCAATTTCTTTCTAATAACATTTTCAATTCATTCTATAACACACAATCTTGACACACATGGGCTAAAATGTTTAATGGATCTAACCATTATCACGAGGACTTATGCTCATTCAGACTTTTAATAGCTCATCAACCAAATGTAACCCCTCACTCAAGTTGTGTTGGTCGCTCATGGGTAAAAATAGGCTTTGTCATCTCAGAAAATCTTGGCACTCGCGACAACCCCACCTTTGGAAGGGATTAACCAGAGTAGACCTTTTGCATGTAGTAGCCACCAACCATTTTGGCTAGGAAATATAGACTAGATTGTCAAAATCAAGAGATTAACTGATTATCCAAGATATAAGCTTTACCTCCAAGCTACTTTGATTTTTTAGGACATCACCAATCAACAAACTAACTTGATTACTTGGTATTATCCATCTTGCAATCTATGCCATCCCACCAATAATCACTGCAGAATCTCTGTCTTTGAATCATTCAATTCTAGCCTATGATGCTCTAGGCTTATAAACTTCATACCTTTAAATTGTTTGAAGGGAAATTTGTGCTTTATCTATATTGCATATCTACTTAGGGACTTAAAAATAAAAATCTTTTGAAAGCAAAAAAAAATGGCCTTAATGTTTTGTAAAATATTGTTTTTTATTATGATTTTAATTATGATTAGTATTTATAATATTGATTTATTTTTGGATTTTATTCCATGACTTTAGCCCTGCTTGTTTTATCTTTCCAAACTTTTTTATATTTATTTATCATTAAAAAAATTGATTAATGCAAAACACTTTTCAATCAAATGAAAATTTGGCTTACTTTTTAAAAAAGTGTTATTCTTTTTATTTTGAATGCCATGTTATTTGTTGGTTATATGGAATTTGATCATCACTCTTTTGACTACTACATATTTTGTTTTCATTGCTTTTTTTTTATTATTATTTCTATTTGTTTTATTTCAAATAACTTATGAAATTGAGTTTTTTTTTCAATTTCATTCTCCTTCAACTTTTTAATCTGTCAAATTTAATCTTCGTTCTTTTAATAAAATTACAAAATAAAACATGAATAATTTATTTTTTAGCTCATTTTCCATGGTATAGCCAAACATAAAAAAATATTTTTCAACTCATTTTTCATGACATTACCATATATAAAAAAAATATTTTTCTAGAAAACCACTTTCTAAAAGACTTTTCAACAAACAAACAGGGTCTTGATGTTATCATTATGTTAGTGTATGTTTTCTTGTTAATTAGCACTTTAATTTTTCATTGTCACAAAAAAAAAAAAAAAGAAGTATACGGTTTCATGAAGTAAATGTGGCATTTGATTTTTTTCATCTTAATTTTTTTAACTCTTGTAAATTATTTTTTGACCCCTTATTTCTCAAATATGTTTTCGAAAAACAAATCAGAAAAAATAGGGAGTAAAATAGTGATCAAAGAAAAAAAAACATTATAAATATAGGAGCTTAAATCCATCTCCAAAACATTTAAATGATAAAGAAAAGAAGATATCAAGAAATAAAATACAAAAGAAAAAAAGATAAATATAAACAAAAAGAATTTGAGATAAAAAGGTAAATAGTGAGTAAGTTATATGTTTTAGAAGAGCTACCCACATGAAAAGAAATTCATAGAGAAAACATGTAAAAATATCATGAGAAAGAGACTAAGAGGCATCCAAAAACAAGGGGAAAATACATAAAAAGATTTCAAGAGAGACTGAGGAGAGAAAATAAAGAGAGAACAAAAAAGCACACAAAAAGAGAGAAGCCAAAAAAAAATATGAGAGAATAGGGAAAGTAAAGAAGAGAAGAAAGAAGAGAAAAAAAGAAGAAAACAAGCCAAAAAAAAAATTCTTGTTAAAAAAGGTAAAATAAAAATAAGCCTCCTACCAAAAATTAAGGAGACAACCATTGTCATCTTTCACAGCCATTGTCATTTCCTCACACCATTAGAATTCGGTATCTTAACTTGACCACTATCACAAACTCATTGTCTTTATATTTCTCTCTCGATGCAAAACCCTCTCATACCACACAAATCAAAACCAACAACCATATCTCAAACATCTTTGTCTTCCTCTCTCATTGTTAGAACACGACAACAAACTCCTTCCTTTATATTTGCACAAGGAAAAAATTGATTGTTAACTCCTATAACAACCCCCATTTATACAATAGACCCACAACTCGATCATGACTTAATTCCCATCAAATCCATCTATTTTTAACATGAAATCACAACCTTCAAGTTTGAAAAAAAAAAAACTCCCTAAAAATCTCAAACACCATCACAGCCCAAGAATTCAAGTTTTTCTATGTTTTTTTTACAGTTTAGTGGCAATTATTAAAGAACATGTGCCATCACCTTTCTAAGAGTCCAATCTACTAGCACATGAAGGACACGCATTGATGCTTTCAAATCTTGCTTTCAATTGTATTTTTGTTGATTTTAAAGGTCATTTTTAAACCTTTGATGTGTTAAATTTTTTATTTTGAATAATTGTTAATGTGTTGTTGGTTTTTTAGTTTTTGATGAATTTGTGTTTGGCTTGATTGATTTGTAATTTGTTCTTGTTGTTTTGATTTAGAATATGCCAATTCATTTATAATTTTTATAGCCTAAAATCAAACAATGAACGTAAATCTTAATAATGTGTCTCCTAGAATGTCTTGTTAAGAGTGAATGATAGTGTATTGAAAATATGGATATAATGATATGTTCTTGTTGTATTTTTTAAAAAAAATATTGATGCAATTAATATATTTTTGTATGTTTGTAATATTTTTCTTGTAACTCAAGTCGGTTCAAAATTGTAAATCCTAATTATAATTATACTTACTTTTCTTAACCTTGTTTTTTAACTACACCAATTATTTTAGATTTATTTGTTCGATAGAAAAGTAGTTAATTGATTTTAAAAATATTTAAGAGTAGTCTCAATATAGTTAAAAGTTGTGTTTAAAATTGTTAAAATTAATTTTTTTATTAATATGAATGTTTGGATCAACTTGTGTGTATCTTGATTAATTTCATAGATCCTAAAATTAACAATCATGTAAACTTTTTAGTGATTCTAAAAAAAACTCAAATTCATAATTGTCAAAAAACTAATCTAAAATTTGACCAATTAAATTGTTTATAGATAGAATTGTTCAAATCTTGATTGGTATGGTTTTAGAAATAAATATTTTTTTAAAAAAAATCTGTAAATTTATATTAATCTCTATTATCCTCCATTTATTTTAACAACAAAAGTAAAAACCTACTGTAGGCGTGGGGATTGGACATGAATAGACCCCTTCCAAGTAGCACGTGATTAATGACAGAAAATTCATTCCTATTGAAGAAAAAAAAAAAAAAAAAAAGGAGTGGACACAGAAAAACCATGTCCTGCATTGACTTTCTCTGGTCTCTATTTCTCAGTCTTCCTTTCCCCTTTCCTACGTGGTGTTGATCAAAATCGAATCTTGGACTTTCTTTGTTTTGAAATTCAATTAGTTTTTAAAATTATTTTTTTCTCGAATAAATATTTTTTAATATTTTTCATGATTTTAATATATTTATAAAAAAATAAAAAATATCTTATGGATGGAGGCAGTAAGGTATATTCCTCATAATTTTTTTGTTATTATCAAAATAATTAGAATAAATAAATTTTTTTATATTTTTTTATTATAATAAAATTACTTAATTACTCTTTAAAAAAAAACAAAAAAAAAATCTAACTAACCTCAAAAGGGCTAATATGACATTTTTTAAACACGGTAAAATAATAGGCTTCCTTTTAAAATGTCATGCAAGGTTTTTTTATTTTTGGTACTTTGAACTTGGAATTTTTTTTTATATAATCATGATGAAAAAGAAATTTAATATTTTAATAAAAAATAAAATATTGTATTAAAAAAAATAGTTGGCATGTGCAAACTAAGCAACAAACTACCAATTTATCCTCGATGAGCTTTTTTTCTTCTTCTTTTCTCCCCCCTTGATTTCTATGCTTGCCCCTGTAATTTTTCAAAGCACCCTTTCAATTTATTTTTCCTTCAAATCTCATCCATATTTTTTTATTATTATGTTTTTCACTTTGGATAATTTATAAAATTATAATTATTTTTCAATTCTATTATCCTCCAATTTGTTTTTCATTTATCATATTTGGACTTCATTCTTTTAATTATTATATTTTTGGTTTTTATAATTATCCTTATCTTTTTTTTTTCAATCATGTCTCTCATTATTTTATTTGTATATTCGATTTGGTTCTTATTTTTTTATTGTTATTTTTTTATTTTTCTGATTTATTTTATTTTTCAATCTCAATCATTGTTATTTTATTTCATTTATTTTTTATACTAGATTTGATCCTTGTGTTTATTGATTGCTATTTATTTTATTTTTAAAATTTTTTATGATTGAGAGTTTTACTTTGTGACTTTTTTTTAGATTTGCTTTATACGGAGTAACTAATCTCATAACTTGGGTTAGAGTTTTTGAAATTAGCCTGATTTGATTTTGGTTATTTTTTTAATTTTTTTTTAATTTCATCATCTGACATTATATTATTAGACCTCCAGCTTCATGATTTTGTTACTTTTCTTTCTATATAGTTATTTTAGTTTTCATATCCTATATAACAAGTTAGTCTAATTAACTCAGGTTGAGTTGAATTTTTTTAATCAAAATTTTTTCTAATTTTACCTTTTTATTATTTAGTTTGCTTGAGAGTTGACCTTTATTATTTTATTTAATTTATTTCATACAAATTTATCTCGACTTCATAACCAGGTTGTGAATTTGACATCTTGATTTAAGTTAGATTTTTTTGTTCTTTTTAAAAATTAATTTTTTTAATTTTCCTTTAATGTTTGATTTGTTGGTAATAAAATTTTGATTTTTTTTATGAAGTTATTCATTTCTTATTTAAATTTTATTTTATTATTAGATAGTATCATGAGATATTCTAAGAATATTTAGAATGTAATCCTCATTATATTAACAAATTTTTATTTATTTCATCAGCCATTATGTTTTTTTTTATTTGGCTTTTTTTTTTAATATATAATCACGTTACTAAATTAACCAAATTTAATAAAATAATTGAAATCAATAGTCAGTTCTCATTTTTTTTTTTAATTATTTTTAAAAAGAGCTATCATTATCTGTATATTTGTATTTTTTGCTTTAGATAAAATTTAAGTCAGTAGCAGCGCAGCGCAAGCCATATCTAATGATTACTGTACGAGAAATAGTACATTAAAAAGAAAAAGAACCCTATGTTTAGCTAGCTTGGATCCTGACCCTTCATCTTTCTTGAAATCTGGATCAAATAAATAAAATCTACGAACCTGAAAGCAACTTCCCTGGAGTCTACACTCTGTGAAACAACATCATCCTACGAGTTAGAGAGGTACGAGAAATTCACGAGATGGTCCCCAAATGTTGTTGAAGCGGTAATAACCAGCCCTGGGATGTCGCTGTCAACTTCCCTTAATTAACACAGTAATGGGCTGGACAACATGTGTCTTCTGTTCAGTGGGCTTCAATGCCGACTACTAAAGTCATTTTTCCCCGTAATCAAGCCCACTGTTAAATTCCATAGAGTACCTTCTAATCTTACTTTCTCGTTTACTTTTTACGGGATGTGTAAGAATCTACTTGTAATTATTTTTTAAAATATTTTTTATTTATAAATATATTAAAATAATATTTTTTATTTTAAAAAAATTATTTTTAATATCAATACATTAAAATAATCTAAAAATACCAAAACATATTAATTTAAAGTAAAGAAACAAATAAAAAATTTTAAATTTTTTTCAAAAACGCTTTTAAAATGCAAAAACAAATAGATTTAGCAGCAAACTTTGGATTACAGGTTTTTTTTTAAAAAGTTAACTAAATTTTTATTAGATCAAATTGTATCAATTCATTTTCATATTTTTTCTTAACCATGATCAATTTAAATCTTAAATCAATTAATTGTATTGGTCTGAATTTTATAAGAATGATATTTTACTGTTACAATTTAGTCACAATTTAGGTATAGGGTATTCATGGTTTATAACTATGATGTTTTGTGGTTATAATTTAGGTAAGAGTGTTGATGGCATTTCAATTTGTGTCATTATTGGTTCTCCCATGTTCTTGTTAAGTGAATATCCGATAACGAACATTGCAGTTTAACATCTACATGGAAGGAAGATTCAGCATTGATCATGAGTCTGAAATTTAATATATTTACGAGAGTTGAATTTCTTAAAAGTAAATATGATATTTGTGTAAATTTTATTGTGGATGAGTATGTAAATTTTATATTTTTTTTAATTTGATTTTTAAATTTTTTTTCAGCGATTTAATTGTAATTCCAGTTGATTTTGATTGCTTATAAAAAGGTGGGATTAAAAAAAAAAGAATTGAAATGAAAAAATACTAAATAAGGACGGCATGTTATAAATTTTACAAAGATGTATTTTGATCCTTGAACTTTAAAAATTACATAAATTATATAATTTCAGTACCTCAATATTTTTTCAATTCAATTTTGGTAAAAAAAATTATTTTTGTTGTTTTTTAGTTTATGGTCGAGAAAGCAAAGAGAGATAAAAGTCGCTGAATTTTAGCTGTAGAGAGAGAAAGTATCATTAACATCGATTTAGGCCATCAAAACATACGATATTTGTGTCAAATGGTTTCATTTGATGAGAGAAGTTCATATTGAGTGTTTGTTTGTTTTTTTTTTTACTTTTAAAGTTCATGGAAAAACATATTTGAGCTTGGGTTAATTTTTATTTTCGCGGTGAATTTTTTTAGAATATAAATAGGTTTATCATGGTTTCTATAACGTTTTATAGGTGTTCTGAGTCAAAAATGAGTTTTTGAATAAAAAAAACTTAAGCCCTAATTTTGTTTGGAGATCCTCTTTTAAATAACGATTATTTTTTTAGTTATGCATTTAAATTTGAAGAGTTTTTATGATTCATTTATAATTTTGTTTTCTCTTATAGATGAATTTTATTTTTGAAAATAATTAAAATATTATCTTCAGATAATATCTCTAATACGTGCAGTATTACATGCTTTTCTCTTTTATTTTATTTGACCAATTTAATTTGTGTTTTTATTTATATTATTGTTTGTTTAAATAAAAAATTATTTTAATAAATAAATTTAGCAAACATAATCGAAATAAGTATTTTGTTTTTAAGATTAAATTTTTAATTTATATATGTTTCAACGAATATAAAATGATATGTTGTATGCCATCCATGAATTAAGTCTCTCTGTTTTTTATATAAGCAACAAGAAAATGATTGATTGAAAAAAAAAACTAAAAATCAAACACATACTTCTTGAAAAAAGAAGAAATAATCGAATCATACCCGTCATAGCACTTGGAAGATCGGGATTCAACTTTTAATATTATATCCATATTTATTTTTTTATTAATATGGTATTCAGATTAGCTTCCAGGGGTAATTATTTTTAATTCGGTTCGTTTTTATAAAAAAAATAACCAAACTGAAATTATTTTAAAAAAAAAACCAAAATCGATTCTAAACCGGTTCAAACTGGCTGGTTTCGGTTCGGTTTTTTAGGACAAAACCCGGTTTAAATTGATTTGGCTCGATTTTTCCAGTTTTGAAAAGTTTGGCTTGATTTTGGCTCGTTTTTTTTTTTTTTTTTTTTTTTTTTCCGGTTTGGGTTCGGTTTTTTTTCAGTTTTAGGCTTATAAAACTGAAATCGAACTAAGTTGGTCGGTTTTTTCAAAATTTTAATCAGTTTAATTGATTTTTTTTCACGGTTTGGTTTTTTCGGTTATTTTTTTTTCTGGTTTTCTCGGTTTAATTGGTTTTTTGGTTTTTTTACTTACCTTTATCAGTATGTATTTTGATTAATTTCACAGACTATAAATTAATAATTATATAAATTTTCAGTTATTCTGATATTTATAAAACTTAAATTGATAAGTTTAAGTTACATTCATGTTATTACATGTATTTTTTTTTTTAGTTTAACATCGCACCTCGACTAATTCCACGGACCCTGAAGTTAACGACCATGTAAGTCTCCCATGATCATCACATGAGCAACCTAGAACTTGAAATATTACATGCACTTTTCAATAGATTGGATGGCGGCATTCTTATTTTTTTTTTTTCCAATGAAAATACATTGTTAAGATCTAAACGAAAGGGCGGCAGGACAAAGAAAGTCAAGCATGAAGGGGCAAAAAACAGAAGCTGGCACCATGTAAGCCTTGGGATTAAAAAAAGGAGACATGTTTTTTTAAGGAAAAAAATTACGTACTTTATTTAATTATGTTTTTTTCGGTGACGAGAGTGGATTACAACTTAGAAGACCTCTCATCTCCACCCTTCATTTTTTATTTTATTTTTTTAACAATAAGGTATTATTTTTACCCATTTTTACGTATCAAATCCAAGTGCTTCCATTAATTCTTGAGCAAGCCTTCAATATACGATTTATGTCCCGAGATTATATTTATGATTATTTTTTAAAATATTTTTTATTTAAAAATATATTAAATAATATTTTTTTAATTTTAAAAAATTATTTTTGAAATCAATATATCAAAAAATAATTAAAAAATATTAATTTTAAACAAAAAAATAAAAAAAATTTAATTTTTTTTTAAAAACACTTTTAAAACACTAAAAAAAAACTAAATATTTTCTTTTTTAATGATAAAAAAAATAAAAAAAAATAAAAAACAAATACCATGAATTATATAATTAAAATCTTGAAAAACTTTATTTAAAAGAATGCCATGTATGTTTAACATCCAAGGTCACATACATTAATTTTGATATTTTCTTCCGAAATAGTATATTAAATCCATGACTTAAATTTTTTTTTATTACATAATAGAAATTAATATTTTGTTATGTCACAACAGTAATGGTTACGTGGCTCTCGTTGCAGACTCAATGAATGTTGTAACACTCTAAGGAATTATTTCTTTTAAAAAAAAATTATTTTCATTTTCTTGGTTTATGTTATATTTAACCATTATTAATTTATGTAAATAACAATCTTAATATATAATTAAATTATTTAATTTATGCATATAATTCTTAGGTATATAAGTTTTATACATTTCAATTGCATTTACATTGCTTGACTATATCAAAATTCAATTCTTCTGAAATAGTATATTAAATTCAATATATTTTTTAAATAATTTTAAGAGTTTAATTTCTTACATCGATTTAATATATTTAAAATAATAATAATTTTCTAGTTTTTTATCTCTTATATATGGAGTTTGGATGTACTTGAGAAAAACAAAATGAAAACAATGTAGAAATGTAGATAGAATGAACTCCATGTATCTTTTGCTTTTGAAAATTTAAAAATCAACTTTAACATTATTTTATATAAATTTTATTTTTATATTTTTATATTCATCTCAATAAATAAATATATTTATATTTCATATAATTAAAGTGAGTGTTTGAAAATGTAGTAAATATTGTTTTTTAAAATATATTTTTTCTTGAAAATACATTAAAATAATATATTTTTTTATTTTTTAAAATTATTTTTAATATTAACGCATTAAAATAATTTAAAATATTAAAAAAATTAATTTTTTTTTAAATCTTAACAAAAAAATAAATTCAATCTCAAAATTCCTCACGGCAAATAATCAAAGCATATGGACAGACACCCTCAGCACGACAACCGACCTCCATCTTTTCCATTTAATTTAATTTCTTTAATCTTCAACACAAAAACCACACCAAATAAAAAAAAGAAAGTCCAGAGCAGAAACCTTTTCTTACAGTCTCCAAAATCTCTCTCCCAGCCCAAACACAAACACCACGCACAAAAAAAGCATCACCAACACCTCTCCCCTCCCTCCCATCCCACCACATAGGGCTTCGTTCCCTAGTGTTTTCTCTCATCGGATCGTCCTCCCTTTATCCATTCCACCACCCTCAAGTCATTCACACGCACCCCCTCAAACGCACTCCCCAAAAAAACCGTTTCTTTCTTGGAAACCCATTTAGGGATGTTGTTTCTTTTCTATACATATGCATGATATGCCCCCTTGACACTCTCTCAACAATGACCCCTCCTCTTAAACCGATCAAAAAATGAGCAGAAACGACACCACTACTGACAAAAACGACGGTGAAGAAGAACAAGCAGTAGTAGTAGAAGAAGAAGAAGAAGAACATTTTTACGAGTCATTGGATCGCATTGCTTCCTCTTCTTGTTCTACTTCCAACTCCGACTCCGATCCTGACCAGACCCGTTCCAATTCCCCTCGTCTTAACAGCAAACTTCATGTCAGTAATTACGATGTCTGGATCTCTCAACCCGAATCCATCTCCGAACGTCGCCAACGCCTTCTTCACAACATGGGTCTCAGCTCCGACCCCTCTCTTTCCCGCTCCAAACCCGAAACTACCCACGGTGATTTTTACTTTAACCGCTCTGTCTCGTCGGATCGTTTGATTGCAGAAAAACTGAGTGGCTCGGTTTCCAGTTGTTCTTCTGCTATCCACCGATCGAAATCAGACGGTGGTGGTGGTCGCTCTGTAGATCATGATAATGATTTTAATTCGTGTTGTTCTTCGTCTTCTGTTTATTGTTCGCCTTCTTCCATTCTTTTGCAAGATTCAATTAATGTAAATAGTGATGACAGTAATTATAATCGTAATACTAATAATAATATTAACAACAGCAAGCTCAGCAATAATGGATTTGGTGTTGTTGGTTGTGGTGAAAAAAGCAAAAGCAAAAATGGGGCTTCTCCGAAAGATGGTAGTAGTAGTGGCAGTGTTAATGTTGTTGTTTCGCCGAATAAGCCGCCTTCGGGGAAACAACATTGTAGTAACTCCGCTAATTCTAATGAGAATTTTAATGGGAGCTTGTCAGTTGGGAGTTCTGTGGAGTTCGCGGAGGAGTTGGAATGTAGTGGGTCGGCGGATGCGGATGGGGCAGTGGCGGCCGAGGGAGAGGTGGAGGTTTGTACTATTAAGAATCTTGATAACGGGAAAGAGTTTGTTGTTAATGAGATAAGAGAGGATGGGATGTGGAATAAGTTGAAGGAAGTTGGGACCGGGAGGCAATTGACAATGGAGGAGTTCGAAATGTCTGTTGGGCATTCGCCCATCGTGCAAGAATTGATGAGGAGGCAAAACGTGGAGGATGGGACGAGAGGAAATCTTGATTCCAATGCTAATGGAGGAATTGGAGGTGGGGTTACAAAGTTTAAAAAGAAGGGTAGTTGGCTTGGGAGTATAAGGAGTGTGGCGAATAGTGTGGCAAGGCATAAGGAGAGGAGAAGTAGTGATGAGAGGGATACTGGATCGGAGAAGGGAGGGAGGAGGTCAAGTTCTGCTACGGATGATAGCCAGGATGTGTCATTTCATGGACCAGAGAGAGTGAGGGTGAGACAATATGGGAGGTCGTCTAAAGAGTTGAGTGCACTTTATAAGAGTCAGGAGATACAGGCTCATAATGGGTCTATTTGGAGTATCAAGTTCAGTTTGGATGGGAGGTATCTAGCAAGCGCAGGTGAGGATTGTGTAATTCACATTTGGCAGGTTAAGCAGTCAGAGAGGAAAGGAGAGTTGTTGATGGAGAAACCAGATGATTGGGGCTTGAACTACTTGTTAATTGCAAATGGATCTCCAGAACCTAATCTGCTGTCACCACTTGTGGATAGTCATCTGGAGAAGAAGAGGAGAGGAAGGTCATCTATAAGCAGAAAATCTCTGAGCTTGGACCACATCTTCGTGCCAGAGACAGTGTTTTCTCTCACGGATAAACCCATTTGTTCATTCCAAGGACATCTTGATGACGTGCTTGACCTTTCATGGTCCAAGTCTCAGGTTAGTTGGTTTACAACTCTGTTATTCTATGCTTACTATGTTTGTTTTAAAAGCTGCACGCATTCATCAATGATTTTAAAGTTCCAAGTATTGATTCTCTCCCTTTAGAAGTGTGAATGCAAACTGATTTAGTGATCACATGCCATTTTGCTATGACGTGGTTAAAGTAATTCCTCTCTTGTTGCATTCAGCAATTTAAAAGCTTTTCTCCATTGCATAGGACGTACTTTTCTCTCCAATTTCTTTCTCACTTTCGGGTATTATTTTAAGAAGACATTTTCTTATCTGCCTCGATAGAATGCTAAACCAGATGGTTTTAACCACTTGCCAGTGTAGAAGTTCTGCCACTCCTTTTGCTGTATCTTTATCTCACTTGTATCTGATTTGGTTTCTCATTATTTCAACAGTGGTCTTGTTGGACTGTTTAGAGCACATATGATCTAAATTGCAGCTTTTATTGAAACTGTTTTTGTCCGTGTGAGAATGAGTAATTGAGGCAAATAGATCAAACATGGCACAGAGCATGGTTATAAAACCGGTCAGCAATCCTATATGTAGCTGAATTCATATTCCCATGTTGATCTTAAATAACAAGCCTGGGAACTCAGATTGGATTAGAAATGTAGAGTAACTTTATAGTTCTAGCCTGAGAATTACTCATCTCAGATTTGAGGCACAGGTTGGATGCTGGAACCAGTGAGGGATTTTTTTTATAGTTTAGTGGTGAAAATCTGTCAAGTAGGCGAAAGTGGCACTGCATGTGCCTTGAAGGTTATCTAAAGGATTGCCTGGGCTTGAATATTAACTAACAGCTATTGATTTCTGGTTAAATCCATTGACCAAGTGGTAGGCAAGATTGTAATTGAGTTTCCATGAGCAGTGTTCGACATGCTCTTTTATTTTTCTTACCTGGACAGCTATTTTGAGACTGATTTTCTTCTTTGAGAACTTTTATGGGAAAAGAGACCCCAATTGGCTGCTCTGGCATGCTTATAGTAGTGATAAGATGGATGATCATCATTTATGTTATGAGAGAGTTTGCTCTCAAATTCTCTGTAATTGGGCTAAGTGGTCTGTTGCATTAATTAAGATGTTGGCTGAGATGTTAACTGGCTGCAAGGGGAGATCCTTTTGACATTGCATAATGGGAAGGTTAAGGTTCTGTTCTGCTAGTAATCGTAAGTTGGATATGTATTTCTTCTCAATCTCTTCTTCATATTTCCTTTTCTTATGGCACTGGCACCGGTTTCAAGCATTCAGTGATTCAATACTTTTCCGGAGAAATGGCCGGTCATCACTTATTTCCACAAATATTAGAGTAAAAAACCTTGATGGATTCTATAGCGTGGCATGATTAATTTGGAAATGAAATGTTAAGTTGCTGAGGGACATTCTAAGTTTAGAAAACTGCAGAAACATTTTGCTTTCATCTAACACTGGTTCAGTTGGAAGGAAATTGGATGCATTGAGCTTTTTTTTCATCATTATGTTTTTCCCAAAGGATTATACCACACTGGTATATGAGAGATTATTAGGTTCTTCCATCTAGCTTTCCTCCCTCACATAAAAGTGGGACCTATGGGTAGTTATCATGGCGGGGTGCGCTTTCATGTGATTGACAACATGACTTTTCAGTATGTGAAATGTTCGGTGCATAAAATGTACAGTAATGAAATTTCATGAGAAATGTGCAAATCCTTTGTTATTATTTTTGTCATCATTAGCACTGGTTCAACTTGAAGGAAATTGGATGCGTCAAGAAAACTTGTCATCGTTGTGCTTTTTCCAGAGGAAACTACTACCATATGGTCCTGCCCCTGCTACCAGCTTCTAGTCACAGGATCTGAAATGTATTGTAATGAAATTTCATGAGAAATGACCAAATACTTGGTATCGTTTCCATCACCATTTAAGTTTTTTAAGTTGGATGAATGGAAACTGAGCAGAAAGATGGGTATAGAAAACTAATCCAGTCTTTTGGATGGAATTTGTGATATTTTTCACCACAGTAGAAATTCATGGCTTTTGGACAGCATTTCAAGCTGGTAAAATTCTTAAGATTCCCTGTTATCGGATGCAACTGAGCAGAAAGTTTGGGAATAGAAAATTAATCTAGTCTTCTGGATGAAATTTATGATACTTTTCACTACAGTAGAATTTCATGGCTTTTGGACTGCATTTCAAGTTGGTAAAGAAGATACCTTGTTTTCAGATGCTTTGATCTGCCTATTCTAATCTCATCTCAATTTTTTATCTTATTGTTAGTTTTCTGATAATGCCACTTTTTCCTTCATTATTTTAATTTCCACAACCTCCTTTGATCCCTTTATATTCTATTTAAAGTAGTCTAGATTTCATTGGCTGCAAGAGGATTGTTGGAGTTTGTTCTGTCAAGCAGTGTTGTCACCACAAATTTTGTTGTGGGAGATGATAAGAATTTCTGGGATTTAACTCCACCTTGATAGTATTTCAGAAGGATTTTTTGTATTTATGCTATTTTAGCATATTTTGCTCCATTGTGAAACAGGGATGCATGCTTAAGCGCCTCTTTAAGAATTATAAAACTAACAGTTTATCCTTGCATATCCTAACAAAATTCAGTTTTTTTCTTTTCCCAGCACCTGCTTTCTTCTTCTATGGACAAAACAGTGCGACTGTGGCACATGTCTAGCAAAACTTGTTTGAAAGTCTTTTCTCACAGTGATTATGGTAAGTATTTCCCGCCTTGCTTTTTAATACTTATCTTTGTGTAGTTTATAACTTTATGACCTGCCAATTATAAAGCTACTGATATAATTGGCCTTCCTTTTCAAGAGAAGACCTCATCTGTGATAAACATGGAAGACAAGTTCACACTTTACTGCATTTTGAAAACCCTGATTGACTAGCTCAATGACAAAATTCTACATTTTCTCAACATTTAATGTGACTTTTGTTGATTGGATAAACATTTTCTTTTACAATATGGTCAAAACTAGTAAAAAATTTTTTCCTTCTCTTCTTTCCTTTAACTTTGCTAATTGCAATATTGTATGGATTTCCATGGTGCAGTAACATGCATCCAGTTTAATCCTGTTGATGATAGATACTTCATTAGTGGGTCATTAGATGCAAAAGTTCGCATTTGGAGCATTCCTGATCGTCAAGTTGTTGATTGGAATGATCTGCATGAGATGGTCACTGCTGCTTGCTATACTCCAGATGGTCAGGTAGGCTTTTGTTTGCCTTCTGTATATAATAGTCAAAACTTCTTTGCTTAACAAAGTTTTATGGTTTTCTGAAGGGTGCACTTGTTGGTTCATACAAGGGAAGCTGTCGTTTATACAACACATCTGGTACAAGTTGATTCTTACTCACCATTCTCAAATTTCACATCCTCACTGACAACTAATTATTCTTTTGTTGTTTGTCTTTGCTTCTCAGAGAATAAGTTGCAACAAAAATGTCAAATTAATCTGCAGAATAAGAAGAAGAAAGCTCATCTAAAAAAAATCACTGGATTCCAGGTAATTTGATGGCAATAGTATGATGTATATAACTCCAGAGATAACATGTTTAGTTTATATTTGAAAGAAAAATATGTAATTTCTTGATGTGCCACTTTTTTTCTTAGCACAAGGCGCAACCTGCTGTGCATTTTTAGCAACTGCATCTTTTATGTCACTTTCCATTCTCTGATCAATTTTATGAACAGTTTGCCCCTGGAAGTTCATCAGAAGTGCTAATCACATCAGCAGATTCTCGAATTCGAGTCATTGATGGCTTTGATCTGGTTCACAAGTTCAAAGGTAAGAATGTGGGCTTATCATTTCTCTTCTGATCTTTTCTAGCCAAATTGTAATGACAATCATGCATGAAAATTTCACTTGAAACCTGACTTGGATTATTAAGTTGATAGTACCAAAAGTAGGCAATGAAAAATACTTTGAGCCAAGAATTTTGGCTCTGTGAATTAGCAAATCCTAGCCCATCAAGTCTTTGATTTGTAGATTTAGAAAACAGCTACCATTACTACAACCTCACACATTGCCAATCAGTGGGACTTAAGAGATACCATCAGTTTTTTTCCACTCATCGGTGCTGAAATAAATGTTCTCTTTGCGCCAAACCACAGCAAAGCCTTCACAAACTTCTCAAACTCTGTTTCGGGGCATGCCTTGAGGCACAGTAGTTTCGCTCTGCATTAAATCTTAACTTTTGAGTGAAATTTCTCATGTGCATGTTACCTTGGGAGGTCAGGCATATGCCTGACTACTCATGCTTTATACTTGTTGGCATGATGCCCCAAACTCTTGGATGCTTGTGATTTTCAGTTGGTACATTTGGCTTTTCATGATCGAGTGAAATGGTTGCTTCTCCTGTGTTGGTTAAGTGATTCCATTACAAGTATATAGCCTATATCTTTTTTTTTTTTTTTTTTTTTTTTTTATCTTTTTTGAGTCAATTGCCATTTTAATTACTTTTAGTGGAATATTGAATTGTAAGCATTTTTTTCTTTGGTTCTGTTAGTAACATAAATTGCTCGTGGACTTTCTTTATATATATATATCCTTTTACATTTATACTCAATGAACTTTTGTATATTTGATATGATATCTATTTACACGTGTTGTGTGTGTTTTAAAATTCTCAAGGCTTATGCCTCATGAGAGGTACAAACCCTCACCCTACACTTGCATTTTAAAATGCTGTCCTGAAGCACTGAATCCCAAATTCCATGGGTTCTCTTTTGAATTTTAGGTAAGTTTCTGCTGCTGACATTGTAGTCAAAGGCTTGTTTACGTTGTTAAATATCTCTGATTCTAGTTTTAAGATAGCGAGGCTTGTTTTGAAAACTGAGTGAAGTTTATGTTGCCCCTTCATATCGCATATGCTGTATGCAGTATATATGTTCCAGCTTATGCATGCTGGATAAGTTTAAATTTTGGGTTATTCTGGATGTTAAGAGGAGAATTTATGTATGACAGTCTTCCTGTGGCACTGCAAAGATCTTCTAACTAGGTTATGCTAAATTCTAGCGCAAGTTTTCATAATGTCTCAAATATTTTGGCCTGTCCATTGCTTGAATACAGACAATTAATGCTGTGACAAATGAACTCGTTGATCCTGTATTGGTGAAAAGAGGATGAATTACTTTCATATCATAATCTTCTTGAATATATATAGTAGATTTTTCTACACAAGTCTTTGAAACACCTGAAAATTTGCATGGATTTTTCAAGTGCACCCTGTACTATAGGATTCATCTCCCATTCCTTCCTCTATCTCAGCAACATGCTTGTAATCAGGGATTAGTCCATAAAGTGGATATTGTGTTGGTCAGTAGAAAAAAAGAACAAATTTTCTCTAGCACAAGAGTCAATGGGAATCAATCATATAGTTTTTTTGTACGAGGTAGTAACAGAGAATCCAAGCCAAGATAAAGTCGAGCATGTGCAGGATTATTGGTGACAAACAATGGCAAAAAATCGAATCATGTAATATTAAACCACCCAAATTGGTGTAGAATGAGGTAGGAGTCTACATACGAATAAGACAGTTTAGGAAATGCTGATCGTACTCTTTTTTTTTTTTAAGATAAAAAAACTGATTCCGTGTAGCTTATTTGATCTTTTGTAAATTTGAACTGTTGAAACTTGAAACCCATGCTCTAAAGCCTAAAACTTTCTATTCAAGGTATGAAACTAAGTGCATATGATTGCATTTTGAATATAGTAGCAGTAATGAAAATATCTA
This sequence comes from Populus alba, assembly GCF_005239225.2. NCBI lineage: Eukaryota > Viridiplantae > Streptophyta > Magnoliopsida > Malpighiales > Salicaceae > Populus > Populus alba. Next base: position 15,075,357 of record NC_133294.1, on the reverse strand, counting down.
TTTTAAGGTTTTGACAACAGTGCATGATCTTGTTTTTAGATTTCTAGGCTAGAAGTACTATCTCTTCAACTTTGAAGGTGACAATCTTCCAGTAAAGCATTTTAGAATTTTTTTATTCTTAAAGGTTAAGTTGATGTTTCTGTGATAGGGTTTCGTAACACCAACAGCCAAATCTCAGCATCCCTCACAACAAATGGAAAATACGTGGTCTCTGCTAGTGAGGATTCATATGTTTATGTGTGGAAGCATGAAGCTGCTTCCCGACTTAGCAGAAGCAAAGGTGTTGCTATCACACGCTCATATGAGCATTTCCTTTGTCAAGATGTATCAGTGGCCATCCCATGGCCTGGCATGGCAGACACTTGGGGACTACAAGATACTTTATCAGGAGAACAGAATGGCCTTGATAACCATCTTGATGAAGTTTCCATTGTCAATCACCCTCCTACTCCTGTTGAGGAAGCAAGTAATGAGGGCTCACAATCTTTAACTGGGTGCACCAATAGTCCCATGAATGGAATTATTTCTAGTGCAACCAATGGTTACTTTTTTGACAGAATATCAGCAACATGGCCGGAGGAAAAGCTCGATTTAGCGACAAGAACAAGGAGTCATCATGCCAGTGTGGATATCTCCAATGGGTTAAGCCAAAATGTGTCTGCCTATGGTATGGTGATTGTAACTGCCGGCCTTAGAGGGGAAATCAGAACTTTCCAAAATTTCGGATTGCCAGTTCGAATTTAAGGGGCTGAAATGGCAGCCTCCGTGCAGGGAGTGAATGAGTTGGCAAACCAGTACAGTCCATTTTCCTCATTGGCTAAAATGTGTACAAAGATATTTGGTGAGATGTGTAATATTAGCGAGTTCCAATTCTTCTTCCCTTGTGCTTCAGCTCATCCGATGTTGAGTGCAAATGGATAGGCATTCTGATGAGCATTGAGAAGAATATAGATTTGTTAAACAACAAAAAGAGGAAAAAAAATACACCGTGAATTTAGAAACCGATGTATCTGGCATGTCGGGAATTGTAGAGCTATGAGCATGGAAAAATCTTACTCAATTAAAATGAAATTCTTTCATATTCTTGAATGGTCAAGTCAAGTCTTATAGGTTCTATCCCATTTTTGGTTCTTCAGTTATTGGCACTCTGGAAGGGACTTCTCATGAGTATATTTTTGTTTCAGAATCAATTGACGACAAGTACAGACGTGCCAATTTCTACCTATTTGTCTAATTTAGACATGTACAGTGTAGCAGATCGGCTTCACTATATGAGCTCTTTGTTAGTTAATCCTATGTTTGTTCTAAACAGCTGGTAAGATTAATCCCAAAAGGAACCGCATCTTGGTCCTAACTTTGTCAAAGAAGCACATTTTCAGCAGCTAAGAGGGCAACCGGTGACCATCCATCAACCCATACTGGTGGATTAGCTGAGAGAGAGCTAGCAGTCGCAGGTGATAGGAGAGATGGACCATTGACGTGAATCAGGTCAAAATCAATTCTGTGGAAGTCCATTGTGTCTTGAAAGAACCAAAACCCATTCAAGTCCCCACTTAGGAGTCAGGGCCATTACTGCAGGTGGGGTCCCCTCCACTTTGTCGTGGCTCCTTGGCTCCAGTCTGCAACCAATCCCCAAACCATGGCGAGGCTGGCAGAACCTTGGCTCAATTAGAGCAACCCTTGATCCAAAACCCAAGAATCCCCCCCCCCTCCCCATTTCCTGCCATTTTCAACACTTCCATACCTCCCAGCCCATAACTAAGTGTAGTGGAAGTTTTTGTGAAACTGACCAAAATATCCCTAACTATTCATGCCATTTTCATATGAAAAAATAAGGTAAGAAGAAGAAGAAGAAGAAGAAGAAGAAGAAGAAGCTGTTATATCAAGGGAAATCCAAAACACAAAACCTCATTGGTTACTTGGAACTTGAAAGTGACGTAGAGATACATTTGCTGCTAAATATCTTATCCTGTCTGCCAAACATGTCCTACCCCCAAGTATATATAAATACACGTCAAATAATATCTCTTCCAAAACACACTCCCTTTACACTGCTAAGCTAAGCTCCTCACTTCAGTCAGTACTGTAGGCAGAATATACCGTAATTAAACAACAAAGGACTTGAAAACTCGATTTAAACAAGCATAGAGAGTTTGCTTTGCAAGTGGGAATGGCTCTTCAGTCTGCTTCTTTGGTTTCCTCTGCTTTTGTTTTCTCCAAAGAGGTTAGATGCTAGTATTGCTTTCTTACTTGATGCATTAAAGGAAGATTTTAGTATTGATTAAGGCAATTGTTTTGTCCATGCAGGGAAAATCTAATGCATCTTTCAAGGATTCAAGTTTGTTTGGAGTTTCACTCTCAGAACATGTCAAAGCTGACTTTAGCTCGTGCATTGAAGTGCAAGGTAGCTACCGTGTCCGTTCATTATTGGTTTCTTTTTTATTTAAAGTAGCAAACAGAAGGGATTTTCCTAATGAATTCATTTGTATAATATTATTCACCGCAGAGGGAATTCAACCAAGGGGTTGGGGCTGTATGAGCCCAAACAATGGTCGCTGCTACTCCAGCACTCGACAGAGCTTCTTCAGAAGGCAAGAAAACCCTTAGGCAGGGAACTTGCATTGTCACCGGTGCTTCCTCTGGATTAGGTCTGGCAACAGCTAAGGCTCTAGCTGAGACTGGAAAATGGCACATAATCATGGCCTGCAGGAACTTCCTGAAGGCAGAAAGGGCTGCTAAATCAGCTGGCATTGCAAAAGAAAACTACACCATTATGCATTTGGACCTTGCTTCACTTGACAGTGTCCGCCAATTTGTGGATACCTTTAGGCGATCAGGGAGGCCACTTGATGTGCTAGTTTGCAATGCAGCTGTTTACTTGCCAACTGCGAAAGAGCCTGCATTCACTGCTGAAGGATTTGAACTTAGTGTTGGAACTAACCATCTTGGTCATTTCCTCCTTTCAAGATTGTTGCTTGAGGACATGAAGAAATCTGATTACCCATCAAAACGTCTCATAATTGTTGGCTCAATTACAGGTATATACAGTACAATACATTTAAGGTCTGCTTTGTTTTGAATACGTTTCAATTGGTTTTGCTAAACGTGGTGTTGTTTCTGTGAAATATTTTAGGGAACACAAATACATTGGCTGGCAATGTACCTCCTAAGGCCAATCTCGGTGACTTGAGGGGACTTTCAGGGGGCTTGAATGGACTAAACAGACCAGCCATGATTGATGATGGTGCCAAAGCCTACAAGGACAGCAAGGTCTGCAACATGCTCACTATGCAAGAGTTCCACAGGCGTCTGCATGAGGAAACCGGCATTGCATTTGCTTCCCTTTACCCTGGTTGCATTGCCACAACAGGCTTGTTCAGGGAGCACATTCCCTTGTTCAGGCTTCTATTCCCTCCATTCCAAAAGTACATTACTAAGGGCTTCGTCTCCGAGGACGAAGCTGGAAAAAGACTTGCTCAGGTAACCAAAACAATGAAAACTGTAGAGATAAAAATGCTCAGCTATGATTGTGGACAACGCGCAATAACATTATCTGTTCTTTTTGTAAAGGTTGTGAGTGATCCAAGTTTGACGAAATCAGGGGTATACTGGAGCTGGAACAAACACTCAGCTTCATTTCAGAACCAGTTGTCTCAAGAAGCTAGTGATGCAGAGAAGGCTCGTAAAGTATGGGAGATCAGCGAGAAACTTGTTGGCCTGGCCTGAATGAGAAGGGCCTGAGAGAATTTCTTGTCGACTAATTCTTGTCAGACATATTGTTGGTTCTTGAAGCCATATGTTATATTGTTGACAAATAAGTCTCTATTTTATTAAGGATTAATAAATTTCATAAGACTAAAACTGGAAAAGGGCCAGCTACTCTTATACCTATCCACTTAGCCAATCAAAATATAACCATCAATAATGCTTAACATCAAAACAATAACTATTATACTTTCTATACTAAAAAACTAAAAAACTTGGGGGTATAACGCACCTCCTTCACTCTTCATATGAACAATGAAGGAGTTTTTTTTTTTTTTTTGCATTATCCTTCTATCTTCTTTTGTTTTTTTATTTTCATTTATTTATTTATTTTTTAATATTTGCTTGATTTTAAATTTATCTTCTTGAACCTAGTAAAATCCATTACTCGGATTGCAATTTGAAAGGTTAAGTCATGAAGTCCGAGTCGATAAAATATGTCAGGCATCTCAGCATTAAAAAAAATCATCTTAATTTTTTTTAAAACCAAAACCATATTTTTTATTGATTATTTAAGTTGTTTTTAAATCCTGTAAAGTTAATTAAGTTAAGTCAAGCAACTCTTTACGGTTTAATTTTAAACTCAAGCTAGATAAGAAGTGAAGTTAAGAAATTTTAAGACTAATAAAATCAATTTAATAACAATATTAAATAATTTCTTGCAACATAAACTTTTTTTATATTTATTTTTTTATTCTTAATTTGCCTACTAAACAATAAGTTATAAAATAAATTCTACCCTAGTCTTAATTTGCCAACTCAACAATAAGTTATAAAAGCCAGCTCATTGAATTTGGACGCGTAAATAAAGAAAATAAAAGTGATTAATTTTAAATCCACTTTCTATTTATTCTCGAATACTATCATGTTCTTTAAAAAACTAAGAAGTCTTTTTTCCAAGTCACCACATGATTAGTGGACTTTTCAATTCATGCAAGTTAAGTTCACAAACTAGATGAGAGTTGACAATTCAAAATCTTTTTTTTTTTTGAAAAAAATAAATAAAATAATATTATTTTATTTTTACTTCTTTAAATCTTAAAATATTTTAACCTGTATATCCTATGACAAGGTCATGGTCCGGACCTGTTAGTAACTTTGATATCTATTCCTAATTTCCTATCATTGTTTGAATGATAGGATCCATATCCCATGTGATTACTCGGCTTTGAGCCCATCACATATTGGGCTTGAATCGTTTAACAAAAGTCCATTGGACCCTAAGCACTTCCGACACCTCTTCCCCCTTCTACTTTTCTAGGGTTTTGTCAGGGTTTTGGTCATCTCTTACAAAAACTTTTTCCCTCATTCTGCAGCTCTCTTCCTCCTCTTCAGGTATAGGTTTTGGTCATCTCCTGCTTCATTCTATAAACAACTCAGCTATAGTTTTCATGGTTTTGAAGCTAAACGTTTCACGGATTTCAGGTGTCATCTGTACGTAAAGAAACACAGCCATGGGAAAGAAGAGAAAGCATAGTGAGACACAGGTCATTGAACCTGCAAAGAAAGATGAAAGTGAAACAGAGAGACCTAAAAGGACACTCTTGGGTTGGAAAGATAAACCTGAAGAGAAAGAGACTGAATCCCTACCTCCTCATCAGGGTGGTTTTAGAAATAAAGAGAAAGTCTTGGTTACTTGTTCGAGGCGTATTAATTACAGGTTCCGTAAAGATTTAATCTTTTTTTTTTAATATTTGATTTCTGGTTTTGTTGGGGGTTGTTGGATTTTGTTGGTGCTTGAAAGAATTGTTGGTGTTGCAGGTATAGGCACTTGATGTTGAATCTGGTTTCGCTTTTGCCACATTGTAAGAAGGATAGTAAGGTTGAGTCTACAAGTAGTAAAGGCGCAACATTGAATGAGCTTGTTGAGTTGAAGAATTGTTCTTCTTCTTTGTTCTTTGAGGTGAACTTTAGCTTCCTTAAACAAACTATTTGACATGGTTAATTCAATATTATTTGTGCAGGTGATAAAAGGCTTGATGCCTATGGTAACTCATCAAATGAATTAGTGCTGTTGATAATGGTTCCTGATGTTTGCGTGGTTTGGTAATTTGAAGGAAAATAACTTAGTTGCCTTGTTTTAGGTTTTTAGTTGTTGGTGATTTATGTTCTCCTTTCTCTCTATATTTCAGTGCCGGAAACATAAAGATTTGTACCTATGGATGGTCAAGTGCCCCAGTGGTCCGTCTGTGAAATTCTTAGTCAATGCTGGTATGTTATTTTTTTTTTTAATTCTAGCACTGTGATTTTTTTGACAATCATATTCTGTAATAGGCACGAACATGTTGTGTTCAAGTGCTATGTTTGCAGGATCAGAATTTTTGCACATGCATTTAGTGGTGGTGGGAGGGGAAAGTTAGCGAAATCTTCATAGAGATTCACCTTTTTTGCTATGGTTTTGAATATTTTTGTGGAGTTGGAAATCTCCAATTTTTTTTATTTTTAAGCAGTTGTTATGGTATAGAATAGTACTTTTGACTTCTTGTGGCATTTGGTTTGGGAGCATTTGAACATTTGCTTTTCATTGATATCCTGTGGCACTGGAGAGCCATTTTCCTGATTTTCCTTTAATCCTATTTCGTGTACCCTACCATGGAGGATATCCTGTACTCCTTTTTGTAATTTTCTTCTTCCCATTCTGATAATATTATCTCTTTTACAAAAAGGAAAAAAAGGAAAATAAAAAAGAAGCTACTGTTGCAGTTAATCTAATAATTTGATTTGCTCACATGGTTAGCTCTTTTCTTGTATTATGAGTAAGTAGCCTAACCAATGCAACTTGTCTTGTTCATTGTAGTGCACACAATGGAAGAATTGAAGCTTACAGGAAATCATCTGAAAGGGTCTCGACCGCTCTTGACTTTCTCAGCTAACTTTGATAAAGATGCTCACTGGAAACTCCTGAAGGAGATGATCATTCAGGTATTTTGTTTTGTTTCCCATCTTAAAAGCAACATTTATCTGCATTCTATCTTATAATGCATGTCTGAAACACTGGAATCTCCATTCTTTAAGGACAAAATCGTGAAATACTTGTCCAAAATCTCTTTTAATAGCAAAGTCTTCCAGGAAATATTGTAGATAAAATGATTGATATTCTTTGTACTGACAATGTATTGCCTTGTCACAAAAGTATGGTGATAGAGACTACCATTTTGTACATCTTGTTTCTGGATAGTAGAGACATCCATGAAGCAAAATTTTCAGCTCACTAAATTGGCCATTGCTTGCTTTATAAGATCAGTTGAGGGCCTACTAACCTGTTCATTTCATGAATCGCTACCTAGTGATTGCTTGAATGCTCAAATTTTACTTTCCTCAAGGTTATATTTAATTTCTGATTCGTTTACATATGCTAGACCAAAAGTTGATGATGTACTCTGCCATATGTGAACTTCAGAAGTCTTTTCATATGATACTAAGATATTGGCTTCTTTGCCCTTTTTTTTGTCAGATATTTGGAACCCCAAAGGATCACAGGAAATCTAAGCCTTTTTATGACCATGTCTTTGTTTTCTCTATTGTTGATGACCATATATGGTTTCGGAATTACCAGGTAAATTAGACATTTTTTTTTAAGTCTACTTCTATTGGAGCATTTATGCAATTTCTGCCTTCAAAAACTCTATTTTTTCTGTTGCCCAATACTTGTTACACGGTGCATTAATTTATGTTAACATTTTATGACTTTATGCTCCCAACTTAGAAATGACAACAATTAACAAGTTAACCTCCTAAAAGTCATTCAAGCTACAATCTAACAAATGAAGTAGTAGATTGAGGCATATTAGAGCAGAAGACTTGCTTGCTTGTATTTTGTATTTTGGAATCTAGTAGACATGCTACATTATCCGTTTGGTATCTCTAATCAGAAACCTGCATATGTTAAAAAGTTAATTCCTTTTTATGTATAAATCTTGATAAAGTGGTTGCTGAAAATGGGCAGATGCACTGCTATCTAAAAATCCTGAATTTTTATGTATAATTCTTGATGTTCCAATTACATAAAAGTGTCATAGCAGTGTTATTTCTGGACCGCTTTCTATTTTTTGTATTTATTTTATGTGAAGTTTTTTCCCTGTGTTTCGTTAATCTTTGAAACTAACTCCTAGCATCCCGTCCTCTTCTTCTTCAATATAGGTATCTGTTCCTCATAATGAAACAGATAAAATGGCTCGAGGTGGCCTGGATAAGATGACCCTTGTTGAGGTTTGCACTGACATACTTTTGAATTTGTACACACAGTGAAAAATCTGTAGTCGTTATTAATTTTGAAAGACTGGTTTGGTGCAGGTTGGTCCAAGATTTTGCCTGAACCCTATCAAGATTTTTGGTGGCAGCTTTGGAGGGCCAACACTGTATGAAAACCCGTTTTTTATATCACCTAACCAGGTCAGCGAATTATCTACTTGTTTAGTTTGGGTTTTGGCATCACAAGTATGATTAGCTTCTCTTTAGTTAGTCAAGAGTTCCTCCTTTAATGATCTATAGTAAGTATTCACCTTTTCTAGGGTTTTCCATTGTGACAATTGTTTCTTGTTTAAAATAACCATCACGTTTTGCTAGTTTCATGGTTGAGGTTTTTCCCCCTACTGGCTTTATTACTCTGGCAAGTTCAGGAAATGTTGTAGTATGCTGTTTATTCATGTAGTGGCATTTTTGTTCAGAGGTTATTTGGTCGTTTATTGCCACCTGCTGTGATTATATACAATACGATATTTTTTTTTTCTAATATTTTTGCATGAATGGCTCAATATGCGGCTTCTTTTCATTCTTGCAGATTCGAGCACTGGAGAAAAAGCAGAAGGCTGGGAAGTTTGCCAAGAAGGTCAAGGCCAAGACGAGGAGGAAGATGCACGAGCTATCAAATCCATTGGAGCCTGATGAATTTGCAGACATGTGGAAGGAATGATGCGCTTGTCGTACCTACGCTGTTGATGATACTATATCACCTTGTATTCTTCAAGAAAAATTTCTCATTTTGGTGCTCGTTGGCATAATTTGTGTCCCCGCTCTGGATCAGCTTATGCATTTTAACCAGGTTGGTATTTATGGCGGACCATCTTTTCCCATATCACAGAGCTTCGACTTGAAAATTCTTTACACAATCATGCGGCATGTCATTACCTGAACTTCTGCTGCGGTTTTCACCCTGCAACTATGAAGTCGAAACCGGCAATCATGAAATGTTTTTGACAATTTTAGCTTTCGTTGTTAAGTAGAGTAATGGATCAGTATTTGTTGAACTGAATGGCTAATGCCTTTACGTTCAAGTGTGCAAATTCAGATTGATTCTCCAATTTCATGACTTGGCGAAAGGGGTTTTACCGAAGAGCTTGGGGGTTTAAATGCTTCGTGAAAATGAAATAAATAAATAGAAACGCTCTGCGCACCGATTGACCACGTATCACTCTTTCTTATTGACATTTGTACAGGGTGAGAAGATAACAGACCACAAAAAAAAAAAAAAAAAAAAAAAAAAGCAAGGAAAGGAAAGAAAACAGACGACGTGAGGAAAATAGACCAGTTTAGAAGACGTTAGCTCATGCTTGTAGTTCTGATCTGGCTATAAATTGAACACAGCAAATCCTTGATCAGCTGTGTGATTCCCATTCGGTCCAATTGGCCTCACTTCCCCTACGGGGTAAGCTATTAATTCTTGTGAAGACATCAACCTTGAAATTTGCGCCACACAGGAATCCTTCGCTGTCGGTCCTTGGCATGGCTCTAACTTTGTTCATCGGATGCTCAAAGCTCATCAAACCTCCTTCACTATGGAACATAAATCCTGCACATCATCATCATCATCATCATCATTTTGATGAGTAGATCTCCCTTAAGAGAAAGGTTACAACGCAAATCCAGATTCTGCAGACTGCTAGTGATGCCAGTCCAGCAAAAACATTGATGTTATTTGTGAACTATATATGATTAGCCATTACTATGACAATACAAGGTACCTGTTGGGAAGGGAGCAAATGATTTGGCACAGCCAGCTTTTATGATTTCCAAATCATCAGAAATCACCACAGAGCCATCTGCTGCAATACCCCAGTAGAGCTTAACTCCACCATCGGAGCCCTGTGACCATACAACATACTTGGAATCAGGACCGAGAAAACCAAACGTGCTTGAATGTGATTTGAACATATATAGCTCATAAGATTCTATTGACCAGTAGACAAATGAGTCAAAATGATGCATTAAGCATACCAGTGCAGCGAAAACGGTTCCTGCCTTGCTATCGTAGATAACAAAAGCAAAGCTCCCATCAAGATCCTTGACAACTTGATCAGCTGGATATGGACCCCTGTCACGAAGGGTCTTGAAAGCTTCTATCACAAACATGGCCTCATTAGTCCCCTTTGTTAATCCATACTGCTTATTGAGTGTGCATAAATTGTTCAAGCTTCCAGAGAAAAGGCAGTATATACCCTCAAAACCACAAAACAACCTGCACATATATGATCAACAAGACAGTAGTTTAACAATCTGTGAATGAATCAAACCACAAAATGTTAACAGTGGAAAGGATCAGCAAGACAGTAATTTAACAATCTGTGAATGAATTAAACCACAAAATGTTAACAGTGGAAAGGAAACTCCATCAATAAGGAGGTCGTACCTTTGTTGTGGAGAGAAAGGGCTGTCTTGGGGAACATAAGCAAGCACTGCAGCTTCACCAAAGTTTATAGAGAAAGTCTTCTGAGGGTGGTGAGAAAGAAACTCACTCAGAGTTTCCTCAGGAAGCTTAGGCTTCCTAGTACTTCTTTGAGATGCTGGACTATTAAGCTCCTCAGGTGGGTTAGCAAAAGCTTTGTGAAATATTGCCAACATTTTCTGATCTCTCTAAATTTCCAAGATTACACTCGCACCAAAACAGATATTATTGCCTAGAATTTATGCCTTTGAGTTCTTTTTTAAGAGTTGATGATATATGATCACAGAAGGAGAGGTAACCATTAAGTTCTTTTGTAGTATTTATAGGATCAGTTTGAGGCACAAGGTTTTGTTTTTGTAAGGTGGACAGAGGCAATATTATCCATATTCATGGGGGCATGGAGCTTAGGATGATCGGGGATAAGGATCCTCGTACTTCAATGTATTCTTATCCACTTCTAGTTTTTTTTTTTTTTAATCTGTTCAGAATTTTTCCCATCCCCACCCCCACCTGACGTAGTTGTTCTGTCCCTGTCTTCACTGCCCTTATTTGTCAATGTTCTAGTGGTATTTGTTCTTATTCTTCATCATGGGCTCTACTTAAGTCAAGTCAAAACTGAGCTTTAAGCAAATCAACGTTGGGAATCTATTTTTCAATTTTGTATTTCTTTAAAGAGGAAAATGAATTAATTTTGCTGGAAAAAAAACAGGGTGTTCAGTGATTCGTTTGTGAGTTAGCACGATCGAACACAGATAAATAAATAAATAAAACCCTATTGGATTTGAGTTTATCTGACATCCATCACTGAATCAAAATTCTACCGATTTGTTCTTGTATTGTTAGCAAGAATCTGCAGCAAAACGTAATAAATTCTTTGCCAAGGAGATAGCTAGCCATGGATTCTCCCTACAGCCATCTGTAAAATCATTTTGCTTAGAGAGATTCCTAGTCAAAACTTTACTGTGAAGCTTTTGATACTGTGAATCCACCAAAACATTTCTTCTTAAGATATTCATCAAATCAAGCTGCTTTGTGTGGAATCAAGGGTAGAAGCTCTTAACCAATAGCTTGTCATGTTCCATAATCCTTGGATTTAACGAGGCAACTTGCTTACGATATGCACCTCTGTTTACATAGATTTCTTGAATTTCTCGTTTTACAGTCTTTCATTTGTTTTTTATCAAGCCGAAAGTATGTTTTTCTTTGGAAAATAAATTATGGAAAAAAGTGAATTATTTTTTGGTGTTTAATAGTGTAATGAAAAATAAATTGGAAAATAACTTTTCAGTGTTTGGTTATATCATAAAAAATGAGCTGAAAAATAATTTATTTTTTTAAGTTTATTAAAATAAGGAGAAATAAATTTTATAAATTAAAAAGTTGTACGAGAATGAAATTGAAAAAAATATAATTTCATAAATTATCTTAAATAAAATAAATAATAATCAAAATAATAGAGATCAAATCTAAAAAATTAAAAAATTAAAAAATTAAAAAATTAAAAATTAAAATAATAATAATTAACATGTCATAAATTATTTCAAATAAAATAAATAACAATAAAAAAAACGAAAACCAAATTTGATAGATAAAAAATTTCAATAAAAAAATGATAAGGAAAAAAAAATAACAATTATAAAAATAAAGACAAAGTTAATATAAAAAATAAATTTTAAAAGATAAAATTAAAAAATAAATATTCAAAACAAAATATATATAACAATCAAAAGTTTGAGGATCAAATTTGATATAATCAACAAATAATATGATATTTTTAAATTTTTTCTAATTCGAGAAAATGTTTTTCATTCAAATTTTTCAGAAAAATATTTTTTAAAAAATCAAATTAAATTTTTATTTCATTGGAAATATTTTTTGGTAATCAAATTTTTTAATAATAAATAAATAAATTTAAAAATTCCTAAGATTTAACAATCTCAAGTGGAAGCATAAGTCAAAAAAAGGGGCTTCGACATAAACGTTAGGTAAGGGCTTATCCAAAAAGTGATCACCGTGACAGAGATAGGCCCGCAGCAAGAATTTTCTGTGTGCGTTTTGTGTTTCTGTGGGTGCTTTGGTTTTATTAAAAAACCAAGTCGTCTGGAAAAAGTCACATAGCGTTAGAGAAAAAACCAGATACTTCACCCATCATTCGCCGTCGGTAAGATATTTTTTTTTCTAGAAACAAAATTATATACATAGATGTTTTTACGTGTTTTTATAATTAAAAATAAAAAAAATTATATATACATATAATCAAATAAATCAAGAATTATATCTGTTAATAATTAAAAAAAATTATAAATAATAACTAAAAACAAAACAGAAAAAATTAAAAAATAGATATGAATCAAAATATTTAATTTCACAAGACAAATATTTACTTGATTGTGTTTGCTAATTCTTTTAAAATATATTTTTTATTCAATCAAATAATGATAGAAATAAACATACATATTAAATTGATTGAATAAAATGATAGGGAAAAAAATTACTAAGCAAGGTTGTACATATTAGAAATATTATCTGAAAATTAAAATTTTTTATTTTCAAAATAAAGTTTATCTCCACAAAAGATTAAAAAAATTATAGATGAAACGAATAAACCTCTTAAAAAATAAAATGCATAACAAAAAAATAATTATCATTTAAAAAAGACTCTCTAAACAAAATAAAAGAGAGAAGTGATACTAATATAAATATAAATAAAAAATAATTTTGAAAATAAAACATTAATTTAAAAAAACATAAAAATAGTTTTTTTTCAAAAAAAAAAGAGAAGAAAAGCCTAAGCGTTGTTGGCCTGTCAAGCTAGAACCTATTTTGTTAGGGCCTACGCAGCTGGACAATCTTTTTCTTTACATTTAGGGTGGATGAACATGTCGTTCATCCTAAATTTGTATTTAAAAAAAAAAAAATTAGTTGACTAGTCACCTATATTTTTAGTGGCCGGAAAATTAGGTTAATGGTTTTTCAGACCCAAAAACTGAATTTTCAACCAATTGTTTACCTAAAACACCTAGAATATATTATATGTAACTTGATAAACCTATTCATAACCTCAAAAAATCCAAAAAACAATCCTAAAACTCAAAATCAACCCAAAATAAAAAAATCTTACCAAGATTAGATATATTTTTCTTAGCAGTTTCAAGATAAACAAACTCTTAATATGAGCTCCCTCAATCAAAAGGAGCAATTTATCGCCAATTTTAATTTTTGTGTAAATGGAGACTTTTGTTCTCTCTAACACTAGATTTTAGTGATTTTCTCTCACCTCTCTTATACCAGGACCAAAAATAAGAAAAATAAATTTGGGAACAAAATTGATTTTTCCCTTTAATTTTTGAAATTGTAAGGGCCTAATATCAATAATTTGTGAAGTATGGGGATTACAATAAACATTGTGCCCAAACTTTTAAAAGCCACTCATTTCATAAATGTTTTTTTTTTTAATTTGGTCCCCTAGCTTTCAATCCCACCCTCCCCCAATAAATTGACTTATAACTTGGTCCAATAAGTTCTAAATTTAAAAGAAAAGGATAAAAAAAAAATGGCATTGTGAATAGTTCATCCACAGTGCCATGTGAGGGGGACACACAATGCATTTTGCACAATAAACCCCTATTATGACATTTAGTTTTTTAGTTAATATTTTTCACAATAATAATATTTTATTTATTTCCATTTTTGATCCCTTGTTTTTTTTATTTGATTCTTTGATGTTATGTTTCTTTGGGATTAAAATAGGTAAATTGCTTTGGCTACCTTGAATAAGGGATCTTACTGTGTAAAGAAAAAAAAAGTCATTTAATTGATGCTTGGTTTGCCAAATTTCAATAGGATTATTGATTTAAAACAATTAAAGTTATGAGGACCGAATTTAAAACAATTAAAGTTATGAGGACCGAATTTGAATAATTAGGAAACATTCAACTCTTTTTTCTTGCCAAATTTGGGGACTAAAATGCATGTGCAAGGGAAGGTTTAGCCCCCTTATTTATTTTTAAATTTGATACATTCAAATTTTATTTAATTTAGTATTTGACATAGTAGTTTTTTTGTTGCATTGATATAAAGATCTTGCAATATCAAATGAGATTTTCAATGCTTGATTGATGTTCAATTGGGAAAAATAAAACAAATTTTGACTAATTTAAAACAATTAATTTTTAAGAAATCAAAATTGAAAATATACAAATCTAGGGATTGGGGTAAATGGGTAGAACAATTTAGTTGGTGCATGCTTTGCACATGTTAGTGTTTAGGATGTTTTCTTCATCTTTAAACAACGTGTGAGACATCATACGGGGTCAAAAGCTATCTTTTATGGAAATGCGGGAAGTTTCATGTCGTCTTCTTGATTTGGGGCAACACCTAATGGCGAAAGTGAGATGGTTTGTAACTAATAGTTTTTTTTTCCTTTCTCTTTTCTCTCTCCTCTAATCAAAATTCATACTAGTCATTCAAAATTTAAGAGTTGTCATCTTATTTACTAACATTTCAACTTCAGTTCTTATTATTTTGATTTCTAATTTTTGTTCTTGATCCTTTTATAAAATTTCAGTTTGTTTTCAATTTCATCATTAAATCCAAATTTATAATATGTTATTTTTTTAATTTGGTTCTCATTATTTTAATTTTTTTTTGTTTTGTTTAGGCTCCTTATATTAAATTGATTTTTCTTTCCAATTTCACCTTCAATAAAAAATTGTTAGTTGTCCTCTATTTATTTTTTTTTATTTCAATTTTGATTGCCATTCATTTTATTACTATTTTTGGGATCCTTTTGTATAATTGATTTTTCTTTTCTAATTTGATCCTTTAATATTTGATTGATTGAGAATTGAGTTTTGTAGTTTTTGTAAATGAGGTGCTTCTGATCTAATGACCCGAGTCATAAGTATGAAAAGTTAACACAGGTTCACATCATTTTTTTTTGTTTTTTTGAAGTTATTTTTTTTTGATTTCATCATTTGACATTGTTTTTTTTTTTTAAAAAAAAAAAAAAAAGCTTTGTGATTTTCTTCGCTTTATTTTCTATTAGGTTATCTTAATTTTATGATCTAAGTCATGGATCTGACACGTTAACTTAAGTTGGATTGAATCTTTTTATAGGGTCTCATTTTCTTTTAATTTTAATCTTTCTTTGATTCCTTTAAAATTTTGTTATCTTTGAAATTAATCTTCATCTTTATGTTTTGGCTTTTTGTCGGGCTATCCTATTAGTATGATTTGACTCGCAGGGTTTGGTTATCTTGCCCATAGTTTTTAAATCTGACTTGGTGGTTGACCTAACCAAAGGCTGGGTCATAGGTTTTGACCGGTTTAACACCATAATTTTTTTTATAAAGCAAAATGATGTTGTTTTTGTTTAAAAAACAACAAATAGTCAATGAGTTGCAACCAAGTTTTTTATCAGGTCTTCCCGGGTCAACCCGGGTCTTTGACCACGTCTCCTAGGTTTTTTTCTTTCCTTATTTGCTCTTAAACTTGGCTCAATTCTAGCCCTTGGTTAGTCGAGTCCTGAGTTGACCTTTCAGGTTAGACCACGCTTTAAAACTATGGTCTTACCTAGCTTTGATTTAATTTTTTAGATCATTTTTGTTTGTTGATTTTTTTTTTTCGGTTTCATCTTTTTATATTTACTTTGTTAGAAATTAGGCTTTGCTATTTTTCCCATCTATTTTCAACTGGGTTATCCCATTTTTATTATCTGAGTTGCAAGTTTGTCATGCTAATTTGAATTGACTCGGGTCAATTTGTTTTTGTTATTTTTTGACTCAATCTCATCCTTCTGTACGTATTTAGTTGGTTGAGAATTAAGCTATATTATTATACCATTTTGAAAAATGATTTTTTTTTATCAAGTTTATCGTAATTTTTTTTTAAACTTGGTCCATTCGGTATCATTATCTATTTTTTTTTTATCATCTAATTAAAATAAAACTAGCTTATTTGATTCAATGGAGTCTATGACTCAAGTGGCAAACTTTCTTTCTTCTTTATAATGCACTTGTGATGACTGGATATTTTTTTTTACACAAAAAAATCACAATTTGGCTTGTGATGTAGGGCGGTCTATATATATAGTTTGGTTAGCATATTGCATTTTACTGTAACACCAAGAATACTAGTAGATCAATAGAAGCAAATATATGCTCACATACGAATACGCCCTGTACTTATTTCCTCAATTTTTTTTTTTTGTAGGAGAACATCATCCTTATTCACCTAGTAGATAGATGGCTCACATAAAAAAAAAATAATGAAGTGATAATAGCTTTTTTAAAGGAGCTATAAAAATTTGGGATGCATGTTATTAATTTGAATGAGTTCAATAAATAAAGTTAATTTAATAATATGATTAAAAAATAAAATAATCATAAAAAATGATCATACTTGAATATCATCGGAATTTAGTTTATTTGATGGAATTCTTGTGAAAATGGGGGAGGATATGTTGGAAATGATGAGAAGGAGGCTGCTGGAATTTCTGCTTGATAAAGCATGCTTGAATGTGGCTGGAAATTGCTGTTAAATACTGAAATTTATGGCATTTTTTGTAATTATTTATATCATGGGCAACGAATATTCTCAATAAAAATCAAAGCAACGACTATTTCTAAATATTTAGTTTCAATGCATCATGCATGCAATCCAAACCCTTTACTCATAATTAAAAAAAATAAAAAAAAAACCCTTCCATGTCATCCCTTCTCAAATGGGTCATAATCTCCTTTTCTTTCTTTCTTTATTAAGAATATGTTTAATATAAAGGTAATAGAAGTTGAAAACTACCCTTTTTTATCAATTAAATTTGTTTGTTTTATTTTTAGGAAGAGATTAAATTTTAAGAGAGGTAATTGTTACTCTTCAAATGGATCTGTTTGGGATTAAATTTTAATCTCCAAGCTAGGCTTTAACCTCCCAACTTTATTATTATTATTATTTCTTTCTCTAATTTACTTTTTACATCAAACACACAATCAAATAATTTCTATTCCTTCATCTTCGATCATTTTTAATATTTATTATTTTCTTTTTATTTACATCAACAATTAATCTATTGACACAATTTTTTTTTTTAAGGCAACAGCCTCGGTTGGGGTGGGATTTTTTGTGTTTTTTTGTTGATAGTTTTTATCCTTGACATTTTTTTTGAAGGTATGAAGATTTTAATAAGGTTTTAAAATCTTGATTGCTGGTCAATTTAATAAGGTATTGATTTAATTTGTGGCGTTAAGATATAATTAAAAAAAAATAAAAACCAAACTAAGAAACAAAAAAACCAAGGTGACCTATCTTAAATTCACATGAGAAGTTATCTTTAGTCCCCATATTCTACATTGAATTTGTTTGAGGTCTTTTTAGCTTTTGAAATTTAGTTTTTGGTGTAAAACATTATTTTATTTTTGTTTTAGCCTTGAGTTTAAAAGATGAGAGAAAAAATTACTGTAAAAAAAAAAAAAAAGTTGTCAGTTGGCTATGTCCCAATACAATAAGAAATTGTTCTTAAATCAATAACTTTCATTTGATGAGAGTAGTTCAATGAAGAATTTTTTTTTTTACCTTTTATTTTTTAAAAAAATTGGGCTGAGAAATTTATACACACTAATTTTGAAGTGTTTTAAATTAAAAAATTAGTTTGTTGAGGTTCTAAAGGTATTCAATAGATGTTATTTGTTGACAATAAATGGAAAAGGTTTTGACCTCCTATAATAATAATAATAAAGAGTGGATGTCATTTTATTCACCATTTGATAAGTAAAAGAGAGAGGCCACACGGCCGACCTTGCAAACTCAAACTCCTATCTTTTTTTAATGGATCATATATGTTAGATTGTTAGCTTACCTAAGTCTCGGGCCTTATTTTGGTCTTTAATTTTATACTTTTTCATTTTAAGTTTATTTTTATTAAAAATAAATAAATCAATTAAAAATATGTTTGAAATATTATTTTATTAAATACCATGTAATCTTTATTTTATTTTTGAATAAGATTATATCGTCTTTTTTTATATAATATTAGTAAGCATTCTTTTTACATAAGCCTTAATGACATTTTTTTGAATCAAATTTTATTTAGTATTTTTCCTGTGAATGTTTATTTTTAGTATCGTGTAATTAAATAAAAAAAATTCTTAAAAAAAATTATTCAATCCAACAAAGTTTATGACTCGAGTCCTAAATTAAATTGGGTTGTCCTGACTTGATTTAAAATATTATCATCTCAATAATTTTTAAAAAAAAAGTGAAATAAAGGCGTATTGACAATATTTTCTAGTTAAATTAAGGTTTTGCTAGATTGATGGGCTCATATTTTAATTTTTAACCCATCACATCAAATCAATATCATATTAAATCAACTTTAATTTGACTTAATTTAAAACCTGTATCAAGAAAAGAATTATTTCGAGGAGCTAAGTTAAATTAATAAGAAGTGGAGGAGGTATATTAACAAATTGTTTTGTTTTGATATAATTTGAATCATTACTTTTTCTAAAAAAGTATTTACATATATCATGTTTTTTATTTGCATTTTTTCTTAAAAATAACTTTTCTTGGTTTTAAGAAGAATATTAACGTCTATATATATATATATATATAGACACACACACATATTAAAAATAGATTTTGATACTATCCGCAACGAAGATCGGCAGGTAGTCTAAGGCCGCGTTTGCGCAACTCGTTAACAATTGCTGAATCTTCAAATTTTCAGCACTCGAAGAACACAGCCTGATTAACCTATAATATTCAGATGTTAATTTGTGGGAGGAAGAACACTCAGTGGATCGTAGGGGCCCAATATTGGCTTCATATTTATCGACGACCATGGCCTGATCCCTAGAAAGCCCATTACGTGAATATGACTGGCGTTGTTGGAGGAGGCCGCAAATTTGACTCCTATTTTAATGGTCCTTCGTGGGTGTTTAGGAGTTTTCAAATAAATAAAAAACATTTCTTTTAGATTAAATTATTTTTTAATAGTATTGATATCAAAAATAAATTTTAAAAATTAAATAATTATTATTATAATTATTAATATATTTTATAAACATATTTTAAAAAATAAAAATACCATCTCAAATATGTTAAGTTGCTTGTTTAAAAATGTAAGTAACAATTATTTTTTAAAGGATTTGTTATTTTATTTTTTTAAAAATTAATTTTAATATCATGAAATTAAAATAATATTAAAATATTAATTTTAAAAAATTATTATTTATCAAAAAATTTTAAAACACAAAAATAAACTTATCTCTCGTAATAGTGTCGGTGACCACATGTCCACGGTCCACAACTTCTGTAAGGAAAACGACAATGATAAGCTCCTTCACATTTCATCACCCATCACTTGTCTTGTCGTTTTGCAGTGAGTTAATATTGGAATCACATGCTTTAATTAATTTCTTGACAATATTGTGGGCCCAAACAACAAAATTTGTGTACTTATCTTGTCGTCACAGAAGAAACGTACGGCTCTTGACAGCTAATACCATCCATGAATTCCTCGAACTGCGTGCTCGAATAAATCATGTGATTCCATCTTGACTTTTCAGCTTTGATTGTATGATTGGCTGTGTTCTTGAGCGATGTCTGGATTCCGTATTCGCGCATTGCTTAATTTGGTTCTTTGCAGAGTGAACGTTGGAATTTTAGAAACTGGGAATTTGGTGTAAAATATATTTTTAAAAAATTTAATTATTTTTGTTAAATTTTAATATAATTTGTATATTTTAAATTGTTTTGATATATTAATATAAAAAATAATTTTAAAAAAAAATAAAAAATAACATGAACATGTATTTTAGTATAAAAAGTTATTTGAAAAGTAACCGCTAAAACATTGATAAATTTATTTTTAAAAAAAAAAAAGAGGAAAAAAAAAAAAGGGTAAGCATGTTTAGAACAAATTATTTAGCCCAAACTAAAGATTGAAAATTTGGGCTAAGCTCTTGGTTTCTTCGATCGGTAGCAGAATATTATTTTGGGATTTCTCAGTTCTTAGTTTTGTTTGGAGCTGCTGCTGATGCATAGCTTTCTGTCGCTATAGATTTGGAAAGGAAACATAAACCAAACATGGAGCACCTCGGGGAGAAAGAAACATGTGCTGCTTACAGTATTTCAGTGCACACACAATTTCCATCAAAGAGTTTAATAGGGGTAGATGTTGGATAATAATATAAATTATATTTTAAAATTTTATTTAATAGTTTAAGGTTTTTTAAATTGAGATAGTTTTTTAATATGATATCTGAATTTTGATGAATAAACAATTACGAGTTCTAATCTTATCATTATTATTTATTTAATAAAAAATCAAGTATAAAATAATATGAGCTTGTATAAGTTTTAAATCAAATGTTTCAATAAAAATAAAAAATAATATAAATTATATTTTAAAATTTTATATAATAACTTAAAATATTGGAATTGAAATTATTATTTCGGAGATGCAAAAATAGTACTTCAAGACCCATTATGTGTCCAAGGCCTTTTGTTTTTCCCGGCATCCGTTATTTTGGCACAAATATTTTGGGTTCTTAAAAAGGAAACAATTCAAAAGGTTCAATTGTCCAAAATGAATTTCTAGATTGCAAATTTATCAACATCAAGTTATCTTTTTTTTAATTTCTTTAAAAAAAAAAAATTTTTATTGAAAATTTTGTATGATAAAAAAAATTGTGAATTTTTATTTATTTTACCATTTACTAACTCATAATCAGATCTCAGTAATTAAATATTTGAAATTTGATAAATTAAAATTAAAACAGACTTTCAAAAATATTAAAATATTATTTAATGATATGAACAATAAAATTATTAATCAAGAATCCGTATTCAATAAAACATTTTGAATTCATTCAAATTGAATTGATATTCTATCATAATTATTGTGAATTATCATTCACAATAATTATCCTGTATAGTTTATTTATGAAAATGCATGTACGACAAAAAACTGACCACACCTAGAACCAGAATTGAGATTATTATTTGATAGCAGATGATTAAGATATATTTTGGCATGGCTGCTCCCATCCGTCACTAATTAAGAACTGGTGGCTCAGATCTGGAAATTAGGTAAGATTCCCTATGAACTACTGAGGTGATAGGATGGTGTCTTTGTCAAAATTATGTCCTCCATATCAAAAGCATAAAAGAGCAAATTGGATGACATTTTCAAACTTAAAAAGCTCATCCAGTAGACAGGAGAACATGTCTAGATGCGTTTATATATTTGCCAGCGAATATGCCACTCATGCACAACTGTACATACTTTATTTTTAATTTTTTTAAAAAAAAAAACACAATTTCCAAAAAAATCAGGAGAAAATAACATTTTAAAAAAAGTTTTAGAAAAATATCATAGCTATATATCCGTTCCTAAAAGAAAAAATAACTCCAGAATCTTCTTCCTCCTATCCCCACAAGTATGTCTGCTTAGAGTTGCATGATATATATGTTCAAGGTCGTATCAAGCACCGGAAGAACATCTTAGAATTGCATGTTGTATATGCTCAAGGTCGTATCAAGCCTTGAAAGGGTATCTTAGAATAGACTAATCTTCACTAGGTTTATTGAATGCAAGCAATAATTAAGCTATTGACATTTTCATTTTAAAAAAAAATAACCTAGCTAGAAGATGTATATGACCTGATAATTTGCCAGAAATATAGTGAAAGATCCTAGGTTCTCTTGTGAAATTGAATGGGAAGTGTTTTTATTTATTTATTTATTAATGTGAATGTCTGGGTCAGCTTGTGCGTACTTCGATTAATCTCATTTTACTCATTTGATTCCTCACCATCTACATTTGTCTTCTCATGGTTTCGATCATCCGATCATGTCTTCCCGATTTAAAATATAGTATAAGGCTTCCCCATACCCAAGATCCTCTAATGCTGATGTTAGTCTACTAAGATTGAAAATTTGAGATTTGGGCAACGAGGAAAGGAGAGGCTGGGGAGTGGGGACTATGTAGTGGAGTGTCAGGAGACTCAGATAGGAAATCAGTAAATTTTTTAACTTTTATGGGTTAAAACTCGAAATCGGTCAAACTCGTAAAATTGGTCCGATTTTATCGATTTTCATAGAGTTTGACCGATTTTGACCGATTTCAAGTTTTAACCTGATTTGACACATTATATACATGTTGACTTGTAAAATAGCAAGATTTTAAGAGTCAACTCGCGATTTTAACAACAATATTAACGACCATGTAAATTTCCAGCGGCCATCATAGTAGAGGCCACAGGACGAGAGGGGCAATAATTTGATCTAGACTCCATGATTTTTCCTTTATATCTTAATTAAATAACAGTAATTAATTAAGAAGCAATAAAATTGTTCATTTGATTTTCTTTGGTTTATAAGATGAGAAGAGCACAGCTCCATCGACCTTAAAACTCGTCCTCCTCTCCTTGTTTGATCTTGAAACAAATGAGTACAAGGAGATGCATGAAGAGTGTGTTTGGTATTGCGGTATCTTTTGTGGTTGTGGTTTTAAAAAAATTGTTTTATAAAAAGTACTTTTAGTTGAGGTTGGTTTGAAAAAATAGGTATTTGTTTAAAACTGTGGTTGAAATTGAAGTTAAAGAAAAAGTAGTTTAATTTGTTTGGTTAAGAATGCTTTTAAAATTGAGGTTATAAAATAATTTTAAAAATATATATTAATACTGATGATTTTTAATTTAAATATTGTGAATTTAATTATTGCTATTATATTATGAAATAAATCATACTTTATATAAAATATTTTTTATTATTCCATGAAACCATTTATAATTCCATTACGTACGAAATACATCTGACAAAAACTGCAGTTTTCATAATATTTTTAGCATGTAATAAAATTAGATAAAATATTATCAAGTATAAAATTTACTTTAAACTAATTTAAAAAAAATGTTAAAAAAAGAACACACTAAAAAAAAAAAAAAAATTCCCGCAGGCAAGTGAACAGTGCAAGAGAATTACACTGTTCACTATTTTTAAATGAACAATGCAATTTTCTTGCACTGTTCATGTTAATTGCATTGTTCAGTGCAATTAACATGAACAGTGAAAAAAAAAAAGCATGAAATGGTTGCTTTTTTTTTTTCTGCGTTTCTAACACAGAAATTAAATGGAGCCTAGTGAACAATAAATTGATTTTATATGTTACCAAATAGCTCTACACTGTGTTTTAAATAAAATGCAGCCGTAGCTGCAGAGCCAAACGGGCTCGAAATGCGCAGTTTTAATCATTGATCATATAATTTGTGTATAAAATATTCTTGACTGTGCATGATTTCGTCTCCGAAAAGGTGGCTTAAAAATAATATAAAATGAACTCCAAATAATAATTAATTAAAATTATTAATTTTCTAATGTCATTATAATGCAGCTCTATACGTTGGAGATTGAAAAAAACTAAATAGAAGTGGGAATATTCGTCAATGGGCTAATCAAAACATCAATGAACTGTTTGATGATGTGGATACTGTCTGGGTTTTTTTTTTAATGGCAAGACACACAGTAGTGTGACTGCAAAATGATAATTCCAAGCATGTGGGAATATTCGTCAACGAGGCATTCATACGAAGAAAGATCAATTATGTCTTTGATATTGTTTT
The DNA here is from genome assembly GCF_005239225.2 of Populus alba. Classification (NCBI taxonomy): domain Eukaryota; kingdom Viridiplantae; phylum Streptophyta; class Magnoliopsida; order Malpighiales; family Salicaceae; genus Populus; species Populus alba. Next base: position 15,051,306 of record NC_133294.1, on the reverse strand, counting down.
TTTAAAAATATTTTAAAAAAAAAAATTAATATTTTTTTTAAATTAATATATTTTTATATTTTTAGATATTTTTACATGTTAATATTAAAAATAATTTTAAAAAAATAACCCCTGTTATATTCTCGAACATTTCGACTATGCTTGTCAAGTGAATATTCGCCAACGAGGCGTAATACTGGAAAAGCTTACTTCTAAATGATGATTTATCACTCAGAGCCTCCTCGGGTTCACTCTCAATTTCTCGCACTTCATTCATTCTTAGAAAAAAAAAAAAAAAAAAAAACTTTTCTTTTTTTCATCTCACTGTGGCACCAAACTCAAGCGCACTAGTGGATTGCTATAATTAACTTGCCCAAGTCTGGCCCCTCTTTTTTCTTTTAGTACTTCAATTTTATCTATTTAATCATTTTTTTTAATTTTATCATTTCAAATTATATTCACACAATTCAAAGCATTAAATTATTACTAGATTTTATAAAATAAAATGTAATTTTATCAATTAAAAAAGTTGAAACGGATCAAATTTAAAACAAATACAAAGGATCAGCTTTTTTTTTTTTTTTTTATCATCATAGGAACAGAAAAAATAACTTGGTCTTTGGAGTTTTCTTTTTTGTTTTTGTTCTTTGATTTTTCTAGGAATTTCATGTTTTAATTATAAAATATATTTATTTTACGTGTGCATGCTTGAAATTTTAGAAGAAAAAAAAGAGAGAGAATTACTAAAAAATAAAAGACGAGAAAGAAAGTAAACAGTTTTCCTCATCATAACAACGATTCATAATAACGAAAAAGGACAATCATATTGTTAATGAGTTCACCTTATAGAGAAGGTTCAATGGACATAGAATTTAAAAAAAAAAAATGTTGAGAAAAGTAGGTTGTTACTTGAAAAGTTTGTTTATTTTGTTGAATTTTAGTTTTTTAAGGTAATTTTAGTTTTTCTAGAATTTAAAATGATTTTATTGAGGTTTTTAAAATATTTTTAGATAAAATAATAATAATAATAAGTTTTAGAGGTAAAGAACTCAAACTTTAACTTTAACTGACGCATCATATGCTATTTTAAAAAAGTTGGTAGAGCGACATATCATCCCCCATTCAGAAAACAAAAGTTAAGCACGTGAGACTGGCCTTCTAGGCCAATGGGCGTCCAACCTATTTTTCTAGGGTCTCTCTCTCTCTCTCTCTCTCTCTCTCTCTCTCTCTCTCTCTATATATATATATATATATATATATATATATATATATATTAAAAATCTTTTGTTTAAAAATCTCTTTGAATCAATGTGTTAAAATAATATTTAAGTAATTATTAAATTATTTTTATTGTTTTTAAGAATATAAATACTTTTTTACAATGAGATTATCAATTTCTTTATGAATAATTATGTATTAATTTAATATTTAAATATTTTAAATAATTTTTTATTTATATTTATTAACAATAATATATATATATATATTATTTTAATATATAATTTTTTCAAAGTTTTTCATATAAGTGTGTAAAAATATCAATTTATAATTTTTTTAATAGATACTTGCTCTCACAATGTAGGTTTTTTACATAAAAAACAATACATCTTATAAAAAAATAAAGAAGAAATGCATGATATATGTTTTTTTCCTTGTTAGTTTAAATCATTATAATTTTTATAAATATTGTTTTTCTTATTATTTTTGCTTTTTATTTAATGAACTATGATATTAATAAGAAAATCATTTTGTTGTTAAGACAAAAAATACATGAGCCAGAAACAAAACTGAAAAAAATCTCTTCTAAATAATTTTACTCGTTATTTTTCTTATGAAATATATATATATATAATTTAATTTTCTTAAAAACAAATAAATGGTCTCGTGATAAGATACACGGCAAATAGAGGTACAAAGTTTAATGGTCTAAAAAAATAAAGTGTTCCCCAGCTAGTTCCCCAGCTAAACCACAGGGTGATAAAGGTAATTTACCCATTATTTTCGTTATCTGTTTCTCAAATGTCATATTCATAAACATATTTATTATAGTTATTAATTTTGACCTTACCATTAGGCTGAAAAAATATCTTCATATTTTTTTAATTACAGATTAAATGTTTTTTATAGTTAAACTAAAAATCATATTTTGAATTTGATATTTAATTTCATTGTTAACTAAAACATTATAGACAAAAACCCTTTTTTTCAGTGACAATTATAAAGAATTATGGTGTTTAAGATAGTGATTTCAAAATAGTATTAAGTTTTGCATAAACATAAAGATTTTATGGATTTTCTTTTCAATTTCATGAAAAAAATAATTAAGATAATGTTTGTTTTTGTGATAGTAGTTACTTTTCAAAGTGTTTTTTGCTTGAAAATACATTAAAATAATATATATTTTTTATTTTTTTAAAATTATTTTTTGATATCAGTATGTCAAAATGATCCAAAATTATAAAAAATAATTTAAAATAAAAAAATTCTAAAATTTTAAAAAACAAAAACAAATATAGTCTAAGAATATATTTTTCAAATATATATATATATATAGTTTTTCAAAAAAAAATTTGTTAAAAAATCTCTATGAATAAATTTATTAAAATAATATTTAAGTAATTATTCAATTATTTTATTGTTTTTAAGAATATAAATACTTTTTTACAATGATATTATCAATTTCTTTATGAATAACTATGTATTAATTTAATATTTAAATTTTTAAATAATTTGTTTATTAATATTTATTAACAATAATATATATATATATATATATATTTTAATATTTTTTTTTTTTCAAATTTTTCATATAAGTGCGTAAAAATATCAATTTATAATTTTTTTAATTGACACTTACTCTCGCAATCATAGTAGGTTTTTACATAAAAAAACAATACATCTTATAAAAATAATAAAGAAGAAATGCATGATATATGTTTTTTCTTTTTTAGTTAAAATCATATACATTTTTCCTTTTTAGTTTAAATCATTATATTTCAAAAATATTTTTTTAAAAAAAAAACAAATATAGTCTAAGGTTAATTATTTTTGCTGTTGAAACAGCTTTTTATGATTTTTTAAAATTAAATTTTTTATATTTTTAAATTATTTTAATATATTAATATAAAATATAATTAAAAAAAAAACTTTAAGAAACAGCTATTAGCTATTTCAAAGCTACTTCGGAGATAATTGTGCTGTTTTTTTTTTTTTTTTTTGACAATTGATTATCTCACCTAGTTATTAATGTATTGACAGATAATTCAAAGCAGTCATTATTTATCTTTGATAATGTGATAAAGGTTGTTTTTTATATTAAAATATATGTTAATATATATATTTTTTTATTTTTAAAAAATTATTTTTAATATCAGTATATTAAAATAATTTAAAATATATAAATTATATTAAATTTTAATAAAAAAAAAAAATTAAATTTTATGGATACGCTCCAAAGGCTCCAGCTTCCTGATTCCTTTTTTCCTGTTAAAATGGTGACCTCTCCTCGCAGTAAAGTAGATGAGGGCAAAAGGCAAAAAAGTCTGTCGGTCCATATAATTACTTGCATGCACATGTGATCTGTTAAAAATAATATATTATTTTTTAAAATTTCTCCATTATTTTAAAATATAAAATTAAAAGAATTGTTTTCAAAAACTAACACATATTGATATAAAAATTTTGGGATAATGACACAAATTAAAAATATATTTTAAAAATAACAGTCAAAACTAAAAAGCATTTTTCTTGCAAAACAATTAACCTTAACAAAAAAATAATTCAAAATTTTTAAAAGGTTCACAATGATCAAAAAATAAGATTCAAGATCTAATGATAATTATTTTTGATACACGTAGTATTATTAGAAAGATTTTAACAAGACGAATCTAATCACATATTAAAATACTATCAAACAAGGTCATAATTAACCCTAAATAAAACTCCTAGTTAGCTACTATCTTATCTGGTAGTGTTTCAAGAAGTTGTACTTGATGACCTATTTTTTTTTTTTCCCTTTACTATTTGTCTATTTTGCCACATCAACTTATCTCATTTCTTTGTTTCTGGACCATCAGATCTTAAATTTTATCTTTTAACTATTGAATCTTTGTAAAAAAAAATTATTTTTTTTAGATTAATTATTTTGCATGAAAAATGCTTTTTTTATTTTGATTAAACAACCCATATTAGAAAGAATGGTTGTCTGAAAAAACAATATTGAGAATAGCAATTGTGTACAAAACCGATATTCAGAAATATAGTTTCTATTTTACAAATAATTTTTTAAAATTATGTTATTCTCTCAAACTATATTAGAATGGTAAAAGACCGAAATTAAAATGACTTCTTACATGTTATAAAACATTAACAATTAACAGGGATTGAAATTTCACTAAAAGAGCATAGAGTTTCACTATAAAAACAATATGGATTGTAATAATGCCATGAATTTTTTTTGTCATTCAAGTTTTTTTCTCTTCAATTTTATCCTAGTAAACTAAGTTGGCTTATAATTAGACTTGATAGTTTATTTCAGGTGGTTTCATATTATATTCTCTCGAAATCAAAGAAAACATCTGGCACTCATAATTTAGTAAAATAAGATTTAATTTTATTAATTTAGAATAATCCAATCTTTAGAGACGGAATGTTAAACTAAAATAAGTGTTTATGGATTAAATTGAATGGAAGGGGGAAATATGGCTGACTAGTGTAATACACTAGCGCGTGAGAATAGCCGCCACATAACTTCAAATATGACCACCGACTCTTTTTAAAATAACAAAGTGTGTTATCATTTGTCTTTGAATGTTAAAATTAGTCTTTATTCTTTTAGTTTAGTTTTTTTTTTTCAGTTGGATTCTTAAATATTGGTTTGGTTGAGAATTGAGATTCTTAATTTTTCTTGGTTTGCTTTATATGAAGTTAACTCGTTATCATGATTCGGGTCATGGATCTAGCATATTAACCTGAGTTGACTCGAGTTGTTATTTGATATTTTTTTTAATTGATTGTTTTTCACTATTATCCTTTAATATTAGGTTGGTTGAGAGTTGAACTTCTGATTTTTTTTATTTGCTTTATATAGAATTTTCTTAGTATCATATCAAAAGTTTAACATGTTAGCTCGAGTTAACTTAGATTTTATTTTTGATACCTTTTGTTATTTGACTTTTTTCTTCAAATTCATTCTTCAACTTTGGTTTGATTGGGGATTTAGGAGTTAGACTTCATGATTTTTTTGTATGTAGTTTTTATGAGCTTATTTAGTCCCATAATCTGGATCGCGAGTTTGACAACTAATTCGGGTTGACTCATATTTTTTTTAATTGATTTTTTAAAAAAATTAGAGCGGGCTTCATGTTTTTCGCTTGAAAATACATCAAAATAATATATATTTTTTATTTTTTAAAATTATTTTTTCACATCAGCATATCAAAACATAAAAAAACATAATCCAAAGGGTTGATGTTTTTGCCATAGTTTTTAGACCCAGTCCGGTCCAAGGCCCGGTTTCCGGGTTTTAACCGGGTCGCCCGAGTCAATTCGTTGTTTTTTTAAATCAAAACGATGTTGTTTTAGTAAAAAAACAAAAGGCAATGGGTTGCAACCGAGTTTTTGACTGAGTCATGTCGAGTTAACCAAGTCACACTGGGTTTTTTCTCCCCTTGTTTTTTCTTCAACCTGTCCTGGTTTCAGCCCCGGGTCGGCCGGGTTCTGTGTCGATCCACGGGGCTGGGTTTCAAAACTATGGTTTTCGATGTGGAAACCGCATTTCTTGAGTTTTTGAAAAAAAAATTGAAATTAATTTTTTTGTTCTTTAAATTATTTTAATATAAAAATAATTTTAAAAAATAAAAAAATTATTTATATATATTTTTAAAATAAAAATATTTTAAAAAATAACTCCCAGGAATCCACTTCCTAAATGATTGTGCTGTTTTTTTTTTTTTTTTTTGACAATCGATTATTTCACCTAGCTAATAATTAATGTATTGACAGATAATACAAAGCAGTCACTCTATAGCTTCCTGATTCCTTTTTTCCTGTTAGAAAGGTGACTGCTCTCTCTCTTTCACACGGTATATTACCTCCTCACAGTAAAGTTGATGGCAAAAGGCCAAAAAAGTCACCATTTTAACAAGAAAAATGAATCATGAAGCTGTATATAATAGCGACTGCTTATATTGGCTGTCAGTCCATCAGTTACTTGTATGCACATGTGATCTGTTAAAAATTAATATAATATTATTTTTTAAAAATTTCTCCATTGTTTTAAAATATAAAATTAAAAGAATTGTTTTAAAAAATAACACAATTCAGAAAATTTGTTGAGAGAATGACATAAAATAAAAATATATTTAAAAATTAACATAGTTTAAACTTCTAAATATTTATTTTGTACATAACTGTTATTCTCAATATCAACATTTTTTTAGTCAAAACCAAAAGACATTTCTCTTGCAAAACAATTAACCTCAACAAAAATTAAACCAAAATTTTATGAAAATTCAATAGCAAAAAAATAAGATTTAAGATTTATTGGCAAACATTTTTGACACACCTAGTACCATTAGAAAGATCTCAACATGACGATTCTAATACACATTGGAAGACCACCAAACAAGGTCTTAATTAATCTTAAATTAACCCTTTAGTAGTATTTTAAGAAGTGGTTAGAATCATTTTGTCGAAATCTTTTTAATTGTACTAGATGTGTAAAAAATGATGTGTCCCCGGTGATTTATTTTTTCTTGAACTTCACCATTTGTCTCTTTTGTCACATCAACTTATATCATTGCCCTGGTTTTTTGCCGTTAGATCTTGAAGTTTATCTTTTAACCATTGAATATTTATAAAATTTTAGATCGATTTTTGTTGAGATTAATTATTTTGCATGAAAGTGCTTTTTTGGTTTTGACTAAACAACCCATATTAGAAATAATGGTTGTCTACAAAAATAATATTGAGAATAGCGGTCGTGTAAAAATCAATATTTTAAAACACAGTTTTCTTCAAATTGTGTTATTTCATAAATATTTTTTTAAACTATGTTATTCTCTCAAAACTTTTCTGAAGTTGTGTTAGAATGGTAAAAGATCCCAATTAAAATGACTTCTTACGTGATATAAAACCCTAACAATTAATAGGAATTCAAATGTCACTAAAAAAGTTTAGAGTTTCACTATAGATCATGGTACAAAAACGTCATGGATTGCAATAGTGTTATGGATTTTTTTATCACTCAAACTTATTTCTCTTCAATTTTATTCTTTTAAATTGAGTTGGTTTATAGTCAAACATGATAGCTTACTTCAGGTGGCTTCATATAAGGTTCTCTTGAAGTCAAAGAAAAAGTTGCTACTAAGTTAATGCTAGATTTAGTAAAATAAGATTCAATTTTATTAATTTAGAATAATTGAATATTTAAAGATTGAATGTGAAATTAAAATAAGTGTAAGGGACTAAATTGAATATAAGGGAAAAACATGACTAGCACGTGTAGTACATGAGCATGTGAGAAGGCCCGCTACATTTAGACGACACGTGCAGTAGCCATAGACCTTTGAACACGACCACTGACTCTCTTTAAAATAACAAAGTGTGCTATCATTTATTTTTGAATGTCAAAATTAATCTTTATTCTTTTAATTTAGTTTTGTTTTCTAGTTGCATCCTTAAACATTAGATTGGTTGAGAATTGAGATTCTTAGTTTTTATTAGTTTGCTTTATACGAGGTTTAACTTGATATCATGATTCAGGTCATAAATTTAGTATATATTTTAATTGATTTTTTTTTAAAAATTTTATCCTTTAATATTGGGTTGGTTGAGAGTTGGACTTCATGATTTTTATTATTTGCTTTATACGAGGTTATCTCAGTATCATTATCAAAGTCGAGGGTTTAACAGGTTTGCTCGAGTTGATTTGGATTTTTTTTTTGTTACCTTTTTATTATTTTTTTCAAATTCAACCTCCAACTTTGGCATGGTTGGGGATTGAGAAATTAGATTTTGTGGTTTATTCCTATTTACTTTTTATAGGCTTCTCAACTCTTATAATCTGGATCGTAGGTATGACAATTGACTTGGCCTGACTCAGATTTTTTTTTAATTTATTTATTTTTCAAAATTTTTCCTTTGACATAGGTTGGGGGGAATTAGGTTTTAATTTTTTTTTTCAATTTGCTTTACATGGGGTTATTCTATTTTCATAACCAGGGATGCAGGTTTTGGATCTTATTTCGAGTTGATTTCGATTGTTTTTTTTTTAAATTGATTTTTTTGTAAAGTTTTGTACTTCAACATTTTATTAATCTAAAAATGGGCTTCATTATTTGTTTCAATTCACTTTCTATAAGATTATCATTGTCTTATGATGTGGATCACGAATTTAACAAATTATCCTAACTTATCATAAGTCGATTTAATATATCTTTGTTTTATTTATTTTTTAAAAAAATATATCATCATATCATTCATTGTTCATCAAATTTTAAATTCATAATCTAAAAAATAATTACTAGAAAATATGTTAGAAACACCTCGCCTTTTTCATGTTTAGAAAAGAAATTTACGTGACCCAGTCACGGTGCAACACATGTCACCAATCTAGTAATTTTTATTTTTTTATTATATTTCAAATTTTTATTAAATAATACAAGTTCAAGTCTAATTAACAGATTTCAATTGAACGAATTTATTAAACAGTAATAAAAAAATAATTTGAAAACCTTACTCAACATTTAATATTTTAAGTTCGATTCTCTGATATAATTCAATCTGCTTGACAAGACATTTGACATTGTATATTCAACCTAACATTTTGAAAGCAACTCATCATTTTTGCTTGGTCTCAATTGTCGGTTTAACTTAAAAACTTAAAGATAAAAATAAAATATAATTAAGTTGCTTTCAACTTACATAAAGGCGATGCAAGTTGGGGATATTAAACTGCCACTTTAGTCCAATTTATAATCCCTAACTTGTATTGGTTTACTTCTAAAGTTGGTCTAATTATGATTTAATTGTGTGCCAAGAAAGTGTTTAGAAATGTGGTTATACTCATGTTTTTTAAAAAAATATTATTTTTTTTATATTTTGGATTATTTTGATGCATTGATCTTAAAAATAATTTTAAAAAAATAAAAAAAATATTATTTTAATGCATTTCATCATAAAAAACACTTTAAAAAACAACAACAACCACACTCCCAACCAACCCTAAATTAATTGCTAAAGTTGTTTCTCAAATTAACCCAAGGACACATCAAAATGATGGCATGGATAGCTAAATAAAGTGATTAGAAAAGATAAGAAAGTACTGAACTAGCTTATGGGGTCTTGCTAGCCTTCTGTCGATCAAAAACTAAAGAATTAATAGCTTTGCTAATTTGGTTTTCGATTTCCTCGTCATCCATGACCTAACATGTTCTTGACGACCTTTATCGACAAATTTAGCATCTCAAATTCAATGTTTTTATATGAACATCATTGTTGAGCAGGTCACTTTCAAAAGGCTGCGTGGGTGTGTGTATATATTAAAAAAACGCTTGAAAATTCTTGCATTCTCCAGCCAACTTAACTTGGTGGTTTAAATAATCACACGATGAGATGAATGTTTCATGAGCTTGTTTGATATTAATATTATAGTTGTTTTTAAAATATATTTTACTTGAAAATATATTAAAATATATATTTTTTATTTTTAAAATTTATTTTTAATATTAACATGTTAAAAACACAAATATATTAAAAATTAATATTATTTTCACGAGATCAATAAAGGATACATGTGTACGCGCGCATAAATCACAGCATTCCAACAAGAAGTAGAAGAAGTTAGAAGATAGGGAATTCTGAGTGGTAGCTCAGTTCTTTGATTTATTTCTTAATGGTCACGAGTTCGACTTCCTTTAGAGCCACTGGAAACTTATATGATTATTAACTTTAAAAATTATGAAATCGATCGAGGTATATTCAAGTTGGTCTGAATATTTATAATAATAATAATAACATGAAAAAAAAAACCATAATCTCACCTCTGCATAGAACTCGAACACAAATATACAAATACATTCTAGTCATGAAATGTTATAAGTATGCAAACAAGTCTTTAAAAAGAGATTTTATTTTTTTTTGCCTTGACAACCTTTAAATAATTACATAAAGTAGTGAGTTATAAGTATAGATTAATTCCTTAATTTGAAAAAAAAATACACAATCACATGGTTATTTATTCAATCTAAAAAGTGGTCATTAAGAACATGTTTTTTTTTTTATATTAAATACATGTGATGAAAATTAATCTAACCAATTAAGAAAATGAGTGGTCATTAGTCAATAGCCTTGTAGTAATAGGCAACTAAATCTGACCAATTAACAACTGGACGAATCGCAAGATGTTGTGATTAAAAATAAGGTGAAGGATGCCCCACGCGCTTAGCTCACTTTCCTTTTTTCGACGTTTTCCGATATGAATAAGAAATTAATTTATCCTTTTTCTTTCTTTCAAAATGACAATTCTAATACTTTCCTCGATAAAAAAACTGTTCTGTAGAGTGTTAATTGGCCATGGATCACGATCATCAATCTGAAGCCATCCATTCAGATGGATGAAAAACTTAGATAATATGAACAAGTTAAGGTACAGGGAATTAATTATATATATTTATATCAATATAAAATTAAAATATATTATTTTAAGAATTTCAAAATAATAATTTCATTATAAATACATATATATATTTTTTAATTATTATTCAATCCCTACATCTAAAAATTTATCATTTTTGCTTAAAATCTAAAAAAATACTTTTTATTATTACTTTTTGCTTAAAATCTTTTTATAAAATTAATGGTTCAGATCTTAATGCAAAGATAGAGATCAAAATTATGAATTTTTTAATTTGGTAATTGTAAAAATATCAATTTAACTTCGCTATGTTTTATATTTTTGTCTGGAAAATTTTATATAAAAAATAATTAGTTGGAATCTACTTTGAAGAAAAAAAACAAATACAAGTGGAAAAGACTTTACAATCCATGTTTCATAAAAATGATAAAAATATTTTTATATAGTATTTCTTTCTCTTACTTGTATTTATTTATTTCTATAAAATAGATTTTACTGATCACTAAAATACCATAAAATTTTTAATCTTTATATCGTTTGTTTTATTTTTTAGTGAAACGTAAATTTATCTAAAAATATACTAAAGACATTCATTTTTATCTTTATCTTTATAATTAAATATATTTTTATTTCACGTGGCTTTGTTTTTATTTTTTTTAAAAAAGCAACAAAACACTACTATAAGAACAGAATTAAATTATTTAAGTTTAAGCTTTATATATTTAATATCGTATATTTGGATATTTGTTTCCTAAAAAGGAAGGGTATACCTTGTAATTACTATATTTTTTTAAAACAGCAAATAAATAACTAAATCTTCCGCGCTGTAAATTCATGTTTAGCCATGTATGAGTGATTATGCTATCAATGTCCAAACAACATTAGAACTATGATAAACGAATGAAACCATGCATACCTAGTAATAATATATTTTTGTAGGAAGTATTTAATATTACGGTAATAATTATTTTTTAAAATATATTTTTTATTTTTTTTAAATTTATTTTTAATTATAATATATTAAAATTTTTCTTTTAAAATATAGGGACACCGTAAAAATAAAAACAAATGTTGTACATGAATATAGAGGCCGTAGCCTAGTCTCATGCACAAGGACATCAATCTCAGGACTTCCACATGCACTGATCACCCCACATGGAAGTCCGACCCCAGACAGATTGTCAAAAGTGAATGTACCCTTATCTTGTATGGCAGTGACCTATCATGCATATCCTATTTTTTAAACACGTGTCCAAATACCTGTCTTTCCATGCGAGGAAGCATAGATTATTATATATATATATATATAACTGCATGAAGGATGGTTTTAAACAGTGTAAAATAAATAAATAAAAACAAAACGGAACGATGGTTTTAAATAGCGTAAAATATTATAACTCTAAACTCATTTCTAATGTGAATTGTAATAGTAAAATAATAATCTAACAAAAACAAGTAGCTTGGTTATCGAAGATAATGTATTTTTTTTTTTACAGTAAAATAATTTATTTATTTTTAAAAACAAAAATATTAAACCGGTGTGCACAATAAAAGAACTTAATTGTTTTTAAATTAAAAAATTCTTTAATTGACATTCAATGGTTTTTTTTTTTTTTGTATTTTTCATCATTTTGTTTTTGTTATAATCATATAAGCTGAAAGGTAAATTAATATTTTAATAAATATAAAATAACATTTAAAAATGGATAGTGGTTGATGCGCGTAATGGATGCACTAGCATATAAAATGTTATTACTCTATTATTTATCGAGCAACCCAGGATAGAATGGTTCGAAACCGGGCCATGCCCTTGAAATTTTTCTTAGCAGGTAATAAATCCAATTAATACATGATACATTTTAAGAGGTGATTCTAAACTCTTTTTATGTGTAAGTTATTTCTATTACATCCATAATCTGATAGACAATTAGGCAGGGTAAACAAGTGATTGGAGACCTATTAAGATGCATGACTATGCACAGTCCAAAACAGTAGAATTCTTGGCTTACCTTAGCTAAATAGTGGTACAATTCTAGCTTCATCTCTATGATCAAAATGAGCCCTTTCCTGGATATTCACCTCCTAATACAGAAATTATGTTATCTGAGAAGACTTCTGTAGAAGCTGTGGAGGATATGTTACAAAAGAGGTGTGAAATGGATAACAATCTTTAGCGATAACTAGATATGGCTAGAATCAGGATGAAGCAAATAGCTGATAAAGGAAGGACGAAAATTGAATTCATGGTGGGAGATTGAGTGTTTCATAAGTTGCAGCCATGTGAGCAGACGACTGCAGCTTTGAGGAGGAATAGAAAACTGAACCCGAGATATTTTAGTTCTTATAAGATCATTCAGAGAATTGGGACAGTGGCTTATAAACTTCTCTTGCTTAAAATGAGTGTAAATACATCTGGTGTTTCATGTTTCATTGCAAAAATAATATAAAAAAAAGATTGGTTTAATTAAATGTTGTGGTTTCTTCTAATTTCTAGTAACTGATGAACTTAGAAAGGTTAAGGTGAATCCTGAAACAGTTTTGGATAGGAAAATCATGAGGAAATGAAATATAACGATTACATTTGGATTGATTGAGTGGTAAAATATGTTTAACGAAGACTCAACCTGGGAAAAACCTTGAAGAACTTCAGCTACAATTTCCAGATTTTGATGTCAATTCACTTCTAATTGCTAACAGTAATTTCTACCAAGATTATTAGCTTCCTTATTAAACTTGAATACTTCATCTTCTCTGTTTTACCCAAGTTCCATAACAATTTCAATCAAGAATTTGTTTGGAAACCAATTGAATAATAAAAAAGATTGTTTGTGCTTAGATAACTAGTTAAAAAGTTGGATACCTTTTGGTATTGGTATCAATTTTTCAAGTCAATTTACATATTAGTTGAGAGCAGCTATCCTCCATAAATAATTTTAAAAACACATTCTTACAGCGGTCAATACAGTAGCTTTTGGGTACTAATTTCAAAGTTAAAAATGATTAGATTTTCTTAAACACCGGAGTCACCCTTGAAATTTGGTATTACTAATGATGATTTTCCGACGGAGTAAGCATGCGCAAGACAGACAGATAGATAGATGCTAGTCATCTGAAGATTAACTTTAATTAATTATGATAGCATAAGAGTATGTATGCTGTCATCTGAAGATTTTCGTAGTAAATTAAATTCTTTTTCAGTTAGAATTCTGAATAATGAATTTGGTCTCACAAACTGTTCTTGACTCCACCAAAGACATATGTGTGAATTAATGAGCCCTTTCTACAGTAAAAGCTCCAAAACTTGCAATAAATATCCAGAGTTTACACATGAAAGTTCCAAGTTGAAACTCACGTGTAACGGACAGCGTTGCCCATTACACACCAGCAGCTGATCTGTACAGCCTGCAACAAGAAGCCAACAAGAATCATAGACCCCACAGTTTTTTGTACAATGTGTACCGTACCTATAATATCATCATCAACCCTACACCCTCCTGTAACTCCATGTTTTCCTTTATAAATACCCTCCTCCTAACCCTTCAACAACAGCCTCCATCACTTGCTTTGCTCACTAACCTGCTCTGTTTTTCGTTGTCTTTGCGAAAGTTTTATTAGATTTGCTCGTTCTTGTATGGCAGTGAGTTTACTTGCACGTGAGATATCTGACCTCTGCTTAGGCAAGCCTGCTTTGAGGTCTCTCTCACTCACCACAACGATAGCTGAAGCTCTGTTTGCTCTTAAAAACTCTGATGATAACTTTTTAAGTGTATGGAGTTGTGAGCACACAGCAAAGACTAATAAAGACTACAGAGGCAATTGTGAAGAGGATGGCTGTGATGTTGGTGAGTGTAAATGTGTTGGTAAAGTTTCCATGGTGGATGTAATATGCTATCTTTGCAAAGTTGAGAACTTGTTGTCCCCTTCTGATGCTTTGAAAGCACCTGTTTCTGTTCTCTTGCCTGAGATTCCTGGAATGGTTGTTCACGTCGAACCAACTTCAAGGTATTGAGAATTGTGCTTTTTGGAGTTTTACCATGTTTCGTCAATTCTTCAAATTTCCAGCTTTTCTTTTTCTGTTTTTTTTTGGTGTTCTTATCTGGGTTTTTATTGATTTTTCAGTTTAACTTTCTTTATGGGAGTTCCCAAGCTATTTATTGTTTGCTCAAAGGCAAGCTTGGTAATAATCCCTTTAGTCTAAAATTTATAATTTCCTTTCATTATTTCTGTCAGTTACTTCCCTAGTCAAGATCATTTCTTGATCAGGTTTATGCAACAATTTAAGACTTGTTCTTAACCATAAATCTATCCCAATTTGATTTATAGAATCAGGATGTTTTGGTATCAAATATGACCCTCCCCCCTCCCCTGTTTTTTTCTTACACAATAGGCAGCAATTTGAACGCCAATAGTTTAGTCGCTACACGGATTTGAGATTGTATCCTGTTTCTTGCAGCTCCACTAATAATCACAAGCTTTTTTTTTTTTTAATCTTTCAGCTTATTGGACGCAATTGATCTCATCCTCCAAGGAGCCAAGAATCTAGTTGTGCCCATAAAGACCAGATATAGCTCCAGTTCAAGAAGAAAACAGCAGCAAAAACTCTCAATCACCAGCCCCACCATCCACAATGGCCGGGAATTCTGTTGGCTAACACAGGAAGACATAATCAGATTCTTCCTCGGTTCCATTGGCCTCTTTGCTCCACTTCCAGCTCTCTCCATTGACACACTGGGCATTATAAGCACTGATTATCTTACTATTGATTACCACTCCCCTGCTATCTCAGAACTGGAAGCCATTTCTGGTTCTCTAGCAGACGAGAATCCCGTTGCAGTCATTGACAGTGATGGCATCTTAATCGGGGAGCTCTCTCCATTCACTCTAGCCTGCTGTGACGAGAGTGTTGCAGCTGCAATCACTACCCTTTCATCGGGGGACTTGATGGCCTACATTGATTGTGGAGGACCCCCAGAGGACCTTGTCAATTTGGTCATGGCAAGGCTTAAAGGGAGAGGCCTGGAAGCAATGCTGCAAGAATTCACCAATTCTAGTTGTTACTCGACCACTAGTTCATGTCATTCACAGTCTTCATCGTCATCATCTGATGAGGAGTCAGGGAGCAGCACCCCAGTTAGTGCGCTGCAGAGACCAGGAAAGTACAGTAGGTCCATGAGTTACTCGGCCAGGATGGTGCGGAGGGCAGAGGCAATAGTTTGTCATCCCAAGAGCTCACTTGTGGCTGTGATGATTCAAGCAATTGCTCATAGATTGAATTATGTGTGGGTCATAGAGGATGACTGTAGCTTGGTTGGGATTGTCAGATTTTGTGACGTGTTAAGAGTCTTCAGGGAAAGTATAGAGGATATGGCCTAAAAAGATGGGGAGCTTTTTCTTCTTTCTTTTTTGTTTTCTGATGGCTTTATCGTTAACGCTGATCTGGTGAAGATTAGATCGAGGAAATAAGTGGTAGGAAAACACTGATGGAGGAGTTTGGAACCCTTTTTGATACGAGGAGAGTTGATCTTTGATTGTATAATTTGTATGTGTTTTCTTTTTACTGGTGGGGTTTTGAATCTTCTGTGCCTTTTTCTACTTTTAATTATTGAAGCAGAAGAGCAGGAGCAGGCAGATTTGACATGATGTCCCTTTTTGTTTAATCAGACAGTGTTTGCCTCGTGGATCATGATTGTGTTGAAGATTATGTCATGTGTGTTGATGTTAATTCATTGTTTAAGTGAAGTGAAAAGGCGTGAGCTCAAATCCCAATGACTCAGGGCATATTAGAAGTGCGTTTTAAATCGTCTTTTTATTTTTTTAGTTTTTTCATGTGATTATGTCACTATTTCATTTTTGTTTGATGGGTTGAAAAATGAAATTTATAATTTATTTTTTTTATTTTCTATAAATTTATTATAATTTTAAATAAATGTTTTTTTTAAGATAGGTACTTAATTTTACAAATATCTAATTTTATTATAAAATTTAATAAAAATAAAAAGATTATTAAACTTGTTGAAATTCATAACTCAAGCTCAAGTTGTAGAATGATTAAAATCAATTTAATTTGATATCATTTTAATATTAAAAATAAATAATTAAAAATCGAGCAAGACAGCAAGAATATTATATAAAAGAGGATTCTATACTTGTAACACGTGGAATGTAATAGTTCCTATCTATAGCTAGTGGGTTTGATTAGGTGTGTTGAATGCTCAACGCAGCTGGAATATGTCTCAACGAATGTTTAAAAACAATTGTTGAAAAGGATAGGAACTGAAATTTCCACTCCGATTCTTTCTCTGCAATGACAAGTCATTTTCTTTTACCCACTCATGGCATCTTGTATCGGAGCCAACAAATGAAGAAGATTTTTTTGTCCTATTCCCACCAACACACGGTGACCCGGTTTCCGATGCAGACGTCTACGATGCACATAACGCATGGCATCCACCTGTGCTCTGATCCTGGAATTGCAGTCTCCCTGACATAATTTCTTTTCGGACAGCTTTCAAGCAACTTCATTATTCTCGAGATTATGGAGCTGACGATTATATAAATAAATCTAATCAGTGAGCTACACCCTGATGGTACTCCGAAACATAATTTTGCAATTACAGCTAAGGTTCTTTATATTTGCCATTGGAAACATAGCTAGAACTGTCTCAAATTATGCGAGGTACCATGGATTAGCACCACCACTACAAAAAAGATGAAGAATGGTGATCGAATTTTCAAAGATTACGAATAGAAGAGAGGTCTGCTGTTTACATTCAAAAGAACCTATGATTGGATCGTGCTCTTTCAGACAGCAATGGCAAATAAACTTGCAAAGAAAAAGTGGGGAAAACATGTCTATAGACTATAAGCAATTTCATGAATTGCACTACAATCGTTACTACTAAAGAAATTCAGAGTCAAGTTTTCGAAAATATGAGACGATTCAATCTGGTGTGCGAATATTAACTCGGATGAATTGAGTACCTGTGGACGCTTCTGATATAGCAGTGGCATCCACAGAGCAGAGAAGGGTGTCTAAACTTGATCTTCATTTGCCTTCCGAAGCAAGACGTGTATCATCTAGTGTTTCTTGAACAAAGATTTCAGTTGGTTGTAGGGATGCCCTCAATGTTTCATGCCCAAGTTGTGCTCTTTCATTGTCTCCAAATCCAAACATTTGGCCCTGGTTAGTAACCACAACAGTGTGGTAGAGGCCTGTACTGATCTGAGAAACATGACGAGCTCTTAAGCTATCAAGAACTCGAGGTCTCATCACTTTATCAGATACACCCCTATCAGGAAAGCCAAGGCTACCAAATCCCATCCATCCAAAGCCATAAACAGAACCCCCGTCAACCAGAACAAATGTTTTCCTTTTTCTTGCACAAACCTATAAAATAAAAAGCATCATCACTGGTGGGGTCTCGGATAAAGTATTATGACAAAAAATATTAAATAAACATGCAAACAGAAGCTTGAGATGCTAACTTAAGCCAACTCAACTGATTGTCATTGAGATGCTTTTTGTAGCACCAAAAGGTTTTGTATGCCATTTATCATAATAAACTCACACAAAGGAGAGAGGAGGCAGATATATGTTTAGAGAAGAGGAAAGGGGAAGAACTAGAATGAAAGGAGAACGTAAAGGACATAGCAAACAACCAGGAGGAACAGTGCAAGTTGCTAAGGTTATGGAGGTATTCTAGTACTGATCCAAATTCCAAAAGTTAAGAAAGTGTGACGCAATCGGTGGGAGAGAAGTAAAGAAATGATTATTATTTAATCTTTGATTCTATATATTCAAGTATTTCTTGTAAACCTAATCTATGTAGCAAACCTATTTTACTTAGAAGTCATAATACTATACAAAAATCCTAGTCATTTTGGAAATTATTTTGTGCAGTTAGGAGCTTTATTTAACTTGTTATAAATAACTATGTGGAAAGTTTTTCATAGAATTGAATTATGGAATAAAATTGTGCTACCAAGTTAATTGAAGACTTGATGCCTACAGTGTTCTTCCTCCTCTTCTTTTATTTTCCTCTTGCTTTTCTTTCTTACTATAAAATCTGCTGCTACGGCTCACCAATTGTTGTTAACAAGTTTATTATAACCCAGAATTCTTCTAAACAAGTCCCTTAAAAACATTAAACTGGTTATTGTAAACACATCCTAGGATTTCAGTTCTACCCCCAGTTACCAAGAACCGTAAACTGCCTAGAAAACTAATACATGATATGCATGAGTTCATAGTGGGGATGTACTCAATTTACTTCAAGGAGGCAACAGAAAAGGTTGACCAAACCTGCACAGCAAGGTGGCTCTTAAGGCAGTTCACAAGTGCAGGATGAGTCTTATCAATCTCATCGCCGTGGCCTAAAGCTCCACAGTAACCTTTTCCCCAACTATAGACCTACAATCACCAGGACATAGGTTAGAGAGGTTCTTTGACAAGTTCATAATCAGCAAGACTAAGCATTATCAATGAAGCACAGTTCAACATGGGTGCAGAGACTAACAAATCCACTTGAATCAAGTGCCACCGCATGCTCATCCCCAGCAGACACGTGGACCACATGAATATCCTTTCTTCTAAATGTCTGGATTGCACGTGGCCGGAACTCATCATGTTGCTCTCCATGACCAAGACACAAATTAGAACCAGAACCAAAAGAGTAAACTACACCGTTGTCAGTTACAGCTAAAACATAACTGGGACCAGCAGCTATTTGAACCACAGAACCAACTCCCTCAAGTAGTTCAATGATTTTGGGTGTTGGTCTGTCTTGCGTGTCACCATGACCAAGTTGCCCATGTGTGTTCGTTCCACAAGTATAAAGCTGGCCTTGTCTTGTGAGGAACACTGTAAAGTTAAGGCCAACAGCAACCTGAAACAATTCCCAGTTTTTTTTTTTTTTTAATTTAATTAAAATATCAAGAGAAGAAACAAAAGCAGCTGGTCAAAGTCAAATGGTCCCAAAACAATAACAATATAGTGTTGAAGAAGCACACAATTGCCTAGCAGGAAGAAAGTATAACCCTCATGCTTAAACTAAATGCCTTTACCCGTATTTTAATCAAGTCTTCAAGAAAATCAAGTAACACGTGATTCTGCAGAAAAGTCACTGGTGCGTAAAAAAACTAAATGAATATCAGAAAATTAACTCAGCATTGGAGACGAGGCACAGTTTGCTATCCAGGCAGCTTGGTCTTAACCGCAAGACAATGGTTGGATCTAGCAGGAATTGTTTTCTTTCAAAAAAATCAACTTAAATAAGAAAAGCATTGTTAAGAAACAAATGCCCTTGAATGTGTATTGGTCATAAGAGCCTCACCAAAAAGGTTGAGAACAACAATTTTACATGTTACTTTAGATCATCCAACACCAACTAGAATACACTAGATACTTGACCCGCGTGCGATGCCGCGGGTCATTTTTTTTACATAAAAAATATTAAAACAAATAAAAATTTAAAAATCTTAGGTTTTTCTGCAAAGCTATATCCAAGAATTTTGGGTTTGGCTGCAACGCCTGACCTAAAAGTAATATTTATAATATTAATAATAAAATTAAACTTGCATGACCCAAATTTAAGTGAGCCTAACTGTAACACCGAACCCAAGAATATTGGATGTGGGTTTAGCTATAAAGTCGTGTAATAAAAGTGTGATAATTAAATAGATTAATTCAAAAAAAAAAACAAAGAAAAAAAATCAACATAAAGGAAAAAACTAATGAAGAAAAAGAAAAAAAATTGAATTAATTGGGTTAACTCTTTAAACCAGGTTATCCTGTAAAACCTGAGATTCACATCATGAAAGTTTGATAACTAAATAGAAAAAAAATGACGGATTTACTCGGAATTAACTGGGTTAACCCATCAAACCAAGTTAACCCGTCAAGCCCAAGACACGTGTCATGAAAGTATGAAAGTCTGATAATTAAATAGAAAGAAAATTAACTTTAACAAACTAAACTAAATGAAAAAAATAACTTGTCAAATCAGGCCAACCCATCAAACTCGAGATTCGTATCATGAAAATCTAATAACTAAATAAAAAAAAATTTAACATTAACAAACTAAATCAAACAAAAAAAATTCATTAAAAAAAAATTAAAAAAAGAAAAAAAAGGAAAAAAAATAGTTATATAATACAATATAATAATATTTATAATTATAATAATATAATATATTAATAAGTAAATATATTAGTAAAAGGCGTGACATGCTCGTGCAATGCCGCAGGCTTGTAGCATGCTTGTGCATTATTGTGGATTTGTGTAAAAAATCATATAAAAAAGAAACTGTTACCATCCACAATATTTTAAAGAAAAAAAACTACAAATCTATATTCTCAACCAGCTCAATATTAAAAAAAAAAAATCGACAAAAAAAATTATGAAAAAAAAACAAAAAAAACAATGAAAAAAAAGAAGACGACAATTTTGGAAGAACAAAAAGCAAAAAATAAAAAATAAAAAAAAACATGTGGGGAAAGTTAAAGCTAAATTTTCAACCAGCTAAATATTAAAATCATTTAAAAAAACACTGTAGCAATCTGTAGTGTTTTGTGAGGAAATATACAACTATAATTATCAACCAGCTCAATATTAAAAAAAAATTCAATAAAGATAATTTTGAAAAAAAAAAAAAAAAAACGAAAGGAAAAAAAACATCAAGGGAAACACTATAACAATCTATAGTATTTCATGAGAAAATCTACAGTTGTAATTTTTAACCAGCTCAATATCAAAAACAATAAAAACGACAAAGACAATTTTAAAAAAAAAAAAACATAAGAAAAAAAAAGCATATGGGAAAACACTGTAGCAATCAACGATGTTTTAAGGAAAAAAAAAGCCAAATTGTTAACCGGTTCAGTATGAAAAAAATAAATTTGACAAAAACATATTTGAAAAAAAAACATCAATAAAAAAAATATGTAGGGAAACACTGTAGCAAGGCAAAAATTATGTGGGAAAACACTGTAGCAATCTACAGTGTTTTAAATAACTACAAAGCTAAATAAAATCGACAAAGATAATTCTTAAAAAAAAAATTATTTAATAAAAAATCCATGTAGAGAAATACTACAGCAATCTAGTGTTTTAAAGAAAAAAAAATTAAAAAAACTAAATTATAAATCAGCCCAATAGTAAAAAAAAAAATAAAATCAACAAAAATAATTATGAAAAAAAAAATATATATATATAAAGAAGAAAGACAATTTTGGGAAAAATTAAAAAAAAAAAAAATGTGGGGAAAGCTAAAGTTAAAGCTAAATTCTCAACCAATTCAATATTGAAAAAATAAATTTAACAAAGACAATTTTTTTAAAAAACATGTGGGGAAACACTGTAGCCAAACAAAAAACCATGTAAGGAAAACATTGTAGCAATTCATAGTGTTTTTTTTTTTTTAAAAAAAAAGCTAAAAAGCTAAGTTCTCAACCAACTCAATATATAAAAGAACCTGACAAAGACTATTTTCAAAAAAAAAAAAGAAAGGATTCAATTTTGGGTAAAAGAAATGAAAAAAGAAACATGTAAAAAAAAGGAAACAAAAGCTAGAAAAAAAACACGCGGGGAAAGCTACAGTGTTTTAAAGAAAAAACCAAAAAAACTAAAATTTCAACCAGCTCAATAGCAAAAAAAGTAAAATCAACAAAAATAATTCTGAAAAAATAAAAAAAAAAAATATGTAAAAAATGACAATTGTGAAAAAAAGAAAAAGAAATAAAAAAATAAAAAAAAAACATGTGAGGAAAGCTAAAGCTAGATTATCAGCCAACTCAATATTGAAAAAATAAATTCGATAAAGATAATATTTTTAAAAAATATGTGGGGAACACTGCAGCAAAACAAAAAACTATGTAGGGAAACACTATAGTAATCCATATTGTTTTTTTTTTTTTTAAAAAAACTACAAAACTAAATTCTTAACCAATGCAATATAAACAAATAAAATCTACAAAGACCATTTAAAAAAAAGAATAAACAAATCAAAAAAAAAAAAAACAATGTATGAGTACATTATAGCAATCCACAATGTTTTAAAGAAAAAAGATACATAGTTAAATTTTTAACCAGCTCAATATTTAAAAAAATTAGCAAAGATAATTTTGAAAAAAAATTAAAAAAAAAAAAAAAAAGTCAATTTCGGGTAAAAAAAAAAAAAAAATGAAGAAGAAACAAAAGTAGGAAAAAAAAAAGCTACAGAAAAAAAAAAAACAAAAGCCGAAAAAAAAACGAAAAAAAAAAACTGCTACAGTGAAAACTACAGTGAAAACACAACGTGTTTTAGAGTTCTTTATATAGGTTTGTTACCTAGGAACCCATTAGACAAGGTAGGAACACTCTTAAGAAGTGACATCAATAAGAATACAGTATAGTGATATGTATGTTACCTGCTTGCATGGAACTCCCTTCAGTGCCTCAACTAGCCTAGGCCTAAATATGGGGCGATTAGTATCATTGTGGCCGCAGCAAAATGATGAATTATCACCACATGTGAAAACCTGCATCATTAAATAGCATCATCTGAGGGACATGACAAATTCTCAAAACCAAACTCGTGATAATTAAACCATGTGTCAACTGCCAGTCGGAATACAGTATGTGTTTGAAAGCTTGTTGGTATAGTATGTTTATCGTGCATAAGAACTACAGCGACATTAATAAATCACAACATCATTTGAAGACAGGAGATGCATGCCACATAGTTGAGGCTTCTAGACAACACAGAAGCAATACAAGTCCAAGGTTACCACAGTCTTATAATGAAATATGCAGCATAATCACCCTTAATATTCCCAGACCGCATCAGCATCAACAGAACCATTTTTTAGTAGGAAGTCTTGAACTCCCAACTTCTCAGACAAAGGAAATTATGGAATATGAAAATGAGAAATGGCAGTGCTCTAAATTACTTGCACCAACACTTTCTTTAAAGCATCCAGTTCTATGAAACAATAGCATTCCTAAAACTATGAAACTGCATTTTTTTTTTTACCATTGATGCTGGGTCAAACATCATTCACACATGAAACCACCAAAATTTAAGAGCCTAACCATGTAGCAGCTTGCTCAATATTATTATTTTTACTTTTTATCATCCCCACCGTGGCCCTCTTAAGGTCTACACCAAAGCCTGCTCATTCTAGTAATTAGTTCAGAGCAAAACAAATGATTGATGAAATATGAAGTGTGACCAGTAACAAACCTCTCCAGACTGCAAAACAAAAGCAGCATGATTATGGGAGGCTGAGACTTGGATCACATAAGCCAAAGATGGGAATCTAATCCGTGTGAATGCTACACATTGTGTTGTTTCAGCACCATGTCCAAGAACGCCACACAAACTGGAACCACAAGAATATACAGATGAATCTCTGATCAGCAATGTGTGATATCTTCCGGTTGTGACCTGCATCTGTTTATTTAACCCAAAGAGAATAAACATTGATAACTCTTCTAGATGCATCAGCCTAAATATGAAAAGGACTAGGATACCAAAAGAAAAAAAAAGATGAAAAGAAATGAGAAAGAAAAAGAAGAGGTAGGCAAGGTTTGGCACAAATCACAAGTTTATTACCACATGAACTTGAATGTCCATCCTTTGTGGAAATCAATTATAATTTTCCTAGTGATAAGAAAAGGGACTGTAAATAATTTTCCAAATATTTCCTTTCTAGAACCTTAACACTATTATGTAACACATGCCAATTGATACTAGGTACCACTCTTCATTATTGATGCAATAGCAAACAATAATAGTCATTAGAACTCTAGATTCCCTTTCTACTATTGGCTTGTCCTGTCTTAGTTCATAATGAGAATGCCAACAGCGATCTTCCCAGCCGTCATAATTCACAAGGAGAACAACCACGACAACATAGCTGTTAGGACAAAAGCCTAATAACATCATTTACTGCAAAATAAATGTTGAGAACATGTAGAATCTAAAGGATATAACAGAACAATATAATTACTTTTGCGCTAGTGTAGTTCTTCAATCTTTCATTTGGAATGTAAGAATATAAGAAAGAACACATACATTGGATGCTGAGGTCTTGACCATGCCTGACGATTCCTCCACGGCTTGCAAGAACCTCAAAACCCGCTTCCAATTCCCTTCACATCGACCAAACAACCCTTTCTGAGCATTCCACCCCATCCCACCATACACTCTATGAGACACACACAGCTGATACGCTGCAAAGTCCACCAGCGACCTAAACTTTTGAGGATACAACCCATGACTCCCTCCAAATGTCCTAGAAGTCAACTCTAAACACGCGAGGTCAACCGCACTGAGCCTCCCAGTGGTCAGTATCTCAAAAATCAAATGTGATGGCAAATCCTCGATGGAAACTGATCTATTCTTATCGGCCATTTATATCAACTTCCTCAGTTTTCACACCACCCCACCAATCCTTTACCCTCAGAATCCAACACTTGTTCTCCAAAATTGATAACAATCGACCTCAATTCAACAAGACCAAGCTCAAACAGGGCCGATAAATAAGCGAAAATGTATCAAATTTTTAGGCGAAATCTATTGTAATTAAAGCAACATATGAAGAAAACAACATCAGAGGGAAGAAAAATAGAGGAGATAGAATACAAGAAAGGGGGTCCAAGTGAGATTTTCAAATTATGTTTTCGATACAATGATTGGAAATAAAACATCAGAAGAGAGAATATTCTCACACAAACTCCCAAAAATTTAATCAGACAAATTCTCCAAAGCCAACAGCTTAACCTGCAAAATTGAGCGCAATTCAACAATAAATTAGATCAAAATTCACTTCTCAAACCCAAAACAGAATGAAATGCAAGATCTTGGGACACAAACTTGATTAAAAAACCATCAACAACAAAAGGGTTTCAGTAAAGCTTTCAACTTTAAGACAACAGTGAATGCAATGTGAGATTTTGAGATGAAAAATAAAAATCAATAAACAGCAAAGGGGTTTTGATGACTAGTGATCGCTCACCAAACCGACAAAGAAAGCAATAGAATTTCACTTTTTTAGTGGTGACCGAAATGTAGCCAAATTGAGCACAAAATGAAGAGAGAATTGAGGAAAGGTAGGGTCTTGAAGGTGTCTTTATGGCCACATTTTTCTTAGAGGTCAGTCGGTCATGGTATCTCTCTCTCCAGATTTTAGTTTTTGTTTTTTCATTTTATGGTTTGATTAGTAAGAAAGAGAGATGGTTGCATTGGAGCGAATTTGGGCACAGAAAGAAGAAAAAGTCCTTTGGTGGATTCTACTCGCTGGACTTCACTCAAATTTGCCACCTTTTTGCGGTTGACACGTGGAATTCAGTGGAGTTGCCATGTGCGATAAATGAAGTGGTTCTGGCGTCAGCTTTGCAACCCTGGGAAGACGAAGGATGGAGTGACCAGATTTCGCGCGTAGATGAAGGGTGCGTTATGCGCACCCAAGCAACCGCGGTTTTGTTAAATTTTATTTTTTATTGCTACAAATTAATTTTTTTATATATTTTTAAATCAAAACTAATTCATCCCAGCATCAATTTGGCTAGCTAATATTTCTTTAATTCTTCGGATTGGCTGGCCCCTTCGTGCCAATTTTTCTTGAGGAAGGCAAGTAGCTATTTCACTGTATTAAGTTTCCCATTGCTCTGCTTAATTTCTTAGCAATGGCGCCTGCTAAAGTCATCGAAGACTTGACCTGTTAATTCCTTAATGGCTAATCAGAATATTGAAGAAGTCCTTTCTCCTCCCCTGTAAGTAAACACCCTTACAATATTAATTGTCTCTCTCGTCACCGAAAGCACAGCAATAATTATTATGAGCAGCGAAGCCATGGACTTCTCTGAAGATTTTCAAGGTTCTAGGAAATCGACCAAATATTTCATAACTTGGGGGGCAAGTCATCATCTACTAAGCCAGCCAATCCCGAGAGTTCCTTTCTTATAAAAATATTAAGACGTGTTTGGGTGTTTGGTAAAGTAATCAAAATTATTTTTTAAAATAGACAACAATGGCAGTGCTGCGCCAAAACAGGCACTAAGCATTAAAAAAAATCAAAAGCCCACAAGCTATTTCTTCTACCTTTTCTTTTCTGTCACACGGGCCGGCCTGCATTTAAGGCCCTACTGTCATCGGACCAATATGTTTCTAATGACCTAGGCCCATTATAGTTTTAGGCATCAACAAGGTTGATTATTTTTCAAATGACCCAGGCCCAATATTTTTCTGCTGGTGGTTTTAGCTTGTTTTGTTTTGGTGTCTATTCGTGGCACAGTTAGGTTATTAATCAACTTCTTTTTGGATTCAGGTTCGGATATGGAGAGTACCAAACCTGACCCCTGGTACCCTGTATCACACTTGTTTTCCATTTCACTCATGGAACACAATTAAAAGTCTCGTGAGCCTTCATCAACCAGGGACCTGAAAGGGTCTTTAAACACTTGCCCAATTCTCAATAGTGTTGTCTTGCTTGTCTGTATAGATAAAGACAATGGAGGCAGACTTGATGCACCATGATAATCAAGAAGATGGAGCAGAAGAAGAAGACTATGTGCTTCTTGATCTTGATGCTGTTTTTGCCCAAGTTGATATTTCTCCAGATACACCATATGTTCTTTCTGTAAGTTTTAACTAATCCCTTCTACAATTTGCTAAGTTTTTGTTTCTTTTGACACTGAAGATTGTGTCTTTGAGTTCTTTAGCATCAACCCACTTCAATTTCTTTGATGCTAAAGAACATTATGTAGTTTACTGGGTTTTGCATTTGCATGAACATTTCCATGCCATTACTTATTGAATTTTAATTATGTAGTTTTTGTTTGCTATTTTAAGCCGATAAACTGTATGTTGGACTGTGGTTTACAATTTTTGAAAATTTTGTACAGATTTTAGGTGCTGCAATTCATGTTTTATTACAATTGTTTTTTAACGAGTAAGGAGCCCTTCTTATTTTGAGTTTACTTGAGCATGCCATAGTTATAATTTTGATCATTGAATTCAAATTGTACATGCTTTTGCTAGAATAAGCTGAAACAATTGTGTGTTTGTATTTTGATTTGTGACTTGCTAGTTTGGATATTTTTCTTTGTTTTTTAGCTGTTGCATTTCATGTATTATTAAAATTATGTAATAAACAAGAAGGCCTTTTGATTGTTTGACACCACCCCATATTGAAATATTGCTTAATGCTGCTGCTTGAAAGGATTCGACGAGGAAAAGCCTTCACTGTTTTCTGATTTTCTTCAACTTCATTGACTGGGTGCGTTATTTTTAGTTCAAAAGGATGATGATGGCTTCTAATTTTCTTTTTTGGCTCAGAATTTTGTTGACTCGGTATGACTTTTCCTTGGGATCAATTGCTTATATTTGTTTTGCCTGCTAATAAAGTTAATAATTTGCTTTTGCTTTTATTTCAAGAGTGTCTAAATTC
Organism: Populus alba; assembly: GCF_005239225.2. NCBI lineage: Eukaryota > Viridiplantae > Streptophyta > Magnoliopsida > Malpighiales > Salicaceae > Populus > Populus alba. The sequence goes on along the minus strand of NC_133294.1, from coordinate 15,023,261 downwards.
TTCAAACCATTGATTTTTTCTTACATGTCAGCATTTTTCTTTTAGTTAATCATTTGTTTGAACTCTAGGGTCTCGACACTGCAGAGCCAATATTGATTATAGATGACAAAGTGAAACTGGTGAGTGGATGGCTTGACATATCATTTATTCGTTTTTGTATTCATTTCGAGTTTGAAGGGCTATAACATGGCTTACTTTTTCAATTGACTGACAAATTGATAACAACATATGTTTGGTTAATTTTATTTTTTTTGCTTTCTCAGATTGGGAAATATGAAGATACAATCGGTACATGCTTTGTTTTCTCAGAAAATGGTGAGCTTATCTCTACTTGTCTTCTTTGGTTTAAGGAACTAGACTAAAAAGAAGTTTTCCTTGCATAAATTAACCACCCAGCTGACTTGAGGGTTAATCAATCATCTCTTATATAATATGCTAGTTTTGTGTCCCCCCCTATCAATCATACTTTGGCTACCATGATAAATTGATTGATTCTCAATTTTGGTCCTGTTGTTGGCTTTTATGGCAAATATCAAGGGAAATTGAATGATGAATGATTTACTGCGTAACAGAACTATGAATGTCCACATATGAATCTAGATGCAAGTCTCAAAATATGACCTATTATTTAGAAGTTATTGCACAAGACTGGCTAAATTAACTTCCCATTTATGTCGTGTTTTTTTGTGTAAACTTTAACAAATAAAACCTGGATCTAACAGCTAGGACATGGGATCATCAACTCACCTTTGGCTTTTTGTTTGCAATTAATTGTTTATTGCAATGGTTCACCAAGAGAATTGGATGATTCCAGAGGGGGGATTTGATATTTGTTACTGCAATTCTGCTAACAGAAAAGTGTGTTTGCAGAAGCTGCCCCTTTGGTTCTAGAAGAGACAGGACCATCAGAAGCAAACCTTTTTGCAGGCAGATGTATAGTAGATCCTAACCAAACTCCAACTAAGGAGGTGAAACCAGTTGCACAGCTTCAGAAGATCCTAAAGTTTAGGTTGTTAATGGATGAGGATGTTCAAGATGTCGACATGGAATCAAAGACGTGAAATTTGTGATTAGAGAAATCCACCTTCAGAATTTCGATGTGAATATTCTTTTCCGTAAATGAAGATGGTTGGCCTTGCTAGTTGATGGTAAATGCTGATTATTTAGCTAGGTAGTTGCAGATAGAATACCTTCGATTGTGCTGTCAGATTCTCTCGAGTCCCAGTAGTTCCATTTGCTCTACACTCTACAGCATGTATACTGTTTTCTGAGTCCTAAAAAATCTGTCTTCCTGTCTGCAAGTAGTTTTGTTTTTAAAAACGTCTGATTTCAAACACACTAGTTTTGAATTGTGTTCACTTTATGGCAGAAATCAAGTTTTTCTCCAAGGATTTTATACTGCTAGATGCTAGAAAGGTTAACATTACATTAGTTATGTCAGGGCAATGATATAATGTCATGTTTTGTTAGAAGTAAAGAATTCTATAATATAATGGTCCATTGTATTTCTTTTTTCTTTTTTTTTTTGGTAACCCGGGGTGTCCGGGCCAGCTTACGCACACCACGACTAATTTCCGGGCCCACTGAACATCCTGCAAGCTCAGCGGGCAGGTAAGGCATTGCGGGGGTGACAGGCTGGTACTCTTGAGGATCGAACTCGGGACAGTCGTAAGGCAAGCCTTGCAGTTGACCGCTTGAGCTAGACCTTCAAGGGTGCATTTTCAAAATTGTAATGTCACTGAGGATTATAATTGTAATGAATTATTATATTACAAGCAATATATATATATATATATATATATATATATATATATATATATATATATATATGAAATGAATCATTTTAATTAAGAGTGACCGTGTTGGGAGTTGATTGAATTTTTTTTATCATACGGATTAGGGTGTAAATTTTACAAAATACAAGGACCAAAGAATTTTAAATAGAGATCAATTCTTAAATAAATATAAAATATAGGAACTGAAATAATTTATTTTAAAAATACGAAATTTTATGGAAGCATCCTTTATAAAAAGTTTTGCAACCAAACAAGGAATATAATGAACTCTCCCTTTTGCAATCAAACAAGGAATATAATAGATTATCCTAAGGTATTGTTTTTTATTTAGAAATATATCAAAATATATTTTTATATTTTTTAAAATTTATTTTTAATATTAACATATTAAAATATTTAAAAAATATTTAAAAATTAATTTAAAAAAATAATTGTTTTTAAAAGCACAGCCACGCCGTGTCGCTATTGCTAATCAGGCCCTAAGCTCGCAATGAGAAAAATCCCTTGATATAATGCTTTTGGTTCCACAATTTACAAGCATATGCATGGATACAGTGGCATAAACAAAGAGGCATGAGATTGGTGGGACAATTCTGGGGAATCAACAAGAACATGATTCTACAGCCCGAACCTAGGGCAAAAATTTGCCCTCGAAAAAATCTTTTTTTAGAGAATTATAAAAAATATGATCACCACCACGCCGCAGAGATTAGTGTATGTTATCAAGTTTAAGAACTTGGATCGCTCCTGTGGTCTAGCTCTAGCCGTAGGGAAGCGAGCTCCTTCGACCAAAGCCTCTCAATTGCAATAAAGTCTCTGGATACCAAAAAGATTAGAGCAACAACAGATCAAATTTGTAATGAAGACAGTAAGAGCTTTGTGCCGATAACTGAGCATGCAATAAAAATATTCATGTCAAGTGGTCCAATAAATTATGAATATGAACTTTTTTATAAGCTAACATCTGTTGCTCCACTGTTAATTATAGTCGAGATGGTTAAGATATTGGAGTCGCCAATGAATATTAATATATTGGAGTAAATCTTAAGAAAATAAAAGAAATTATTTCAGTGCTAATAATATTTTTTAATATAATTGAATAAAATCATTTATAAAACAAAGAATGTTATCAAGTTTAGTCTGGATTAAAATAAAGGTGTTATTGACCTTAATCAAACTAGTTATTGCCATGTCCTATGTTCTAACACGGTTGAATGTTACGATGCAATCACAATTTGAATAATTATACAAATTTACCAGTAAAAAATCAAAACATGTTCTATGTAATTCAACCAGAACCAAATAGAATCATGATCCAAATCAAGCTTTTGTGTAGAATTAGTTTCATAAACCAAACAATACATCCCCGAGTAGGGAATTCAAGCCTTTCAAATCATAAACTTTGCAAAAGACAGAAATATCTTGGAAGTGGCATGAAGATTCTGAAACAGAAAAATACAGAAGCAAGTGGCATGATGATGGAATGATGAAGAAGCTAGTGCTCAGGTATTTTGTCCATCAAATATTTCAGAACCGCTTTAGTTCCCCTATCCAAAATTGTTCTCCGGATGCTGCAGCAATAAAAGTACACATAAGAGTAAGGAACGACAGTGGTTCAAATTCTAACAAAAACGATGAACAAAAGAGAGGGTCTGCTCTTGGGCAGTCAACCATGTTTGATTGTTTCATAACGAAAGAGTTCTCGGTATTGTCATTTAACCATTCATAAAATTACTATGTGAAACTGTCTAGAAATATAATCAATTGAAATTAAGCCTAAACCAGAACTATAGCTGGTCGGTTTACATGAATCCATTTTTACTTCTGTCATGTAGGGCAGCATCCTCTGAAGTTAATAACTTTTTCATACCACAGAGAAATATTTATGAAATTGCAGAGTCAACAATGGTAAAAAGCATCTCACCTTCTCAATGGATTTCCATCAAGTCTCAAGGCTTGGAGGCTCGGCTCTAGCAAACCCTGATGAAAGAAATCATGTAAGCCAACTGAAGGAAACATCTTATCTAATAGGAATGCAGTTAAATCAAGCTTGACAAACTAATTAGGTGGCCCACTTTATAGACGCTACAACAAATTTTAGTGGTTTGCTGTGCAAGTTCCAATTTCAATAAGGAGAAACAAAAACAAAAAATAAAAATTGTGTAATAAGAAAGGCTAAGCTAAGAACCATCCATGTGATTATAATGAAAGCTACGAATAAATTTAAGCAGCACATATAGAGAGTTCTTACAGTTGTCATAATGTATTTGCTCCAAGCATGCAAATTCAGTACATGACATTTTGGAGCCAGTTATATCAACACAAAGGGGAAAGGACTAGGTATTCTCACCAGCTCTGGAGGAAGTGATGAAATATTATTGTCAGACAGGTCAAGCTCAGTGAGAGAGGTGAGATTTTTGAACCCCTGCATGTCATATTAGCAAACTGTCAAGGACTCAACACCAAGAAAAATGCACCAAAAGGGAAAGAAGCTGCTTGTTTTCTTTTTTAAGAGAAACAAGATGTATTAAATAATTCAATTCTATTCAAATTTAAATGTAAATAGTTAAATTAAAAAGACATTGAAGAAAAATATATAAAAGAAATGATAAAGAGTTTAATTTCTCTACTCAATTAGTAATATCCCCACAGCCCACTTCTTTCCAAATGGAAAATGAAAGACTACCATCACAGTAGCAGGGCCAACATATTTCTATAACCGATAAAATAAAAAAATAAAAAATTCAAATAGATGGCTGGACCAAGAAAAATGGAGTTCTTGTTCTATATGGATCCTTTTCAAGCTTTGTCTATCAACATTAAAGCTATAAAAACTATGCTGACATTAACAAGTTTCAAGTAAAAGAGAAATCAGCAAGTGCTTTGGTAGGTGAAATTTTTTTTCTCTTAGAAAGCAAATAAACTACCTCTGGAATTGAGTGAAGTGAGTTTTGGCTCAAATTCAGGATTTGCAGTTGCTGTAAGCTCAATATATCTGATGGGATTTCACGTAATTGAACTTGTCTGTCAAAGTAATACAGAAGTTAAGACATATCAAAAAGATATTAGAGAAATATTTAAACAAAAAAACCTAAAAATGCACAGAACATGAATTACATAAAGACACACACATTCACATGTATATGTGTGTGGATGCAATCAGTGCATGTATGTTTGAATGCATGCATGTATACAAGCTTGTTATAATTTCCAGCCAACTGCTGGGCTGACCTGAGGTAAAGCTCTTTCAAATGAGGCAAGCTGGAAAATGCTGGATGGCCGAGCAGTGAAGCTGGATTGCCGCTGAGATCCAGAATCTGAAGCATAGGGACTGCTTGAAATCCATCTGATGGAATCTACAGGTCACGTAAAAATAACCAGATGAAAAAGACAAACAACTAAAATAAACAAAATGGAGTTGGAAATCCATCTAATGGAATATTTTGATAGGGCATATGACAATGAATTTGGTAGTCAGAAGCACATATTGAAATACAAACAAGTGGAGAACTATCAGCATAGAGTTGAGTGCCATCCCCATCACAACCACAAAGTTGCCTATATGCAAATCTTGACCAGCAACATCAAAAGGATAACGAAAAGAACCGTGTATGTAAGAGAGAGAGAGGTATTAAGTTAACAAAATCAATACAGAATATGGAACAACTAAATAACTCCAACAGCTCAGCTGGTTCATTTCATGTCTCTGTGAGTGCATCTATGAGAGAGGGATGAAGGGAGGTGTTAAGTTAACAAAACCATTACAAAATATGGAACAACTATATAACTCCTACAACAGCTGAGCTGGTCCATTTCGTGTCTCTGTTGTATTGTGTTATATTTGGATACAGGACAGAATCATAAATTAGAACCCTTTTACCTGTGTAAGTGCATTGTTGTCCAGCTTCAAACATATAAGATTGGGAAGCGATTTCAAAATTGCACATGGCCAGTCACTAATCTTGTTTCTGGATAAAATCAAACACTGCACATTTAAATAAATTTTAATTGTATTAGTACCAGCTTCGTGTGTGTTTGGCTTGAAGACGTGGCAGTTTTTTTCCAAAGATACAACCCTTTTAAAGCACAAACCACACCTCCAAAAGCTAAAAATACATGCTTTTTGTGTGGGCCCCACTAAAAAAAGCCACCTCCAAACCAAACACTCTAGCGCTGATCAATGTTTGACACTCAAGACCAGGCAGCGTCCAGTCAAAGCCAGTCATAAATGACTTACACAAGAATCTAAGCAAGAGGTTGACAAATTAATTCTAAAAATAGTGAATGAAAAAGGTAAGTTCCAATGTTGATCCATCCAGAAGAACATCCCTGCACCAATATTTTTTGGTTTGCATACAGTTCACAAGATCAGTCACTGATTAATGCTTCAAGGTTCAAGGCTTCAAGCCACCTCAACATATTGGAATCAGATAAAACAATCTCCAGTCCACAATGCATTTGGTATGGTTATACCTCATTAAAAACTTTTTGAAGAGTACCAAAAGGAGAAAACAAATTTCAAATTTAATGAAAGAGAGAAGGCCAGCTTCGATGCAGAAGTTGGCTCAATATAAGGTAAGAGAACAGTTGCAAAGAGAACATTTTACCTGAATGTGTCCAAACTCTTTGAGCAAAAACAAAAATAAGATGAGCCAAAAAAACTTGCCTGAAGGGAAACACACAAGGAGAGTTCAACTGGCAGCTCTTGAATAGAATTCCTGGATAGATCAACCTTTACAATTTCATTTGATTCCCATACTTCTGATGGGACAGCACTCAAACCCAGCCCTTGTAGAGAGAGTTCCTAAAAGCACAAATATCAATTGAGACAAAAAAAAATAAGACAAAAAAAAAAAAAAGGCAGTATTAGTTTAGCAAATTGCAAGTACAGGTCCCAGTTGCAAGTTCAAATGGATGCTAAAATTATACACCTAAGTTTAATCAACTACCAGAATCCCCTCTTTGCAGAGAAAGCTGGTAGACAAAAGTGATGAGCTGACAGTATTGTATATGTGCTAATGAAAGGTAATTTCAGTTAAAAAAACAAGCGAACAGATATCCTCAATATTTCAAAAATCTGCAAGATAAGGTTACATGGAAATGATATGATGGTACCTTTGAACTGACAGACAATCTAGCTGTCATGGAAATTAAATCCTTCTTCTCTGGAGTACTTGCTTTAGAATCTACATGAGAAGCAAGGCATTGTTATTCAAAACGATATATAATTAGAAATCATGGAAATTTTGTGTTGAATAAAGAATATGAATTCCAACATCAGCAGAACAAATTAAGCAAGAAAAAGAAGGAATTATCAAGTATGGTGCATGGAAGCACAAACCTTCTCCTTCAGAGAGTCTACTTCGAAGATAATTCAATAAAGTGGTAGTGGGTCCAGAAACCAATGAGCTGGTAAATAAGATAAAAAAATTATCTGATGAGGTCCTATTGATAGAAAAATTGTAACATCCACCAAAAACCAATGCCTTGCCTCCCACCTTCGAAGAGTTCGCAATGGATTGCCATTTAGCAGGAGTTTCCTTAGAGTTGTCATCTTCCCTGGGCAACAAAATACAGGATAACCCGTTATTCATCTGTCATTTCAATATTAAATGATCCACAATTTTCAAATTCCTCTGGCTGCCTAAACAGGATAAATCAGAATAAAGAAAATTGAGAAAGAAATATGGGATTAAAGGTTATTGAATTGAACTGCAGGGAAGAATTGAGCTAAAGGCATTGCATGCAAATCAAATTAGACAAGAATTAAATCTTTTTACATACTGTGAGCGCTAACCTTACCAAGTTCAGGGGGCAATCCAGTCAAAGAATTATTTGAAAGATCCAGCATTGAAAGCTGTAATTTACATGCCTCCGCAGGAATCTCCTTCAACTGATGAATAAAAAGTAATCAGATTGCAAGTCACACTTTAATGATCCATTACACTGAGTCGGTTAGATGACCATAGAAAAACATCATTCTGCATAATTTTTTATTACTTGATTTAATTAACACTGGAAATAGTTGCAGTATTAAATGCACGAAGGACTAATTTCAAGTCTGATGGAATAGAAAGGAATATGCAACCATATGAACTATTCCAGATGGCTAATGAAGCTAACTTTTTAAAGCAAAATTGTTAATTGGCACAAGTCAATAAAGTATTAAATGAAAGTTTCATGATCCTGATATGACACAATAAGTTAAACAGTTTTCCTGTCAAGTGAAGTTGAAGAAAAGTGATGCCTTGTCCCAATAACTAAAATAAGAGAGTTTTCCTTTAAATAAAAAGGTATTCATATCAAAGTTAAATTTAATCAACTAGCTACCTGGTTTGAATGGAGATCCAGTGTTCCTAATCGAGAAAGTGCCCCTATTTCTGCAGGTAAGGTAGACAGTGCGTTGTTCCTGAAAATTGGAGGTTCCAGATGCCAGATGAGTATTAATGATGGAACATTTGTACTCCCAATACTTGAAAAATTCAAATGTTATTTTAATCAATGGGTGAGATAACAACCCCATATAGAATTCTGCAAGGGAGCAACAACCCATTATTGAGGGAGGGATTGTTGAGATTCCTGCAAAACCAAATGCAGAGAACTTATTAAAATGGGCAGAAGAAATATGTTCAAATGAAAAAAAGAAGAAAGAAAGGACATTGTGCAAAGTAAGTTCTTAGATAATCCACTCACTGTTCTGATGAAGGTCAAGGCGGATGAGTCGTGAAAGGCTTCCAAAGTTATCTGGTATATCAGTCAGCAAGTTTTTTGCTACACAGATTGCATGAAGAAAAAAAGAACATTCAAATTTTCTACAGATGTGAAAACAGGGATTAGGCCATGAGAAACAAAACAGGTACTGCAGATAATTACATGCATTAAATTCGGTAAGCATGGTCCACGATGCCATCAAATTCCCAGATAACACCTTCAACTTATTTCCCTGGCAAGGACCAAAGATATAATAAACAAATCAGACCTTTTGTATCCTATATTGATACATAACTGGAGCCCCAACTATATCTAACAAAAGGCTGAACAACCATCATTGACTCCGGTAAATAATAAATCCTGGTAATACCTCCACATCTACTTTTGTCAGTTTTGAACACCTTGCTAGATCTTCAGGCAAGCTGGTGATAGAGTTGTTTGATGCCTGAAGAAAAAGTATCACACAGCAAACGTCTCATGTGAATCATGGATGACACTGACAAGTGTATTTATGCATTCTGATGTCATGCCAAGACAAAATGTTGTTCCAAAAGTGAAGGTTCATTAACAGTAGGTATCATGCAGGCCTCTCAAGCTCAAACTCAACAACAATGAAGATTGCAAGAATTCTTATGCTAAAAAAGGAAAACAAATCGGTGCATCTATTCATCAATAAATCATGATTCAGCATTACCTTCAAGTCAGATAAATCCAAACATCCTCCTAGTGAGCTCGGAAGCTCCCTCAGCTGATTGCTTGAACAATCAAACCTAGGCCAAAAAACATCAAACAATCAAACACACTCACAAACACCGATACACCAATGCAACCAGCAATATGGATAAAACCAAGCCTAATTGTTCATTAATTGGAGAAGGCGCCTACTTGACAAGAGAAGTTGCTGATCCGATTTCGTCAGGTACTTTCTGAATCAAGTTAAAAGAAACATCTAATAACTTGAGCACAGGGAGCCTGTCAAAAATTAAATTAAAAACAAATCACATACACGTAAATTTTTTTTTAAAATCAAAATACGAAATCCAACAAATCAAGAAGAAAAAAATAATTACTCACTCTCCTATTGCAGCAGGAAGCGCAGAGAGCTTGTTATGGCTAACATTCAACACAGTTAGTTGAGATAAATTCTTAAGGTCTTCCTTTATTGAGTCAATATTATTATGAGCCAAAATCAGCTTTTGTAGCTCCACATTCTGTGTAAACAAATCAATGAAAACAGCTAGTCCAGTTAATTAAATTCAAGAATCTATACACTACATTATGTTAATCAAAATTATATGAAAACATTATGATTTAATTATAGAAACATTTACCTCCCACCATTTTTCACCTTCACCAACGGCGTCCAAAATTTTGTAGACCTCATCAGGTACTTCCCTGAGAGAGCGGTTGGAGAGGTTAAGAGAACCGGAGCTTCTTGCAGCTTTCAGAACGCGATCCATGCTTTCTTTGACATGTACTTTTTAGATCTGTACTTTGTTTTAGATTTTTCGAAACAGAAAGACAGACAGGAAGAGGTTTCTATCTATCCACTCTCAGGTGTTCACTAATATGCCCCGTTTCACGTTGTGTTCATTGTTGTTTTTTAAAAATTCTTATTTTTTTTTATTTTTAAATTAGTTTATATTTTATATTATTTTAATTTTTAATTTTATATTTTATATTATTTTAATATGCTAGTTAAAAAATATATTATTTTCATATATTTTAAAATAAAAAATACTTTAAAAAACAATCTTTAATACGCTTATGATATAATTATTCTATCATTTGTGTTTTCTATTTTTTAAAAAACAAATTTGAAAATTTAAAACTGTTTTTATTTTTTTTAAAAAAAATCAATAACTCATTTTTCAAATTCATAATTTTATTTTAAAAAAAAAACAATGTTCGCATATAACTCAGATCATAAACTCGTCTAGGTTTAATAAGTTAGAGTCACGTAATTATATGATAAAAAAAACCGAAAATAAATGAACTAAATTAAAACAAAAAAAAAGTTATCACTATGTCTAGAAAAAAAAATTATGAAACTCAATTTTTAGACAACTCAATATTGAAGGATAAAAAAAAAAAAAAAAGATTGATATCAATCTAAGTGAACATGTTAAACTTGCGACATGAATTGTGAGGCCAAGATGACCCCATGAAAAACAAATTGAAAAAAATATTGATGCTCAATTCATAAAATTAAAAAAAAATGATCCAAAAAAACACCTACAAACCGAGATAAGTCCAACAAACCACGCAAGTTGAATCATATGAATGAAATAACCTAATAGAAGGCAAAGTAGGAAAAATTATGAAACTCAATTATCAAATCAACCCAATTTCGAAGAATAAGGCTAAAAAATATTCAATCTTAAAAAAAAAAAACAAAAAAAAGACCCTCGACAAACTAACAATCTAGGTCATAAGACTATGATAACCTCATAAAAAACAAAGAAAATCATGAAGCTCAATAACAAACTTAATGTTGAAAGACTAAATTAAAAAAAGTAAATTAGTGTAAAAAAGGATCTAAAAAAATATCAATACCAACATAGGTTAACCTTTCGAGCCCATAACTAAGGATCCCATCATCAAAAAAATCACAAAACTCAATCCTTTACCAATCAATTTTGAATGATGAAAGTCAGAAAAAAAAAATCAATTTAATACAAAAGACCCAAAACCAAAAAAAAAATAACAATAAAAAAAATAAAGATCAAATTTGACATAAAAACAAAATGATTGGACACCTTTTAATTTTTAATAAGTCAGAGCAAAATTTAAGGAGAGGGGAGAGAAAAAAGGGTGGAAAGGAAAGAAAAGGTAATTGGAGCCTTGTCATCGCTCCTACGTTGACATGCACTGCCTCTCCATAATGCCCTTGTCATGTCAATTCCAGCGCTACCACAGATGACATAGTTTGGACACTAGAGAAAGCCACACACACAGCTAAAATGTGATGGATCCACACATGCCACTTGCAATACTATCAAGGATGGTGGTGTTCAGTGATAGGAGGAAGGTGCACGCATCGCTAAAACACAATGGTTCCTTCACATGCTAGCGGTTGGTTTTGCACTCACTAGCCAATTTGTCCCTGCCTATTCACTTCAACCTACCATATTTATTTTAGTTTTAACTTTGATCCCTCAACACTTAATTATTTTACTTCAATAAAAAAATTATTTTATTTTATCAAACCAAGTATTAACCGAATGCTAAAATATTTTAGAACCTCATATTCAGGCAACCAAAACAAACAAACAAATCAAATCCCAAATAAAAATAATATAAAATGATCAAATTAAAAAAATAGTTGAGTGATAATTTTTTTTAACCGTGCAAATCAATCATTGATGTTAGTAAAAGAAAAGTGATTAAACTTTTTGTTTATTCTTCAAATTTGATTCTCAAATCTCTAATTCTTATAAATTAATAAAATTAAAAATTATTTTGTCAAACTAAGAATTAATTGAGAAATGAAACATTTTCTTGACATTACAAAATCCTTATATGTAGACATAAAAATAAATCACCAAGATCGATCCTAAATTAACACAATATTAAAAGACTAGATAAAAAAAAAAATTCTAAAGCCAAAATTATATTTTAAAAAAGCAAAACATTGTACGAATATCAAGTGTTTTGCCTCACAAGCCAAACTAGAATATCAAGTGTTTTGCCTCACAAGCCAAACTAGCATGTTTGGAAGTGTGATACCTTTCAAAGTATTTTTCATTTAGAAATGTATCAAAAAAGGTTTTTTATTTTTAAAAAATAAGTTTTAATATCAGCATATGAAAATGATCTAAAAATATCAAAAAAATATTAATTTGAAACAAAAAAAATAAAAAATTTTTAAATCTTTTTAAAAACGCTTTTGAAACATAAAAACAAACAAGGTAGTTATAGTTATGGCTCTTAGTTTTTTTTTCTTTAATTTTAATATCAATCACATATCTTATATTTTTATCATCATTACATATTTTCGTCAGTGAGTATGACTAAAGTCCTTAATTATTGACACGTGTTATCTTCTTATAGTATGAAATCTTTTGTTGATATACTTTTGTATCTCTACAAGTTTTTAAATTTTTTAGTTTGAGTACTTTATTTCATCTTTATTAAAATCTATCCGTAATTGAAAGTTTTTATGTCCTTCTATTTAAAAATGTATACAATCAAACTTTTTTTTTATTTTTTTACCATAATTTCATTTTTATTTTTTTATAAAATATTAAATAATTTTTCAAATAAAAAAAAAGTGATATTTGTGTGGCATGATTTTTTAGAAACATGGAAGTTAGTTTATTTATTTTAGATACTTTTATTTTTTTACACCATTTTTTATTTGATAAATTAGAAACTATTTTTAAAATGTATTTGATAGTTTATGAATGAAATTTTCACTAATTTTTAAAATAAATTGGGTTATATTGTTCTTTAATATCGAGTTATTTTGTTATTAACCTTCATAGTTTTATTAAATTTCCTTTTGGTGGCATACCCCAATATTACAACCTGGTCGCAAATCTTGCTTGTTGATCCAAGTGGACTCCAGTTGAGTTTTTTCAATCTTTTTTGTATTGTGTGTGTGTTTTTTTTTTTTTTTTTTAATTTAGTCCTTAATATTTTATTTGTTGGAAATTGAGCTTCAATTTTTTTTTTTCATTTTATTATGATGAGATTATCACCTTCTTATTTAATTTTTTTTCTTCTTTAACAAATAAGATCCTTTGACATTTGATTTTTCTAACAAATGATTGGAAACTGAGCTTCAATTTTTTTCCATTTTTATTTTGATGAGGTTATCATCTTCTCGTTTAATTTTTTTCTTCGCTATCAAATAAGATTATTTGACATTTGATTTTTCTCACAATTGATTTTTTATTTCAATTTTATTCTTTAATATTTAATTGATTAGGAATCAGTTTTCATGCTTCTTTTTTTATATTTTATTTTTATGAGATTATCGCAATCTTATATTTATGATCACGGGGTTAATAAGTTTACTTAGTTTGACTGGAGTTTTTTTCTGTGTTTTTTTTTAAAATATTATTTTTTAATTCATCATTCAACATTGAATTATTCAATGATTAAGCTTAATTATTTTATTCAATTTGCTTGCAACGAGATTACTTTAGTGTCATCGCCAAGTTTCATAATTAACGTGCTAACCTTGATAGATTCGAGTTGGGTTTTTTAACCTTTTTTTGTTGTCAGATTTTTTTTATTTTATTTATTGTCATTATATTTTTTTCATGTTATTAAATTAACTAAACTTATTAAACCCAATTGAGACAATAACCACGAGTCTTAGATTTTTTTTTTCTCTTTAGAAATATCTGCACCCCCCTGTTGTTTTTTTACGTTATAAAAAAATTAGGTCAGCCTGTAGTGTAATGGAGACCACCTATTTAGTTTAGGGTATAGATGTCATGAAAGATGAAAATGATGAATGATAAACAAGGTAAAGTGGAGAAAGGGTAAATGATTTACTATTCATTCAGTTCAATTGTTTGAATTACAAGACAATGGATGGATTTGATTCAATACACATCCAAGTTTTTTCAATCTTTTTTGTATTGTGTTTTTTTTTTTTAAATTTAGTCCTTAATATTTTAAGGATTGCTTGAATGGAAAGAACAAAACGTAAAGTACAACCAAAAGAAAGCGCTAACAGCAGAGGGCTGCTACTTCTAGGGCCCTAGCGCGAAAGCCAGCCCTTGCGAGGTAGGCTAAGCTAGAGAAGATCCATCCGCGCTGACGCAGGCCCTTCAGCTAGTTTGCCCGTTGATTTGGACATCTCAACAAGAGAAGACAACAACATGCACTCGAGCAAGCTATTATTCATAAGAAATTAAATTAAAAAAAAAAGATTTTACAAATTCCATTTTAAAATAAAAGAGACTGATATGGTGTAATCTTCGGAGGCTACAATGCATGTTCCTTCTGCTCAGGGTGCCATGCTATCTAACACCTCGATATGCATTTTTATAGTATTCTGGTCGACCGAGGGAGGAGATACATTAAACATTTATTCTTTTTTTTTTTTCCAAATTTAATTAGTGGGAGGGATGCCATGAGAAAAAAAAATAAAAAAAGAATTTAATTTACTATTTTTTGTGTGTTTAAAAACATTTTTTAAAAAAATTATTTATTTTGTTTTTTTCTTTGCTTAAAATTAAATTTTTTTAGTGTTTTTAAATCATTTTGATGTGCTGATGTCAAAAATAAATTTTTCTTTTTAAAAAAAAATTATTTTTAATGTATTTTTAAATAAAAAACACTTTAAAAATAATTGTTATCATACTTCCAAACACACTTAAAAACTTGAACTGTGCCATCAGCAATGAATGATAACAGTAGAAGGTGAAAGTCTCATATACGGTTTTACAGAGAGCGGTAATAAGAATGATTTATTTGTTAATTTATTTATTATTACCTTTTAAAAAGCCAAATTCTGCCTTATGTAGAATTGTCAAAATATAATTAATAATTTCTAGATTTAAAATCACTGTTTATATTATATACTTGATATTGATTATAATTTACAAGAACATTTTATAATTTTAATAAGAAGGGGAAGGGTTATGAATTTACCCGCTGTGAAAGATTATATTGCTCGACAAACTTTAAATCATGTCAGGGACAAGAACGTTCTAGTGCATTGCGTTGTAGGTTGTTGCTGGCTTTCAATTTCACATGGTTAGCATTTTTTTCAACAAATTACTTGTTAGAAAATGAGTGAAGGCCTAACACTTGAAGAAAGTGGTAAAAAAGAATACAATAATGAATTCCTTTTTAAAAAGTGCTTTATTTATAAGATAGGCATACGTACTTCTGTTTGAAAATGACATGAGCACCAATCTTTTGATGCCTGAATAGAATGTGGAATGGCGTAAAAGACTGTCATTTTCACTTTGATTTTGTCACTGGATAGTATCCTCCGGTCACCCAACCTGAGACCTTCGAGACCAAGATCAAGACGGCCAATAGATTTAGCTTCTCCCTCGCATCTTTTTCCTCTTTGTATGGAAACTCTTGTCCGTTTTGATTTTTTTTTTAATTATTAGTGTTTGGATAAACTTACATGCATCTCAACTAATTTCTTAAAATATTAAAATTAACAATTATGTAAATCTCTAATAGTTCTAAGATTTATGACATTCGAACTGATAATTTATAAAAAATAAATCCAGGACCTGATTAATTGAGTTATATTTTTAAAATTGAAAATTAGATCTTTTAATATTATTAGATAGGGGAAGAGATTTCTTATAATATTTTCTTAAATATGTAAAAAGGCTATTTTTTTTTTAAAAAGGTCTCAAACTTTTATGGATCTTATAATTTTATGATATTTGGAAAGTTCTGTTGATTTATCCTAGAACTAACATTAACACCACCAACTAAATTTGACGGGAAGATTTAATTTGGTTGTTACTAAAAGCTATAAAATGAAGATCATTAAGATGAGACAACAAGAGTTCACCTATAATGTAATCTTCCTAAAAAAAACAAATTATTTGTTAGGACAGTAAGAAGTTAAAAAAAACGAGGACGGCTTCTGAACAAAGCTTAAAAGATGTTGGAGAATGTGATTGTATTTCTTAAATGTATTAAAATAATATATATTTTTTTATTTTTTAAAAATTATTTTTGATATTAGTATATTAAAATAATCTGAAAATACTAAAATAATATATATTTTTGAAACAAATAAAAAAAAAAACATTTTTCAAATTCTTTTAAAAATATTTTTAAAACAAAAAAATAAACAGGTCATTAAACTTGAAGATAGTTAATATAATAACCCATTTCAAAATAATAATAATTTTTTTTCAAGTTAACACCACTAATTTTGTAGTGGTATCAATTCATTGGAATTAAATTAAAATCATAGTTTTAAAATCTGGCTCGGTCAGATGGGTCGACTTGCAACTCGGTCGACCCAACCGAGCCGAGTTGAAGAAAAAATAGGAAAAGTCACAACCCAGCAGGTTGGTCCGGTAAAACCCGGTTGCACCCCGTTGACTTTTGTTTTTTGTTTTTTGTTTTTTATATTAAAACAATGTCGTTTTGATTTATTTTTTTAGGGATTAACCCGAATGACTTGGTGACCCGATCAAAATCTGGTAACCTGGTCAAAACCCGGAACCCAAACCTTAAACCAGACCTGGTTTAAAAACCATGGCTAAAACAATCAAATTTCCATTAGGGATATGGAGGAGGAGTGTATCAAGGTCCTGACTCGTGAATCACAATGGTGGAAGCTTGGGGCTCAATCCATATTGATTGTCGCATCTGACATCGCGGCGGCCCTAAAAATTATGATTCTCAATTATGGAAAAAGAACAGATTTCTGGTTTCTTGTTCTTTTAGGAAAAAGATCTTATTTGAGGAGTCGCCACCTAGTATTATGGTCACTAGGAACCCTAACTGGTCAACAGAGATTCTATGGCTCGGGATTGGTTACGTAAAAGGGAAGATATTATCACCCCTTAAACGTTCTGCCTAAGGCAAACTGCATTGCTGGTTTTTGTCTTAAATTGCTAAATATTTATTAGTTTATGTTATGACGATTTGTTTATAATATTCCTGACTCTAGCGCAAGTGAATATTCAAGCTCGAATAATTCCAACTCTGGCGTTGGTAAAAATTCGTAGCTATGAAAATTAAATTAGATCAATATTTTTTATTCCCTACTCTAGCATCCGTGAATAAATAAATAAAAACAAATTTATTTTTTTTGCATGCACATATTTTTTTATTTTTCTAGCTAAATAAATAAAATACAATGAATAAAAATAATATAAATTTAAACCGGTATTTTTATTCCTGACTTTGGCGTCAGTGAATAAACCAATAAATTTACATTATTTTTATTCATGCATACACACTTTTTATTTTTATTTTTTTATTTTTTTTATTTTTTTGGGCCGGGCCGGGCCTAGCCCAGCCCAGCACATGTTTTTTTGGGGGCTGGGCCCAGCTCAGCCCATATGGGCTGGGCTAAGCCCGGCCTGCCCACTGGCCCAAGCCAGTGGCCCGGCTGGGCAAAAGAGAAGCACGCGTGCGCTTGCACAGTATAGCAACATTCGTGCGCTAACGCACGCGTGTTGCTATACTGTGCAAGTGAATTAAAATTCACTTGCACAGTGTAAATGCTACTTAGTCGAAATAATGCAAGAAGAAGTGCTTACCTGGTCTGCAGACGTTGCTGGAGGCGATGAAGACGATGGGCGAAGCTCCTCTCTTCAAGCTTCCTTCCTGCTCCTTGCTCTTTCTTTTTCTGTTGTTCTGTTTCTGTTCCCCTTGCTGTGTTCTGTTCTCCCTGCTCTCTTGACTCTCTCACTGTCTCTGTTTCTCTGATCGTGGCCTTTTCTTCTCCGTTTTCCCCCTTGGCTTTTTCGTGTTTCTCCTCTGATGGTTTGAAGTGTGTGGCTGGAGATGAATAATTAGGCTGACCAGCACTTGCAGTTTCCCTGCATTTCACTTGCGTTTTGAGAACACAGGCAAAGCAGGCCCGCTGTCCTTTCGATCTCTCCCTTCTGTGTTTTGGTTTTTTGTTCTGTATTTCTGCTTTGATTTTTGCTCTGATTTTCCCTTGTTCCTGGTTTTTTTGTTTGGGTTTAGCTTCCGGTTCCTTTCCCCCCATTGTTTTTCTTTCTTCCCCGTGTCTCTGGATTTATACTCTCGGTTCTGTGTTTTCTTCCCTTGGGTATATCCCCTCCGCCCCCCATTTCTTCATTGTTCCTCTTTTTATAGAGTCCGATCAGTGGTAACGGACGACATGCAGAGGGACGAAAACATTAAAACGTCCATAACTGAGGTCGCTGATCATTACTGCTGGAAACGGTCTCTGTTTGAAGAAGAGGAAGATGAACAACGTTCTTTCAAACGATGCCGTTTTGGGATATGAGGCGACTATTTCGTTTTGACCCGTGAAGTTTCGAAACTTTTGTAATTAAGCCCCTGATTTAAAATGTAATTGCCCCCTATATTCCCGCGCCTGTTTCAAGGTAGTCCTTGGACTTTAATCTGTTTCAATTTCAACCCCAATTAACCCCAAACTTTGATATTTCTTCAATTAAGTCCTTGATTTCATTAATTTAATTAAATCCAAGTCCAATTAAGTCTTAAAACTTATCAATTCTCCAATTAAACCCTTAATTGGATTAATTAAATTAATTCCAAGCTCAATTAAGTCTCAAAACTTATTAATTCTCCAATTAAATCCTTGATTGGATGAATTAAATTAATTCCAAGCTCAATTAAGTCTCAAAACTTATTAATTCTCCAATTAAATCCTTGATTGGATGAATTAAATTAATTTCAAGCTTAATTAAGTCTAAAAATTTATCAATTCTCCAATTAAACCTTTAATTGGATTAAATAAATTAATTCCAAGCTTAATTAGATTAATTCCAAAGTTTAATTAAACCCCAAAACTTCCAATCATGTTGCCCTTAACCCAAATTTTAATTCATTCTTCATTTTACTTGTTTTTTCATCATTATTATTTTTTTATCATCATTTTTTATAATAATAATAATTAAAATAAAAATGATCAAAAATTGGGTTATGACAGTTGCCCCCTTCTTTATAACCCATCTTTTTTTCTTGTTTTTTTTTTAAATGGATCAAATTGTTTTGAGCAACCTGCCCGATGATAAAAGAACGCGAGGAATCGCGAATGGTCTAATTGTTCCAGGCGACCTGCCCGTGATAAAAAAAAAAAAAAAACGAGGATGATTTTTTTTTTTTTAGGATGGTCACATTGTAATGGGTTACCAGCCCAGGTGGTCACATTGTAATGGGTTACCTGCCCAGTTGGTATATTGTAATAGGTTACCGGCCCAGATGGTCACATTGTAATGGGTTACCTGCCCAGTTGGTATATTGTAATGGGTTACCAGCCCAGGTGGTCACATTGTAATGGGTTACCTGCCCAGTTGGTATTTTGTAATGGGTTACCTGCCCAGATGAGAAAAATACGAGGATTTTTCAAAGATGGTCACATTGTAATGGGTTACCTGCCCAGTGGAAAAATACAAGGATTTTTCAAAAGTGGTCACATTGTAATGGGTTACCGGCCCAATGGGAAAAATACGAGGATTGTTTTTTCAAAAATGGTCACATTGTAATGGGTTACCGGCCCAATGGGAAAAATACGAGGATTTTTCAAAAAAGGTCGCATGATAGGCTCGAAGGCGCACTATTCAAGAGATAGAAGCTCGAAGGAAATGAGGGCTTGGAGGCGCGCTTAAAAGGAAATGAGGGCTCGAAGACGCACTCAAAAAGTGGTAGGGTTAAGAAACGCATTATCTTTAATGGTCGAGGGCTCGAAGGCGCACTTGAAATGAAATGAGGTGAGGGCTCGAAGTCTCACTAAAAAGAAAGAGGTAAGGTAGGAAACGCACTACCTTTGATGGTCGAGGGCTCGAAGGCACACTTTGATGGCCGAGGGCTCAAAGGCACTCGAAGGGAGGTAGGATATGAAATGCACTACCTTAGGAATGGAAAATGAAAGGTGGTGGAAAAATACAGAGATTTTTCTGGTGGCCTAATTCTCATGGGCGGCCTGCCCAGGTTGAAAAAATCTCAAAAATGAAAAATTGTTAACATCAATTTTGATCTTTGGCCATTTCAAGTTGGCCTTCCACTTGATGGATTCGTTGGAATTTTCTCATATGAAATTTGCAAAACTCATTGTCCAATGTCTCAAAGTTTAAATGATATGCATGCATCTTTACCTGATTTGAAATATAGGCCCCTCATTTCTTCTTAGTCTTCTCGTTGCTTGACCGATGAGGACTTGCTACCTCTGATTTGGGTCATCTTTGTCGCTTGGCTTCTAGCCCACTCGAGTTACCCATGTAAGTCTATTTCCAGATTTGTTTGCACAACTCAGCCTTTGTGGTGCCCATCGTGACCCACTTGCTTGTTAGAGATTTTCTATCTCGTCAAATAATTTGAGAGGATCATTCATTACTCCTCATCTCACTGCAAAAAACATTCGGTGTCACTTGCTGAAAGGATCAAACTATCTTTCATAAACCAAAATGCCCCCTTGTCTTGTTGTAGGAAATGTTCCATCTCCTTTTTCTAGAATTTTTCCTTCTAAGCACAATGTTGCCCCCTTGTATTGGTCATTGCCCCTAAGTGTGATCTGTCAGTGACATAGACAAATTATGGTTTTAAGAGGCCATTCTTTCATTTCTCTCCTTTTCAGTTTGATGAAGGAATATGGGTTTAGAATGAATCTTGAAATCTTGATCTTGCATTTTGAAAACAAAAATTATTTTGATGTGAGTCTAAAAACAATTTGCTTTTGAAATCTTGCAACTCCTTGGTTATTTTCTTTCTTGGAAAAGAGATTATTTGCTCTTATGTTTGGCAATGATATCTTCGGTGAAAATACGTCATGGGATGACCTTTTGTTTTTATAGGTTTTCAAAGTGAAGGGCTCGAGAAAAAGCTCAAGGTTTTGTATGAGAAAAATTTGTCTCTTTTTTAACATTCATTTTTATCAGCATGAATAATAATGAGTAGTTTATTCTTGATGTCATGAAAAATATTCTTTGCATTTTGAGAGCATTGTTTATTGTTCTAAGTTGCTTGCTTGCTTGATTAGAAAGGACTTCTACATGTACGTATCGTAGGCTATGGTTCTTGGCTATGAAAGAAAATGATTCATAAGGCTCAAAGAGTGTTTTAGGGTTTCAAAGACTGAAGATCACTATCAATAGTTTGACTCTTGATGTCATTCATATTTTTTTTTTGCCGCTCTTCTTTGATTTGCCCCTTTTTTTTCCTTTTCATTGCTTTGCTAGAGCATACTCACTTTATCTTGGTTATCACTTTTTCTTGTGATTTGGGCATGCCCCCCCAGCATTTTGAGTTTCATAGGCTCTTTTGCCTTTTGGCTTTCTCACGGCTTTATCATTTTTCTTGATCATTGAAATTTCACTTGCCCCTAGTGTGGGGTGTGATCTTAGTCGGGATTTTTTTGAAAGAAAAATTATTTAGGCTCAAAAAGGGATCGCAAGGGATGTATTTATTTCAGAATGTGAAAGAAATAACAAAGATGGCCTTTCCTTATTTCAAGCGCAAGCAGTTAAGATCAATAAACTTTGACCTCATCTAGTATGATGGTTTGGTCTTTGCAAAGATGTATTTCATAAGTCATGAGCAACGAGTTCACTACATACCATTATTCATACACACGATTCAAGAGTCATAGGGTAAGGGTGTTTATTCATTTCTTTTTTTCTTTTTTCTTTTGGTTTATAATTTAGTCACCTCAATGATGGAGTTGCTTGATTCAATTGTCATTCTACAAGTAGAATGTTAAAAATATCTTTTTTGAAAGCACATCAAATTATTTTTTTGAAATCAAAATACCAGATCAATTTTTGAAAACTCCAATAAGGAAATGGATTTTGGTACAAGAGATGAATTGCGTCTATGAGATCACGCAAGGCTTCAAAGATGTGTTTGTGAGTCTTTATAAGAAAACTCTCTTAGAAAAATGAATAAAGCTTAATCGTAAACACGATTGAATGACAAACTCAATATTTTCATTGAAACTTTAGAAAATAAGTTCAACAAGAAAGAACTTATGACAACATCTTGGGCTGTGAATACTGGCATGATATCATATAAAGGGGCTAAACATTTAGTGATCATTGATTGGAATTTTTAGAATCAATCGTTCATTCTCCTTGACAAGGGCATCTTTTCAACAATCAATTGAAGTCATTTGTAGATCATTCTTGACCTAATATCACCATAGCTTTATCTTCAAGATAGTTGATTTCTGAGAGTTGGTGTGAAGCAATTAACTATAGGAATGATAAGTGTCTTGGCAACCATCTTCAGTGAAATCGTTCTTCTCAGTCGGGTTAGCAATCTTACCTAACCCAATGGCTTGTTCAATCCTCTCAGCTATAACAACCAGGTTAGTAAAATATTGTGCAGAGCTTCTAACCAGGTACTCAAAGTATGGAGCTTTAAAGGTGTTGGAAAATAAATTGATCATCTCTTTTTCCAACATGGGAGGATTAACTTGTGCAGCTACCTCACTCCATCTCCGGGCGTATTCTCTTATGGACTCCTTGTTGTTCTTCTCCATAGCTTGCAAGCTTAAACGATTAGGGCCCACCTCTATATCAACTAAGTCCTTCCATTTTTTAACCTTGGTATTGTCCAACCGCATATACCAAGTGAGGGCAGCATCACTCAAGCTGTCTTGGAAGAAATAAATTAGCAGTTTCTCATCATCAACCACCTCGGCTATTTTGTTGCAATATGCTTTAAGATGAGTAATAAGGCATTGAGTTCCCGTATATTTAATGAATTCTGGCACCCTAAACTTCTTAGGAATGATTACGTTAGGTACCAAACACATATTGACGGCTTTTACCAGGTCACACAAATGGTTTCCTTTAACTGCCCTTATCCTCTCTTCTAAAGCATTCCATTTTTCCAAACGCTCTTCTCTCACTATCTTGCCCTTTTGAGATTCTTTCTCGGTAGAATCAATGGTAGACGAAATTCTTGAGGGGTATGCTAGCTGGAAATGCATAGCTTGTTGAAATTCAGATGACACCTTATTTGCCCCCAGATTCTGTGGATCGAAATAAGTTACATACATATCTTAAGGTTGAGCTATAAGTGTTGTTTTTCCGGATTTATCTCTCAAGGCCTGCTCGAGTAGACTAGTAAGCCTTGCGACTTCTTCCTTAAGATTGTCCACCTCTTTTTGATGTTGGGCTTCCAACTGGGCTCTTTCTTCGTTTTCCATTTGTCTTTTTCTCAAACGAGTGCTATAAATGGGTTTCAATGGGGAACCTATATTTCAACCTGCTAAATGTAAATCATGCAATTATGCAAAAATGCTGAAGCAATTAAAAAAATGTATGAAATGCGGACTTGCCCTACACGGGGTGACAACCTAATTGGAAGATCTTAATTACTGAGTGTATCAAGGGGTTGGTCATTATCTAGTTTCAAAGGGTTTCTCGCATGCTCAGTGATCATCCATGAAAGGTCGATATGAGGCTTACAAGTAGTGTGAAGATAGAGGCCCTGAGTAATATTAGTTTGGCATATCAACCACTTCCAAGTAAACAATCAAGCGAGAGTTGGATGGTTTCACGAGTCTTACCCAGGCTAAAGCCATTGGGGTACCGTTACTTTCCCACTTATCCTAGGTTGTAAAGTGTATGCTCTCAAAGTGATGCATGGCAGCATAAACAAGGATGCATGCTAAAGCAGTAAATGCAGGAAAGATAAACAAATAAACTCAACAAAAAACAAATAAAAAAAAATAGCAATAATAAGACAAAAGACAAAGCTTAATCCTAGGTCCCTAGTGGAGTCGCCATTCTGTCGCACCTGACATCGCGGCGGCCCTAAAAATTATGATTCTCGATTATGGAAAAAGAACAGATTTCTGGTTTCTTGTTCTTTTAGGAAAAAGGTCTTGTTTGAGGAGTCGCCACCTAGTATTATGGTCACTAGGAACCCTAACTGGTCAACAGAGATTCTATGGCTCGAGATTGGTTACGTAAAAGGGAAGATATTATCACCCCTTAAACGTTCTGCCTAAGGCAAACTGCATTGCTGGTTTTGTCTTAAATTGCTAAATGTTTATTAGTTTATGCTATGATGTTTTATTTATAATATTCCTGACTCTGGCGCCAGTGAATATTCGAGTTAGAATAATTCCAACTCTAGCGTTGGTAAAAATTCATAGCTACGAAAAAAAAAATCGATCAATATTCTTTATTCCCTACTCTAGCACCAATGAACAAATAAATAAAAATAAATTTATTTTTATGCATGAATATATTTTTTAGCTAAATAAAATAAAATACAACGAATACAAATAATATAAATTTAAACCGATATTTTTATTCCGACTCTGGCGTCAGTGAATAAACCAATAAATTTACATTATTTTTATTCATGCATATACTTTTTTTTTTTATTTTTTCTAATTATTTTTTTATATTTTTTTCTACCTTTTATATTTTTTCTGTTTTTTTATTTTTATTTTTTTTTCGGGCTGGGCCCAGCTCAGCCCACATGGATTGGGCTGGACCTAGCCTAGCCCAGCCCGGTCACTGGCCCAAGCCAATGACCCGGCTGGGTAAGGGCATGCACAACGCGTGCGTGCTCAGCGAAGGGATAATTAAATTTACAGCAACAGTGTCCAATGAATTAAATTGTAGAATGGGAAAGGATGAACTTACCTGGTCTGCTGTGGTTGACAACGAAGACGAAGCTGCTGGTGATTAGTGCACTGGTTAGGCAACGCCTCGTTCCTTCCTTCTGCCTTTCTTCTGTCTTCCTTTGCTTTTGGTTTTGCGCCTATTATCCTGGTTCTTTGAGATGAAAGGATGAAGACGATGGCGATGCTGGGGGTTCTTCTTTTCTTTTATTTGCAGGAGGCGATCAAGAAGACGGTGATGTTAATGTTGGTATTCTGGGTTTGTTGCTTGCTTTTGTCTCTGTTTTTGCTCTGTATACTGTTTTCTTTGTTTCTGTGTCTTTTTTGCTCTGGTTTTCGGGTCTATCTTTGTCGTCTTGGTTCTGTGATCACCAGTGGCTTTTCGGTTCTGCCCTCTCTTCCTTGGGTTCTTTTCGTCTGGGTTTTTCCTCCCTGTTTCCAGTGTTCTCCCCTGGTTCACTTTTCCCCCCAGTTTTTTTTTCTCCCCTCAGCCCCTCTGTTCTGTCATCCCTGCTCCAGTTTTTCTGCCCCCCCTTAGTCTGCTTCGTTTCCTCTGCTATGTCTCTGTGCGTTTGGTGTGTTGAGCCTGTGCTCTGGGGAGAGGGGAAATTGGAATCCCCTAAGCTGGAGTTCTAAAGGAGGGCCAACAATCTCTCCGGCCTGTTTCAACGTTTCTTCCTTTTCTATTTTTGCTTGTTTATTTTTGGTCCCCCTCTATTCGTAGCTCTCTCTCTCTCTTTTTTTTTTTTTTTTTTTTTCTTTCGTTTCTGTGATCCCCCCTCCTGTGGCCTTTCGTTCTCTGGCTTTTATAGCCAGAGAACAATGCCGTTTCATCCATTGATTGCAGGTGTAATGGTGGCGGCGGGCGGCTGAACGGTTGAGGAAGATGAACAGTGTCTAGAAATGGCACCGTTTTTTGTGTTTAATGGTTATTTTCATTTTGGCCCTTGAAGTTTTAAAGTTTTGTAATTAAGCCCCAAACTTTAATATTTCTTCAATTAAGTCCCTGCTTTAATTAATTTAAATAAATCCAAGTCCAATTAAGTCTCAAAACTTATCGATTCTCCAATTAAACCCTTAATTGGATTAATTAAATTAATTCCAAGCTTAATTAAGTCTCAAAACCCTTAATTGGATTAATTAAATTAATTCCAAGCTCAATGAAGTCTCAAAACTTATCAATTCTCCAATTAAACCCTTAATTGGATTAATTAAATTAATTCCAAGCTTAATTAGATTAATTAAACCCCAAAACTTGCAATCATTTTGCCATTAACCCAAATTTTTAATTCATTCTTCATTTATTTCATTTTACTTATTTTTTCATCATCATTATTTTTTTTATCATTTTCAGTAAATAAAATAATAATAATAATTAAAATAAAATGGTTAAAAATTGGGTTATGATATTGATGGTGGCTAGATAAGCATTAAAGGTCTCCGTGGATAACTTTGAACGCCAAAAAAGAGTTTTGTTCAAGCAATCATTGAATTTGGATGGAGAAGTTTTGATGATTTTTTTTAATATTAAAATAATAATATATTTCACTCATGATGAACTAGGATCACGTATTAAATATATTTTCTAGTCATGGATCCCGCTTATTCTAATTATTTTATGTTATTTTTTATTTAATTATATGCTAATAAAGATAGATAGACAATCTAAAAAAATAAAATAATAATATATTTGACTCATGATAAACTAGGATTTGATTGAATTTTTTAACCTAAGCCAAAATGCCTTGAATCTTCTGTAATTGTCAATTGGCAGTTTCTGCTTTTTTCTTTTTCAATGTGGACAGTTTTTGCTTCTGCTTTTCTCTCTGCCTCTTTTCCTTTGCTATCTTGTCACTTATCAAATGTAAGGGCCGAAAACAACAAATTAACAAGCTCCATTTGCACGCACTACATAAAGAAGGGAACTAGCTTTTCATAAAGACCGTTTCTTTTTTCTTTTTTTCTTTCTTTTTTATCCAGAGAGGAAGGTAAAGGGATCAACTGTGATTCACGAGTGGCGGGGTTCTGGTGTTTTCTCTAGACATGTATACGGGTAAAGAAAGGGACTTCGAGTTACGTATGTTTTTGTAGAGAATTTAAAAATGGTTCCAGCATTAATATCATTCAATTTATATATATAAGAAAAAGATTATAACCTCATTTTTATTAAATTAGCAAGTACTCTTTTGTACAACTCTTAGTAATATATTTTTTAATTTTTTTCTATGACTTTTTTATGCATGCGTATTTTATTATTGTGTATTTCAATAATTTTTTTTTAAATAAAGTTGTTAAACCTAACCAAGTTATGTATTTGTCAGGTTAGCTCATATAAATTCAAGATGTTATTGTTTTAATATTAAAAAACAACAATATTAAAACATTGTCTTCTTGATATAGTTTTAAAAGTCAAATCGGGTGCTTGTTAGGTTGATCAGGAAATGCTTTGATTCGCTTAATCAATTGAGTCATGTAAAAGTCAACTTACCTAGTTTATTATAAAATCCAAGCTAGAGAATGACTCAACTCAACGAGTCTTTAGTTTTAATTGTCATATAAAAGTCAACTTACCTAGTTTAATATAAAACCCGGGCTAGGGAATGACTCAACTCAACGAGTCTTCAAATTTAATTAAAGTTCATTAAAACATAAATAATGTCTATATATATATATATATATTTTTTTTTTTTAATTATAGGGAGCATGCAAACAAGAAGACTAAGACTAAAAAAAAATTAATGAAAATAACCACCTTTGTGGCTTGGATTTGTTAGGGAGTTGTGGCTCATTTAGAGAGTTGGAGTGTGGTGCCTATTTGGTATGTTATTTTGTGTAGTTTTTTTATTTTTATTTTTATTGAAATTGTTTTTGTTCACCTAGTGTTATAGGTTGACTTTTCTTTTGGTTGCACTGAAGTGGGCAAAACTGTTCTTGTATGGCTAGAGCAAAGTTATTGAGTACTTGCATTTGATGATAGAGTTGTTAAATACCTTGGAGATGGAGTCCATGTGGTGAGATTAGTTACTCTTCCATGCACTAAAATCCTGTTAGCCACTGATTGTTATTTGTATAAATTGAAAGGGAATGAAAAATTTGTTTATTCCGATTCCCACATATGATGCCACTCATTAAGTTGTGAAAAAATTTCACAAAAAAATATTGACATTCATTTGCCAATGAGTTTTGTGCTTGAATTGTGCATGTAAAACAAGTTTTTTATGGTACAAGAGACATTTTGATATTTAAGGCCATGTTTGTTTCCTAGAAAGTAGTTTCCAGGAAACCATTTTCCAAACCTTCCTGTGTTTATTTGTCATTAGAAAAGTTGATCAACGGAAAACACTTTCCGGTCAATGAAAAACACTTTCCGGTCAACGGAAAACACTTTCCGGTCAACGGAAAACACTTTCTCATCAATGAAAAATACTTTCCGGTCAACGGAAAACACTTTCTCATCAATGAAAAATACTTTCCGGTCAACGGAAAACACTTTCCAGTCAATTTTAGTCAAAGAAATATTTGACTTGGTTTTCAGGAAAGTGTTTTCCCTTTAGCTGTGTTTGTTTTCCGGAAAGTGGTTTCCGGGAAATCACTTTCCAAACTTTCTTGTGTTTGTTTGCCAGTAGGAAAGTTGGTCAATGGAAAACACTTTCCAGTAAAAGAAAAATTTGGCTTGGTTTTCAGGAAAGTGTTTTCCTGAAAAATTTGAGGGGAAAACACTTTCCGGAAGTTGTAAAAAAATTAGAAATGTCATTATTTGCATATTATATTAAATTTAATCCTCAAACTTTTGATTGGTATATATATTTTGTTTTGAATATTTATTTTTCAATTTCATCTCTTAAAATTTTATTTTTATATTAACTTTGGTCTTTATTTTTATAATTGCTATTTGCTTTTTCCTTATCATATTTTTATTAAAAAATTTTATCTATCAAATTTGGTCCTCATTCTTTTGATTGTTACTTATTTTATTTGAAATAATTTATGAAATGTTGATTATTATTATTTTAATTTCTTCATCTTTCATTTTTTTTAAAAAATTTTAGATTTGATCTCTATTATTTTGATTATTATTTATTTTATTTGAGATAATTTATGAAATTATATATTTTTTTTTCAATTTCATTCTCATTCAACTTTTTAATTTGTAAGATTTGTTCCTCATTATTTTAATAAGCTATGTATGAATATAGGATATAATAAAAAAAATTCATCATTATAAATACTTTTTAGATTTTCATTTTTTTTATTGTAAGTGATTAAATATTTTATATATATTAGATAAACTTGAAAAAAAAATTAATTCATTAATAAATTATTTTCCAGTTCATTTTCCATAACACAACCAAACACTGGAAAGTGTTTTCCAGTTCATTTTCCATAACACTGCCAAACATCGGAGAATACTTTCCCGGAATTCACTTTCCAGGAATTCACTTTCCCCGGAATTCACTTTCCAAAAGGAAACCACTTTTCTGCAAACAAACGGAGCCTAGTAATTAAACTTTTTTCTGAAGTGATAAGGAAGTAAAAATTCAAGAAGATAAATTGAGTGTAGAGAAAAAATATGTGTTTTCTATCTTGCTAAGAGTGTTTTTTGTACAGTGTTGTTTAAATGAATTATCTCCTGTTTATTTTAAAAGTTAAAGGATTTATAACCTTGAAAAATATCTAGAGAAATACCTATGAAAAAAAAATTATTATTCATGAATAGTATCATATGTAATATTATTCATGAATAATAATAAATAGTAAACCAGGTGAGCTCAAGTAGTTTGATCAAACTGAGCCTCGGAGCTTGGTTGTGTCTCAGCCAAGAGAAAAGGAGGAAGGGGAGAGAGAGAGAGAGAGAGAGAGAGAGAGAGCTCGGTTGGGTTCCAAACTTTTTTTTTGTTTGTATTATCATATTTATATACATGATTACACGAGGAGCAGGGTGATGGAGTTAAGTTTGTGTTTCTTTTTTTGGTGGTTTTGATTTCTAGGAAGCGAATATGGTTGCTTGTTGTCGTTGTTAGTTTAAAATTAAGACAGGGGCTTTAGGGGTGTTAAGATTTAAAGACAAAAGTTTGCGTGTCCGTACGTGTAGGATTGCTTCGAATTGGAGAAGATACTAAAGAAATGAGATCCTTGGCCTTAACTCCAACATGGTCACTTGCAACTGTGTTGACAATCCTTGTGGTTGTTTCACTGATTGTGGAGCGCTCAATTCACAGACTATGTAGTGTAAGTGACATCTTCTTTCTACTGTCTATTATTTTTTCTTGTGTTCTTGCCTTGTTCTCCTGATGTTGCATTTTATCATTGTTATGATTTGTGAGGTACTACACAGTATTTGTACAGAATTTGATTGTTTTTCCTTCCTTTCACTCTATTACTTAAAGTTCAAGGTACACAACGGATTTTCTTAATATTTTATTTATTTATTTGATCCCTTTGAAACTTGGGTATATATGGATATATCATGTTGATGGAAGGTTTTGCAAGCAGTAAGGCACTTTGCTTGGCTATTGATATCTGCCACTACTTCTTTTCTGATGTTTTTAGGAATTTGAGTTTCTAAATAGCTTTTACTGACTTTTTGAGGGCTTTTAGTTGATACCTCTAGCTTTCTGTTTGGTTCTTGGTCACGATTGTAGGCTGAAATCTCATTGATTATTACATAAAATGGTTTAGATGTGAAAATTAGATTTTGGAAGCCTGTTATGGAAGCACCAGCTTCGTTAACTTTGTTTCAGCAGGCTTATGATAAAATTTCACATGTTTGCTTTAGGAGAACTCTATATTGACAGATGAATTGAAACAGAATCTATCAGATTATTTTTGTTTGCATTTTCTTTTCTGGGATGCCAGTGTTGGTTTCAATAGCTTTGGCGTCTAATCTGAGATTTGATTCTTTGTTCATTTGTTTTTCAGTGGTTGCGGGAAACCGATCGGAAACCTTTGCTTGCAGCGGTGGAGAAGATGAAAGAAGGTATTTTCCAAGTTCAAAAAACATCAGATGCTGCAGAAAGTTCATCTAGTTCTTTTGCTTACAAGTAATTTTTAATTAATCCCCTTCCTTTCATATTTCTTTTCACTAATTTTCATTAACAAGTATCATTTTGTACTTGTCTTCAGAGTTGATGCTGCTTGGATTCATATCACTTCTTTTAACAGCTAACTCAAGCACCATAGCCAATATTTGCATTCCATCAAAGTTCTATGAAGGTAATTTTGCTTCTTGCACGGGACCAGAGACTGATGAGGAAATTAAACAAAATTCTTCCGAGGGACGTAAACTAGTGATGCTTTCTGTTCTTCCTCATCCACTTCGAAGAATGTTGAATGGCTTGGATGCGAATACCTGCGAAAAGGCATGTCATTCATCTATAGAAAACATTGTTGAGGATGTTGCAATATTGAATTTTCAAAGCAGCGAGTTGATAACCTTGCTTTATTATGGCATTCGTTTTCTCAATGACAAATATTCGATTCTGAAAACTGTTTGACGTGCAGGGATATGAGCCATTCCTGTCATATCAAGATCTCGAGCGGTTGCATCGCTTCATTTTCCTCATGGCAATCACGCACATTTCTTACAGTTGCTTAACAATGCTGCTGGCGATTGTGAAGGTTATGCATTTTGAGCTGTTGCTTTTCTTAATGGTGAAGTGGTTTTAGGAATGGTTAAGTTCATATGCTTAATAATCACACAACATAATGGAAGGGAAATGATGATGTACCAAAAATCCAACTATTCTAGGAATAGTACACTTGAGTTGAACAATCGGTTAATTAATTAATTTGTTCAAGCAATGTCCTCCATTTTTTCTAGAGAAGGTAGTTGATAGCTTACACTTAATCCATGGTAGGCCAAGATTGTTCGTGGCTAGTATATGCAAAAGGTTCCCCTTTAGTTTAGGTGGAGACTTTTTGATGCTTAAATAAATTTTGTTTAGAGAGAGAAAATACAAGAATATTCTAAAGATAGATGTTCTAAAAATATATATACAATAAATAATAAAGATTGTGAACTTTTATTCTGAAGGTCTCATGGTGTATTTATAACCCATGAGTCTTGTCCTATTGTAAAAAAAAAGGTATGTTGGCATATTAGAGTTTAGGATGTCAAATGTAGCTAAGCCTATAAAGACTGAGTTCTTCCTTGAGATTAGACCCAAGAGAAGATAATCATTCCCTTGGACATGCCAAGAGAGGATGGCCATTCCTCTAGGTGTGCCAAGGGAGGATGATCATTTCCTTGGGTGTGCCTAGGAAGGATGATTGTTATCTTAGACATGACTAACTGTAAAGTCCAAGTGTCTTGAGTCTGATATCTTTTCCAAACCCACGTAACCTTGAGCATATGACTGATTGTTAAGTTTAAGTGCCTGGACTTGGTTGACAGCCAAGTCCAATTGCTTCGGACTTTGTGAAATGTCATTCTAAGTGTTCTAGGTTTCACATGTTTGTCAAACCCATATTACTTTAGGCTTAACTAACTGTCAAGTCCAAGGTTTAGACTTAACGGAATGCTATGTTCAAGTGCTTTGGGCCTGATATGTTTTTCAAATTCATGTTACCTTAGACTTGATTAATTGCCAAACTTTAAAAACTTCTGGGTTTGGCTAGCATCATACACAACGTTTCTGGGGCTTGTCACACTACACCTAATTGCGTCTGGGTCTGGCGCCGGGGCATGACACGCTACCAAGCCCTATCATGGCTGAGCTCGGTAGTACACTGTTAAACCCCTACTTGAGACATGTTCATTCCAGAGAAAGGTTATAAGGGGTTTTTAAACCCATTAAAAATAGATTTATCAGGGAATAGATATATCATGTATAAAACAAGATCCACCATGCATTTGGTTCTTGTATTTAGAGTAATACAGTATTTTCTAGTCGAACTTGTTATGTCTTTTCCCAGGACCCGGGAGAGGAAATTATGTTGTCCGTAAAAACCAACGTCTTCCTGAACTGCAGTTGATCAAATACAAGATACTAGATTTGACTCATGAAACAAGAGAACCATAATCTCGTTATCACCATGACCAACTGTCTAACATTGTAATTGCTTCACCAGATTCATAGTTGGAGAGCATGGGAGGATTTGGCTCGTAAGGACTGCCATGGTGTATCAACAGGTAAAGCCTTAGACAGGAAAGTGGTTTTGAATAGATTTAAAAGTTTAAACAGTAACAAGTGTTGCCCAATTCTTTTTGCCTATGTCAGCTCTATACCTTATGGCTGATTTAGAATATAACCACTCAATCTCCCTCTTCTGTATACACTATTTAGCTTGCCCTTATACATGTAAGTCTAGGTGCTAGAACTTTAAAAGAGATTGAATTTCATTGTTTGCATTCGAATGAAGATGCTTGGGAAAAAATAGGAACTCGCAATAAGTTTCTGTTGTTTTTTCTTTTCTTCCTCTCTTGGCATTATTTTTCAAGGGATACCTTCACCTTCCAATCATTTCAATTGAGAATGTTTATTCTTAGAAATATTGTTGTATCACAGAAATCATCACGACTTAATAATTTTTTATTCTGTAGCAGAAAACAATAGAGAGAAGACATTGCGAAGGCAAACAACCTTCGCAAGACATCATACATCAAGCCCTTCGGTCAAGAACAGTTTTCTTATCTGGGTGGTAGGTACAAAACTCTCTTTCTTGCTCTTTAATGGTTTCCACGTTGTAATCCATGCTTGCTTGTTATTACCTCCAATTCTGCAATAGAATCAGAGCCTTCCCATCTGGCTTTGTTTTTGTGTTGGTCATCATTTGATGTGTTTTATCAACTTGCAGACATGTTTCTTTCGGCAATTTGGACCTTCAGTGGCTCGCACAGACTACCTCACTCTTCGCAAGGGCTTCATCATGGTATGCTCTGCTGTTATCTGTTAGTGTTAGGATACTGGCATGCAAACCCGACAAGACAAAAGGTAAGGGACAAGATAAAATGAGAAGTGACACACAAGAATTTACGTGGTTCACCCAATTAGGCTACGTCCACGGGCAAGGATAGAAGGATTTTACTAGTAATGTGGGAATTACAACCTCTCTCAAATAATAGGAGAACAACTAAGAATCTCTCTATTACTAGGAGAAAACACCTCACTTACTCTCTCACAAATACCTCACAACTTTGTGGTATTATTTTCTCTCTTCTTTCTCTCTTTCTTTCTTGTGATGTGTATTCAATGCTTGGATGCATTGCCTATTTATAGGCAAGCATCCATGCAAGAGCAAGTGGCCAAGTTGGTTAAGGCACCTCCACCAAGGTAGGCACCTCCACCCAAGGTAGGCACCTCCTCCACCAAGGTAGGCACCTCCACCCAAGGTAGGCACCTCCACCTATCTTCACATTCTCCCACTTGAAGACTTTGATGATTGAATCAAGTCTTCACACTTCATCATTTGTGATTCAATATCACGTAACAGGCGGTATTGACTGCTTCTGCCCAGAATGACTTTTCTAGACCTGCAGCCTTCAACATTGCTCTTGTTCTTTCCAATAGAGTTCTGTTCATCCGCTCTGCCACTCCATTTTGTTGTGGAGTGTATGCCGTTGTGAACTGCCTTTTGATACCTTCATGTTGACAGAAGTTATCAAATTCATCACTGGTATATTCTCCTCCATTGTCAGTCCTCAAACACTTGATCTTCTTTTCAGATTCAAGTTCTACCCGCGCTTTGAAGGTTTTAAAAACTGCGAACACATCTGCCTTCCTTCTAATCGGATACACCCAACATCTCCTGGAGAAGTCATCTATAAATGATACAAAGTATCTTGCTCCTCCCAAGGATACAACCGGTGCTTGCCAAACATCAGAGTGAATCAGGTCTAAGATGCATTTGCTCTTAGTTGTTGACGTGCCAAACTTCAACCTGTGTTGTTTACTTGTAACACAGTGCTCACAAAAAGGTAAAGTAACCTTTGTAAGCCCCGGGAGTAACTTCTGATCAGAGAGAACCTTTAAACCTTTCTCTGACATGTGGCCTAGCTTTTGATGCCACATCATCGTCTTCTCTTCTGCGGGACTGGCTGATGCGATTGATGCTTCTGCCCCCTGATGTGTTTCTCCCATTAATACAAACATGTTTGCAACTGTCTTTCTTGCCTTTAATACCACCAGCGCGCCTTTGACAATTTTCATGATTCCATTGTCTGTTCGGATCTTACAGCCAAGACTATCAAATTGTCCTACGGACAAAAGATTCTTCTTTAAGTCTTTCACATGTCGCACTCCTGAAATAGTACGAATTAAGCCATCATACATCTTCAATTTGATGGTGCCAATGCCAGAAATCTCTACAGCATGATTATCACCCATGAACACTATGCCTCCAGAGATAGGTTCATATGTATGGAACCAATCTCGTCTAGGGGTCATATGCCATGTTGCTCCTGAATCCATTAGCCAGACCTCAGTGAGCTCTTCTCTATCTGTAGAGATTGTTGCTGCTTCACTATATAAAATCTCCCCATCTTCTGAGGTGCTTGCAACACATCCTTGAGGTTTTGATGACTCTGCAGTATTCTCTATACCCTTTTTAAACCAACAATCCTTTTTGAAGTGCCCTTTTCTGCCACAGTTGTAGCATTTTATAGTCTTCTTACTTCTTGATTTGGACCTCCCCTGCCTTTGACTCCCACTAGAGCCACGCTCCGTTGATCTTCCTCTTGACACCAATAACGCCTCTGCTTGGTTTGAACTGTTTCTATCTCCTTTGTTTTTGCGCCTATTTTCTTCTTCTAGGATAGCGGCTGCAACATCATCGAAGACTAAATAGTCTGAGAGGATATTATTGGTCAGGTTGATAATGAGCTGATCATACGAATCAGGAAGACTTTGAAGTAGAAGCTCTGCACGTTCATTTTCCTCTATTTGTTGACCCAACGTAGTGAGTTGTGAAAATAGAGTTCTTATTGTGTTGATGTGGTCAGTCACCGACGTGGTTTCTGCCATTCGAAGGGTATAAAGTCTCCGCTTTAAGAAAATCTTAGTGTGCAAAGACTTGGACTCGTATAGCTTTGTTAGAGTCTCCCATATCTCCTTAGCTGTTTTCTTCTCCGCCACACTTGATAATACTTCATCAGCTAATGCTAAATGTATGTTAGCAATAGCATTTCCATCCATCTCATTCCATTTTGCATTATCAGTGATCTCCGCGGGCCGATCCCCAATTGCTGCCAAGCAATTGTCTTTCCTCAAGATTGCCTTGATTCTCATTTTCCACAGTGAGAAATTGCTCCCCTTGAACCTCTCAATCTCGTACTTTGCTGCCATTGTATTCACCGAGATCTATTCAGCTATCACCGTTTCACAGATCTGTAACGTATATAGAAATAGTATCGTGTGAAAAATACTTCACTAAGTAAGTTCCCAGGAAAGATTGGAGGGGTCACAAACGGTCCCGCTTAAAACCCAATCTCTTTAGACAGAACTTCCTAGACTGTATTTAATCACCGCACTGACTTTCTATATATACCAACAGTAACGTATGTGAACAGTACCGTATTGATGAATAGTATCGTATATGTGAATAGTGCCGTAGACGGGAATAGTAACCGTATACACGAACAACTTTTGTGTGTTAACAACACCAACCAAGAAGGCTTTGATACCACTGTTAGGATACTGGCATGCAAACCCGACAAGACAAAAGGTAAGGGACAAGATAAAATGAGAAGTGACACACAAGAATTTACATGGTTCACCCAATTAGGCTACGTCCACGGCAAGGATAGAAGGATTTTACTAGTAATGTGGGAATTACAACCTCTCTCAAATAATAGGAGAACAACTAAGAATCTCTCTATTACTAGGAGAAAACACCTCACTTACTCTCTCACAAATACCTCACAACTTTGTGGTATTATTTTCTCTCTTCTTTCTCTCTTTCTTTCTTGTGATGTGTATTCAATGCTTGGATGCATTGCCTATTTATAGGCAAGCATCCATGCAAGAGCAAGTGGCCAAGTTGGTTAAGGCACCTCCACCAAGGTAGGCACCTCCACCCAAGGTAGGCACCTCCACCTATCTTCACAGTTAGCCCATACTTGAAATAGCATTTACAACATTGCAAGGGTCACAGAGGAAGTTCTACTTTTCAACTAGCATTTAGGATTTACTATCAATGCAATATGACACTCTCCTCCAGGAAAAAGAGAGGAGCAGGGGTGTTATTATCCCAGAATCTGTCAAAAAACCTATTCAACCCAATAGCTTAAGCTGTTAGGTGAAATCTCAAAAAATAATTTATATTATTTTCTAACACACCCCTCAAGTGAAAGTTTTTTGGGCTTGAAACTTGCATATGTCCACATTAACTTGTGTTTAATTTTTATCAAATAAATAGGGATGGTGAGATTCGAACTCGTGACCACTTGATCATCAAGGCTCTGATACTATATTACAGAATCTATTTCAACTTAATAGTTTAAATTATTAGGTAAGGTTCTAAAAAATAATTTATATTATTTTCTAACAGAATCAACTGAGGAATTCAATGGTATTGTACTTGGTTTAAGAAAGAAGAAGAAAATGAAGTTTATATATACAGAGACAACGTGAGCGTCTTTGCTGATATACTGTTGGTAGTATCAGTGATGCTTTATTGACATCCATTCCTCTTGGTTTTTTCTTATTCGTGGCAGAATCACAAACTCTCATTGAAATATGATTTTCACAGCTACATGATTCGCTCCACGGAAGAAGAATTCCAGAGAATTGTTGGTGTGAGGTAACGTCTTAATTCTATGTACTTTGAATGTTTCTTGCATTTTCAGACCATTCATCGGCTTGGATTGAGCCAGGAGAAGATGGACCAGCTAAATGCCTGTGTGTTCAATGCCTTGCAGTGGTCCCCTGTGGGGATTTGTTGTTGCATTCATGCTGTTTAATGTGAAAGGTATGGCTATGAGAGTGAAAAATAATGCTATGAATTGCTTTGTTTTGCACTTGCCATTGGGTAACAATATACGAATTTCGGTGAGTATTATAAAAACATTAACTAACGAAACACTAAAATTTATGGCTAATTCGCCGTAGCCACTCATAAAAAATTATTCATCAGTGTTTTGTTTTGTTTTTTTTATTTAATATTTTCTTTTAATTTAACACTTTAATGATTTTTTTTTAAATTCATCCTTTTTGTTTTGGGAATTATGTTTTGTAATTTTTTTTTTAAATTTCTTTGTATTATGTTATATACTAGTTATATGATTTTTTATTTATTTTAATCTTTAATATTGGATCTGTTGGAATTGAGACTTTATAATTTTTTTTTTCAATTTTCTTTTAATAAATTTATTATGATCTCATAATTCAAGTAACGGGTTTAACAAATTAACTCGGGTTGACTTCAATTATTTTTTTTCTTATCGCTTAATTGATTTTTTTTCGATTTCATCCTTCAATATTGGGTTAATTAGAAATTAGATTCTGTAATTGTTTTTTATTTTTTTCTATGAGATTATTTCGATTTAATGACTCGGGTTATAAGTTTGGTAAGTTGATCTGTGGTAACTTTATTTATTGTTTTTAATTGGATTTTGTTATTTTTTTCGATTTACTTTCCATATATGTTATATCAATATTTAAAAATATATTATTCAATATATATTATATTTTGAGTTTATAATTAAATTTCTTATTATCATAAAACAATTATCAACACTTAGATAATTTTTTTACATTAAATTTTTTTTAATCAAACCCGCAACATAAAATGTATGAATGATCTAGTGTTGTCTAGTGTATGATCGGGTTATCCTAAGTCTTAATCTTACTGATTTATGGTTTGTTCGTTTTGGAAACTTTCTACAGGATCTAATCTCTATTTCTGGATATCCGTCGTTCCAATCACTGTAAGTGCTGCAGGTTCTTTTGAGTTTCACTTTCATCAATCACTTGTATGCTGCAAAAGGAATTTTCCTCGGTAGAAACAAAAAGTATGCAGTGAGAAACAGACATCTGGAAGGACAACAGATTACACGTAACGAATTTTGTATTGCTAAAGTGATTGCACTGGGCATCTCTGATATTTCATGTCATGGGCAGCTTGTTGTTCTAGTCGGTGCAAAGCTACAACATGTTATTGCGACCTTGACATTAGAGACTGCTGGCCTGACTACTGGACACTCTGTAGAAGGGAAGATGAGGCCTCGAGATGATCTTTTCTGGTTCAAGAAGCCAGAACTGTATCTCTCATTGATCCATTTTATCCTGTTCCAGGTAAGCAATGCTCACTGTGATCAGTTGCTCAAGTTAAAATGGTAACATATACCGTCCTTTCAGTTCCTTCTTTCCTAGAAAATGGTTCTATGGTGTTGTGCCAAAGTAGCATAGCTGACATCTCATTCTTTTCTTTCTCTGAAATGTGATTGCAGAATGCATTTGAATTGGCTTCATTCTTTTGGTTTTGGGTATCTCCTCTACCCTGACTTGATTATTATTCACTGGGCTGCGAGAGTTCACTTTTGTCCTTTCCTTCTTGACATCAACCAAGCTCAAATTTATTATAATTTCTGTGATTGTATGAGCAAAAACCTCACTTTTTCCTGGGTTGATTCAATGTTTACGAAAAGAATGATTGATAATCACTGACCAGAAGAATCAGAAATGAGGAGATACAAAGCTTTTTCTTTTCCGTGACGAGGTGTTGAATCTGTACGTTGAACTGATCTGTCTTTTGTTGATTAATTTACAGTGGCAATTTGGGTACAGATCCTGCTTTATTAGGAACCATTTACAGGTGTACATACGACTTGTGTTGGGGTATGCATACATCTGAGATAGTTGAGACTTTCTTGAGGATTCATCAGCTTTTACAGCTACTGCATCATTGTTTTATCTTGTAGGTTTGCTGGGCAGTTCCTTTGCAGCTACAGCACCTTGCCACTATATGCACTTGTTACTCAGGTATCATATTGCCACTATATGCACTTTTCATCAAGGAAAAAACATGCCAATTCATATTATATGCAAGAAAATACTAATGCATAATCTACCAGTCAACAAATATCATGAACAAGACATTAGAAGCACATAATCTACCACAATCTAGCTAGTTTTAACTTGTATCAGATGCAGATACACCACAGCTTCCATGTAAATTATTTCTAACGTCAAAATTGTTGAAACTAATAAATCTTGACAGCGTGATTTGTCGGCTAACAAACCTCAAGTTTTTTCCTTCAGATTATCTTCTCAACCTTTTTCTTTATGGGAGCGATGCTGTGGTGCTTTATCACAATCCATCACCGAGAAAGGGTTTTGGAACAAACTTAATATATTTTTAGACATGAGAATAAGTCAAGATGTCGAGTCCTTTAAATTGCCATCAATTCTTTATGGCATTTTAAGAATTGAAATCATCTTTATCCACTTGTGAGTAGAACAAGCCTCCCTCTTCCCAACTAGTAACATGAAATGCTCGAGCAGGTTTTCATTAATGGGTTAAGTTGGTAGTATTATACCACTTGTTTTTTGTTCAATCATTTTCTGGTCATTATTAGCATCACGTACTGTTCCCTCCCTTTTCCCAGATGGGAACAAACTATAAGGCGGCATTATTTCCTCCAAGAATAAGGGAGACAATATTCCATGGGTGGTGGAAAGCAGAAACTAGCGGGAAGAGAAGGCATGCAATTTTCACAGATGATTCTACCATGCACAGAGACACAAGCACATTAATGTCAGAGGAAGACAATCATCATTTGCTTGATATTCCTGAGAATGATGCAGATCCCGTCACTCAAGTCGAGTTGCAGCCAGCTTCTTTTATTTCAGTTCGTCCTACCACAGTTGCCAATGAAACTTCAAGCGGGGTAGCTACTCCTTTCCTTCGACACTCAGCTTCTGTTTCTTCATCAGAAACATCAAATTTTCACGTGGAAGATCTTCCTAGATCATCTTCTATGCCAGTTAGAAGGTAGTAAATTGGACTTATTCTGCCAGGAATGTAGGCTTTGCAGGGATCTTGTAAAGAACAAGGGAAAGAAATACACATAAGTACTTCGGTTGTTATATATTTCCTTCTATATATGTTTCCTTTTTGTTTTTTTGTTTTTTTTTTTTTTTATCTCATTTCTAACGCAGTCATGAATCGTCATTTAACTTTTTAGGAGATGACTATCTTTTTATTAATACTCTCTATTATTAAAAATAAAAAGCAAATAGAAAATGCAAGAGTTTTTTTAAACACGCACGCACACACACGCACACTTCTTAATCTTTTTTTTTTTTTTTAATTTCCTGAAGAAGATAAAAGAAGATTGTTTAAGGTAACAAGATTTGATGGTCATCCTGCTTTTCCAAATGTTATATGATTTTTTTTTTTGTATGGGTAAATTGATGTGTTTGTGCCAGGCTGATTCTACTTCACCTAGTATCTTTCTTATTCTCTATTGATAGCATGCAATGGTCAGCTAAAGGGATACTCGTTTAGCTCTGTTTTTATTTTCATCTTTTTTGGAAGTACTTTTGATTGAGATCTGAGAGCAAATATTCGAAGCATTTGAGGAAAGAAACTGAACCTAGTCTCGAACTAAATTTCAACTTTGTTTAAGAAAAACAGATACTGTTGTGCTCAATTATTGGTTTCTGCACTGTTCGTGACGATGCAGCTTTTTAGTTACCCCTTGTTCATGGACTCCATGGCTCCATGCTTGCAATGGATTTGTGAGCCTCACGTGGACTCCATGGCTCTATGGCTGCAATGATGGTTCCGTGAGATTCGTGCAGATTTCATGGCGAGATTTGAAATTATTCATAGTGAAATTTTTTCAGATTGTTTTTAGCTGAAATTTTTACCAACATCAGAGTTGGAATTGTTCGTGGTAAAATATTTACCAACACCAGAGTTGGAAGTGTCAGATTTTCTGGAGAAGCAGACTAACTTAACTTTATTAATTGACTCAAGGTCTATATATAGAGATACAGGGAAAGGAGTTAAGAGATGTGTTTTAACTAAACTACTTTTACATAACAACCTCTTCTAGGTTGAAGCCTAAAAACTAGGGAGTTGATATATACGACTACAACTAGGAAGTTGATACAACTGGTGTTTTATTTCCTTATAACTTCTAATGGCTCACGCTAACACTTCCTCTCAAGTTGGTGCATAAATATCTTTAATGCCCAACTTGTCAAGTGAGTCATTAAAAATTCTACTGGAAACTGCCTTTATCAATATATCTGCCAGTTGATCTTCTGATTTGACGAAAACAAACCGGATGATCTTTTCTTCAAGGTTTTGCTTAATAAAATGTATGTCTATCTCCACGTGTTTTGTTCGATCATGCTGAATAGGATTTTGTGAGATATCGATTGCAACTTTATTATCACAAAACAAGTTCATCTCCATGTTAGGACCGTAGCCTATTTCCATTAGTAACCTTCTAAGCCATAGTAATTCACAAAGCCCTTTTGCAATCCCCCTAAATTCGGCTTCAACACTTGATCGAGCCACCACCTTTTGCTTTTTACTTCTCCATGTAACTAGGTTTCCTCCCACAAATGTAAAGTACCCTGCCGTGGATTTTCTATCTAGAATACTCCCTGCCCAATCTGCGTCTGTATATCCTTCAACATCCAAGTGGTTGTTTTTAGAGAACATTAGACCCTTTCCTGGTGAGGATTTCAAGTGATGAAGTATTCAAATCACCGCGTTCATATGTTCTTTGCTTGGATTATGCATAAATTGGCTCACAACACTTACGGCATAAGCAATATCAGGGCGAGTGTGTGACAAGTAAATAAGTTTTCCCACTAGCCTTTGGTATCATCCTTTATCCGTTGGTACTTGATCTGTGTGTTCAGTGAGTCTGTGATTTTGAATGATGAGAGTATCTTCTGGTTTGCACTCTAATAACCCCACCTCAGACAGTAGATCTAGCACATACTTTCTTTGGGACAAGAATATACCCTTCTGTGACCTTGCCACCTCTATTCCCAAGAAATATTTAAGTCCACCCAGATTCTTCATCTCAAATTCAGCTGATAATTGCTCTTGTAATTTTGACATTTCTTCAGTG
Organism: Populus alba; assembly: GCF_005239225.2. Taxonomy (NCBI): domain Eukaryota; kingdom Viridiplantae; phylum Streptophyta; class Magnoliopsida; order Malpighiales; family Salicaceae; genus Populus; species Populus alba. The sequence continues at coordinate 14,980,468 of NC_133294.1, read as the reverse complement.
TCATCCCCGGTGATAATCATATCATCTATATAGACGATTAAGGTTGTCACCCTCTTTTGTCGATGCTTCAGGAAGAGGGTGTGGTCTGCATTGCTTTGAACAAACCCATACCTTTTCATGGCTGAGCTAAATCTCCTAAACCATGCTCGAGGAGATTGTTTTAATCCATATAGAGCTCGCTCCAACTTGCATACAACTCCAGTTCCTGAAGATGATGTAAAACCTGGTGGGATATCCATATAAACTTCTTCTTCAAGGTCACCATGGAGGAAGGCATTCTTCACATCAAGTTGGAGTAGCGGCCAGTCTAGATTTGCTGCAAGGGATAGTAAAACTCTAATAGTATTTAGTTTAGCAACTGGTGAGAAGGTCTCAACATAATCTATACCATATGTTTGTGTGAATCCTTTCGCTACTAGCCTTGCTTTATACCGGTCAATTGATCCATCTGCCTTGTATTTAATTGAGAACACCCATTTGCACCCTACTGTTTTTTTTTCCTTCATGTTGCAGTATCAGTTTCCATGTATTATTTTTCTATAGGGCTTCCATCTCTTCTTGTATGGCTTGTGCCCATTTAGAGTCGGCCAAGGCATCTGCTATATTATCTGGAGTATGACAAGAGGATAATACCTCTGTGAAACTCTGAATTGGATTGGGTAGGTGCTGTGTGCTTACATAATTGGCAATGGGAAATTTGGATCGCCTTTCTTCAGTATCAGGGGAGTACTTGTTTTGTGGCTTTCCTCTGTTGTGTCTGAAAGGTAACACATACTCTACGGGAGTTTTCAAGTCAAAAGTATATAGGGGAACAGTGGAAGAGCTTACCTCAAGGTTGTTCTTAGTAGGAGATTCAGGTACTGCAGAGAGAGGGGTTAGTTGGCTTTCTTGATTCACAAGCTCTCCATTAAGTTGGTTTTCATGTATTCCTTCAACGTCATTTTCAGCCTCCTCAAGTTCTCTTTCGTCAACTTGTGCTGGACTGTCACCACTGGATGTAGTTGTAGGATTTGTTGAATTATCAATGGTGCTAACAGTGGCTGGCGCTGTTAAGTACCAACTCAGTTCATTCAGTTCTTCCTTTCTACACTCCCCCTGAAGAGCTGAATTGGGGACCGTAGGAGAATAGAAATGTTCAAACTCAATAAATGTAGCATCCTTGGTGATATAAAGTCTCTTGTTAATGGGATCAAAGCATTTGTAGCCCTTCTTAGTTGGTCCATAACCCAGACATTTAACAGCACATGGATCAAGTTTGGAGCGTTGGTTTTTATGGATATGAACAAAAACCACACAGCCAAACACACGTGGTGGGAGCATCAACACGATGGGTAGTGCAACATGAGAGGAGAGCACTTGCAGGGGAGTTTTGAAGTGCAAGACTTTAGGGGGCATTCTGTTGAGTAAGTATACCGCAGCACTTACTGCATCATCCCAGTGGTGAGTTGGGACATTTGTGCCGAGAAGAAGGGCACGAGTTGTTTCCAAGATGTGGTGATTTTTTCGTTCAACAACACCATTCTGTTGAGGAGTCTGGGCACATGAGGTTTCATGGAGGAGACCTTGCTGTTGGAAGAACGCTTTGAATCGCTGGTTGACAAACTCCCCTCCATTATCTGACCGAAGCACTTGTATTTTGGCTGAAAATTGATTCTGAATCATGGTGTGAAATGCTTGGAATATTGGGAACACCTCCTCCTTTGTCTTCATCAGGTAAAGCCAAGTCATTCAGGTTGAGTCATCAACAAATATAACAAACCAACGATAACCCGTTACAGTCGTTCGTGGGGAAGGTCCCTAGACATCAGAGTGTATAAGAGCAAACAAAATATTGCTTTTATTCAAACTTGCATAGTAAGAGTTTTTATGGCTCTTAGCCAGAATACAAGTCTTACAATTAAAATCAACATCCTTTGATTGTAAAAATAAGTTCGGAAATAGGTGTCTTAGATATCCGAATGATGGGTGCCCAAGACGACGATGCCATAACCATATTTCTCGTTCCTTGCTACTGAGTTGATGGTGTACATGATTTGCTTTCCCATGGTTGAAATCATCTAGGTAGTATAACCCCCCTCTCTTAGTACCACGCCCAATAATCTCCTTGCTAAGAACATCCTGAAGAAAACAAACATTAGAGTATATTAATACCATACAATTGAGTTCTTCTGTTACTTGGCTCACAGACATTAATTTGTTAGATAATGAAGGAACGAGAAGAGTGTGGGACAAAGTGAGTGAGGGTGATAGTGACACGGTTCCAGCTCCCATGACTGGATACGCAACTCCATTTGCATTTGCAATACAAGTCCTTTGTGGTTGAGTTGTGTGTGAGAAGTCCGCAGGATCAAATGTCATATGGTCCGTAGCTCCAGAGTCGATAATCCACTCACTTTCATCCTAATGGCTAGAACTATAGAAACTTTGTCCACAGTTACCTGTTGCTTTAGAAGTGGAGGAGTCTGCCATAGGGATGAGTGAGAGTTGAGGTTCTGTTGTGACTGTTGTGGCTCTACCAGTGCCTTCATCAGGTAATGTGTTACCTTTTTTCCTCCTAGCTTGTAGTTCATACCACCATTCAGGGTACCCATACAACTTAAAGCATGTCTCTCGAGTGTGTTTGGTGTTTCCACAGTGTGTACATTTCCCTCCATCAAAAGGACCCTTCAGTTTAGAGGATAGGTTATGCTTTCCCATTACCAACGTTGGTGGTTGGCCAAACCTTGAGCCTTTGATGGCCATAACAGCACCACTAGTTGCAGTCTCTGCCCCTGCTGTCATCATTGCCTATCGAGTATCCTCTCTCCTTACGTGAGCATAGGCCTGCTCAATTGTAGGAAACGGTTTCAGTTGTAGAATGTCACTACGAATGTTGTCAAGTCGATCATCCAATCCGTCCAAGAAAATATAAACTCTTTCCTCCTGTATCAGAGAGTTATATTTTTGAATGTCTGTTGCACATTCCATGGGATTGGGGCGTCGAAAGTCTATCTCCCGCCATATCCCTTGTAAATCATTGTAATATTTTTTGATTGATCCTCCTCTCTGTCGCATTCGAGTTACCCTGCATCGAAGTTCATAAACCTGTGATGTGTCAGTTCCATCAAAATATGTAGTTACAATGGCGTCCCACACCTGTTTTGCTGTTGGGAAGCGGATGAAGTTTGCAACCAATGATTGGTCCATTGAATTAATCAACCACCCTTTCACCATGGAGTTTTCAGTGCGCCATTTACGGAATGTTGGGTCTGCTTCTAAGGGTTGAGGGAAGTCTCCGTTAATATACCCTAGTTTGTCTTTGGCTGAGATGTTCATCTCTACCACCTGGGACCATAAAGCATAGTTGGATCCATCCAACTTAATGCCTGTTGGTGCTGCAGAAGAGTCATTGATAATTGGCTGTGAAGTAGCCTGGGCTTTTGTCAAAGCCTCCGTCATCTTCGTCATGAAGTTGTCAAGCATGGAGTCTGTTATGGGATTTTGTGGCTGAATCAATTTAGTGGAAAATTCAGCCATAAGGTCGAAGTCGTTGGGTTAATTCTTTGTTTAGGTTATAGAAATCCCTAGACTATGCTCTGATACCATGTCAGATTTTCTGGAGAAGCAGACTAACTTAACTTTATTAATTGACTCAAGGTCTATATATAGAGATACATGGAAAGGAGTTAAGAGATGTGTTTTAACTAAACTACTTTTACATAACAACCTCTTCTAGGTTGAAGCCTAAAAACTAGGGAGTTGATATATACGACTACAACTAGGATGTTGATACAACTGGTGTTTTATTTCCTTATAACTTCTAATGGCTCACGCTAACAGGAAGTATTCGAGATCGAATATTCATTGACACCAAAGTTAGGAATATTATGGATAACATCATAACAAGGCTTGTCATTGTTCAACAGAGTATTTGAATGAGAATATAATTCATTGTATTCTTCTCAGCGTGAGGAGGCCATATATACATAGTTACGTCCTGTAGAAAAGGAAACAAACTAAATATTCCTAAATTGAATATTACTATACAGGGTTGTTGATCACTGCCAGATTTCTAGGACTAATTGCAGAAACTAGAATCTGTCTAATATATTACACCTCACATACAACTCATGCAGACACTCCCCCTCAAGTTGGAGCATAGATATCTATCATGCTCAACTTGTCGATTATACCATGAAACACTCTTCCTGCAACTGCTTTTGTGAGTATATCGGCTAATTGACTTTCAAAATGAACAAATGAAAACTGTATGATCTTGTGATCAAGCTTCTCTTTGATGAAATGTCGATCAACTTCTACGTGTTTGGTGCGATCGTGTTGTACAGGATTTTGTGCAATTTCAATTGTTGCTTTATTGTCACAATAAAGAGTCATAGTCTGTTTATACTCAATTCCCAACTCCTTTAAGACGCCTCTGATCCATAACAGTTCACAAATACCATGAGACATGCCACGAAACTCAGCTTCTGCACTCGACCTTGCCACAACCTTTTGTTTCTTGCTCCGCCAGGTTACAAGGTTACCTTCAACAAAAGTAAAGTACCCCGATGCGGATCTTCTATCAGTTTGATCCCCTGCCCAATCAGAGTCTGTGTAACCCTCAATGTTTGAATCATCATGTTTTGAGAACAACAGTCCTTTTCCTGGAGCATTTTTCAAGTATCGTAAGATCCGATATACTGCATTCATATGTTCCTCACTTGGCACATGCATGAATTGGCTTACCACACTCACGGCATAAGCTAAATCTGGCCTTGTGTGTGACCAATATATTAACCTTCCAACTAACCTTTGATAGCGACTTCTGTCTGTTGGAGTTTGATCTGGAAAGATTCCAAGCTTGTGATTCATCTCTATAGGTGTTTCTGCTGGTCTACATGCAAGCATTCCAGTTTCAGTTAAGAGATCCAACACATATTTCCGTTGTGAAAGGAAGATTCCACGTTTTGATCTAGCAACCTCGATTTCCAAAAAATATTTGAGTTGTCCGAGATCTTTCATTTCGAATTTAGTAGCCAAGTACTCCTGTAATGCTTTTATTTCGCCTGAGTCATCTCCTGTCACAACCATATCATCAACATACACGATTAAAGCTGTTACCTTCCCTTCTTTGTGTTTGATAAACAAAGTGTGGTCTGAGTTACTTTGTTTATATCCAAATGCCTTCATTGTAGAAGAAAATCTCCCAAACCAAGCTCTTGGTGACTGTTTTAACCCGTATAGTGACCTTTTTAATCTACATACTTCAGGTCTGCATGAGGAACTATATTTAACTCCAGGTGGTAAGTCCATGTAAATCTCTTCCTCTAAGTCTCCATTGAGAAACGCATTCTTTACATCAAATTGTTGTAGAGGCCAATCCCGATTAGCTGTTATGGATATAAGGATGCGAATTGTGTTGATCTTGGCTACTGGCGCAAAAGTTTCTTGGTAATCCAAACCAAACTTTTGTGTATATCCTTTTGCAACTAATCTTGTTTTATATCTATCAATACTGCCATCTGCTTTCAGTTTTACCGTGAACACCCATTTGCATCCAATTGTTCTCTTTCCCTCTGGTAACAAGGCAAGTTCCCAAGTAGCATTTTTCTGTAGGGCCTCCATTTCCTCATTCATTGCCTTTTTCCATTTTGGATCAGCTAATGCATCCTGCACATTACTAGGAATAGACACAGTGGATAGTTGATTAACAGTAAATGCATACGATCTAGACAATCTATGGGAAGACACATGGTTGCTAATGGGGTATTTGATCTTGGCTTTCGGATCAGGTTCATAGTGTTTCTTGGGAATTCCCTTGTTTGGTCTTTGTGAATACTTGGGAGTAGTACATGTAACAGAATCATGTATTTCATTAGACTCATCAATACTGGGATTCGAAGTTACCTGAGGAGGAACATTCTGGGTTGATTCTTCAGGTGATGGTGTAGACATAGGCAACTCTGGAGGTATTGATGATTCAGCTATATCAGGTGCATCTACGGGCCTTTCAAGTATCTCCAACACATTATTATCATTTCCAGGGATATTCTCAAAAACTTGCTGACCACCTGTCTCAAGCCATGTGTTTGCGTCTTCTAATTCTATAAATTCATTTCCTCCTGTACCACTTTGTAAACCATTCTCTTCAGTATCAGTCCCCCCTGAAGAGAAGGGGCAGAGATATGCCTAGAGTAATAAGGTTCTGTTTCACGAAACGAGGCATCCAAAGTGACATGAAGTTTTTTTGTGTGAGGATCATAGCACCTATATCCTTTTTGAAATTCAGAATATCCAACAAACACACATCGTGTAGCACATGGATTAAGTTTAGTTCTCAGGTTCTTTGGAATGTGAACAAAGATAGTACAACCAAAGACCCGTGGTTCAAGATTTGGAAAGTGAGGAAGGGAAAAAAAGGATTGCATTTTTTGCTGAGGGGTCTAAAAGGCTGTGACGCTGGAAGGGGTGCGATTAATGATATAAGTAGCAGACTTCACAGCCTCTCCCCAATAAAACCGAGGCATATTCATGCCAAAAAGAGAAGCACGAACCACTTCTAGTAACTGCCGATTTTTTTGTTCGGCTAATCCATTTTGCTTTGGAGTATAGGTGCAAGAGGTTTGATGACGGATACCAAGATGCCTCAGAAATTTTGTAAAGCTTGTATTGACATATTCTGTACCATTATCAGACTGTAGAACACGTATCTGTGTTTGGTATTGGGTGCGAACCATATTATGAAATTCCTGAAATGCTTGAAAGACATCACTCTTGTTGGTAAGCAAAGACACCCATGTCATTCTTGTACATTCATCAATAAAGGTGACAAAGTAACGGGCTGTAGACAAAGAAGGAATTTTTGTAGGACCCCAGACATCAGAGTGAATAACTGCAAACGGGATAGAACTTTTATTTAAACTTGGTAAATATGGAATACGATGGCTCTTGGCCAAGTCACAAGTATCACAGTGGAACGTGGAATCGTTCACAGTAGAAAAAAAAATGTGGTTTTAGTTTCCTCAGATAACCAAAAGAGAGGTGTCCTAGTCTTCGATGCCACAACCATATGGTTTCTTGTACTGTTTCTTTGCTACTGGTTTGATTTGCCTGACTGAATTTCATCCCTCCCTTTTCTGTCAACTCCAGGTAGTAGAGATTGCCTCGTCTAACACCATAACCAAGAATCTTCCAAGTCAGAATGTCCTAAAAAACACAAAACAAGGGCCAAAAAGTTACAGTGCAATTGAGGGTGGAGGTGATTTGGCCAACGGATAGCAGATTATATGCTAGGGATGGAACAACCAGGACTGTATCTAAAGTGAGATTATTAGACAATGTGACATATCCTTCTCCACTAATGGGAGAGGTACTGCCATTTGCGGTGGAGATAACAGACTTAGAAGAAGGGAAAAAAGATTGTAATTGATGTAAGTTTTTAATCATATGATCGGATGCACCTGTATCAATAATCCAAGTGTTATTCTTAGAAGTTGTAGAGGATATAGAAGCCTTACTAACATCTCCTGGTTGAGCAACATTTGCTGTTGGTGGTGATTGATCAACCTGGGTTGAGGTCACCATAGCTTTTCCTGTAACCTTCTTTCGGGGTTTCTTTGTGAAGTCCCACCATTCAGGATAGCCAATAATTTTCATAGCATCGTTGTTTAGAATGACCTGTTTCACCACAATGAGAACATATAAATCCGCTAGATTTACCAGAGGGTTGATTGTTACGAGTCTTGGAAGAGCCCAAAAATGGTCCTTGTCTGTGGGGATTAGTCAACATAGCTGAGGTTTCAGAGATGTGACGAGAGCCTCCCATTGTTTGCTTCTGTTGGTGTTCTCTCCTGACATACGCATATGAACTTTCCAAATCAAGTTTTGGGTCTTTTCGTAAAATTTCACCACGGACCTGATCAAATTCTGAATCAAGTCCACTTAGAAAGATATGAACTCAAAGTCGAGCCATTGCAGAGTGCAGTTGGACCACCCCTTCAACCGTTCCTTCTTGAGAGATAGTCCTGTGATCAATTTCTTGAAAAATGGCAACAAGTTCATTATAGTAGGTTGATAATGATCGTCCATTTTGCATAATATGAAAAGACCTTTGATTTAATTCGAAAATGCAGGTTTCATCAGATCCATCGTAGAAGGTTTTTGATACAGCCTCCCATATGTCCTTGACTGTGGGGAGACGAATAAAACGTTGCATCAAAGAAGGACTCATTGAGTCAATAAGCCAGCTTTTGACTTTGTGATTTTCAGTGATCCACGTTCCAAGATTTGAATCTCCAGGTGTTGGTTTCTTCGTTTCTCCAGTGAGATAACCAGCTTTGTTCCGAGCTCCAATACACATCTCCATTAGTTGGGACCATAATGAGTAGTTGGTCTCATCCAATGTAATACCAGCAGGAAACGCAGAGTTGTCCTGATGGACAATGATCTGTGGTGCTGGTGTGGGAATGGATTCGATTGATTCGTCTGTAGTGATGGCCATCAGATGCACAATAGATTTGTGTTGGTGATATTCAAACTTCAGAAAGAAAGAAAAAAAAAGGAAAAAGAAAAAAAAACAGTATCAAATTTGTTGCTCTGATACCATGTTCAACAGAGTATTTGAATGAGAATATAATTCATTGTATTCTTCTCAGCATGAGGAGGCCATATATACATAGTTACGTCCTATAGAAAAGGAAACAAACTATTCTATGGAAACAAAACTAAATATTCCTAAATTGAATATTACTATACAGGGTTGTTGATCACTGCCAGATTTCTAGGACTAATTGCAGAAACTAGAATCTGTCTAATATATTACACCTCACATACAGCTCATGTAGACAGTCATACTACACCCAATTGCATCTGGTCCTAGCTAACACCAGACCTAGCATGCCCAGGGCATGGCATGCTACCAAGTCCAGCGTGGCTAGGCTCGACATACTACTAAGCCCCCACTTGAGACATGTTCATTCCCGAGAAAAGGTTATAATGGGTTTTTAAACCCATTAAAAATAGATTTACCAAGGAATAGATATTTAATGTATAAAACAAGATCCACCATGCATTTGGTTCTTGTATTTAGAGTAATACAGTATTTTCTAGTCGAACTTGTTATGTCTTTTCCCAGGACCCGGGAGAGGAAATTATGTTGACCATAAAAACCAACGTCTTCCTGAACTGCAGTTGATCAAATACAAGATACTAGATTTGACTCATGAAACAAGAGAACCATAATCTCGTTATCACCATGACCAACTGTCTAACATTGTAATTGCTTCACCAGATTCATAGTTGGAGAGCATGGGAGGATTTGGCTCGTATGAACTGCCATGGTGTACCAACAGGTAAAGCCTTGGACAGGAAAGTGGTTTTGAATAGATTTAAAAGTTTAAACAGTAACAAGTGTTGCCCAATTCTTTTTGCCTATGTCAGCTCTATACCTGATGGCTGATTTAGAATATAATCACTCAATCTCCCTCTTCTGTATACACTATTTAGCTTGCCCTTATACATGTAAGTCTAGGTGCTAGAACTTTAAAAGAGATTGAATTTCATTGTTTGCATTCGAATGAAGATGCTTAGGAAAAAACAGGAACTCGCAATAAGTTTCTGTTGTTTTTTCTTTTCTTCCTCTCTTGGCATTATTTTTCAAGGGATACCTTCACCTTCCAATCATTTCAATTGAGAATGTTTATTCTTAGAAATATTGTTGTATCACAGAAATCATCACGACTTAATAATTTTTTATTCTGTAGCAGAAAACAATAGAGAGAAGACATTGCGAAGGCAAACAACCTTCGCAAGACATCATACATCAAGCCCTTCGGTCAAGAACAGTTTTCTTATCTGGGTGGTAGGTACAAAACTCTCTTTCTTGCTCTTTAATGGTTTCCACGTTGTAATCCATGCTTGCTTGTTATTACCTCCAATTCTGCAATAGAATCAGAGCCTTCCCATCTGGCCTTGTTTTTGTGTTGGTCATCATTTGATGTGTTTTATCAACTTGCAGACATGTTTCTTTCGGCAATTTGGACCTTCAGTGGCTCGCACAGACTACCTCACTCTTCGCAAGGGCTTCATCATGGTATGCTCTGCTGTTATCTGTTAGCCCATACTTGAAGTAAATTTTTATTTCTCAAATAGCATTTACAACATTGCAAGGGGCACAGAGGAAGTTCTACTTTCCAACTAGCATCTAGGATTTACTATCAATGCAATATGACACTCTCCTCCAGGAAAAAGAGAGGAGCAGAGGTGTTCTCATCCCAGAATCAACCGAGGAATTCAATGGTATTGTACTAGGGTTTAAGAAAGAAGTAGAAAATGAAGCATATGTCAAAGAATAATATAAATTATTTCTTGAATCTCATCTAAAAGCTTAAGCTATTGGGTTAAATTGGTTCTTTGACATGGTATCAGAGCCTTAATAACTAAGCGGTTACGAGTTCAAATCTCACCATCCCTATTTATTTGATAAAAATTACGCACAAGGTAATATGAGCTTGTGCAAGTTTCAAGCTCAAAGGGCTTTCACATGAAAGAGTGTATTAGAGAATAATATAAATCATGTCTTGAGACCTCACCTAACAGCTTAAGCTATTGGGTTGAGATAATTTTTTGATAGTATATATATATAGAGACAATGTGAGCGTCTTTGCTGATATACTGTTGGTAGTATCAGTGATGCTTTATTGACGTCAATTCCTCTTGGTTTTTTCTTATTAATGGCAGAATCACAACCTCTCATTGAAATATGATTTTCACAGCTACATGATTCGCTCCATGGAAGAGGAATTCCAGAGAGTTGTTGGTGTGAGGTAACGTCGTCTATGTACTTTGAATGTTTCTTGCATTTTCAGGCCATTCATCTGCTTGGTTTGAGCAAGGAGAAGATGGACCAGCTAAATGCCTGTGTGTTCAATGCCTTGCAGTGTTCCACTGTGGGGATTTGTTGTTGCAGTCATGCTGTTTAATGTGAAAGGTATGGCTATGAGAGTGAAAAATAATGCTATCAATTGCTTTGTTTTGCACTTGCCATTGGCTAACAATATACGAATTTCGGTGAGTATTAACAAAACATTAATTAACGAAACACTAAAATTTATGGCTAATTCGCCGTAGCCACTCATATATCAAAAATTATTCATCAGTGTTTTGTTTTGTTTTTTTATTTAATATTTTCTTTTAATTTAACATTTTAGTAAAAAAAATTTTATGGCTGATCCTAAAGAAGAACATATGATGATTGCTAAGAGGGTACTAAGATATCTAAAAGGAACTTTAGATTTCAGAGTCTACTACAAAAGGAGCACAAATACAAATCTGCTGGGATACACAGACAGCCACTATATAGGAGATGAGAATGACAGAAGTCTGCTGGGATACACAGACAGCGACTATGCGCGAGATGTAGATGATAGAAAAAGCACTTCAGGCTATATTTTTCTTCTAAGTGGAGCAGCAATATGTTGGAGTTCAAGGAAGCAAGGAATTGTCACTCTATCATCCATAGAAGCTGAATATGTGGCTGCCACTGCATGTGCATGTCATGAGGTTTGGCTTAGAGGAATTCTGCAAGAGCTAGGCGTCAAAAACTGTGAGTGCGTCAATATCATGTGTGATAATAGTTCAACCATTAAGTTGTCAAAGAATATATTAAAATAATATTTTTTTTAATTTTTTAAAAATTATTTTTAATATCAGCACATCAAAATAATCTATAAAATATTAAATTTAATAAAATAATCAAGTTTTTGAAAAACACAATTTCAAACCAGTTTCCAAAGAGACCCACACTCTTCAATTACTTATCTCTCCTCCCTCGCTTTAAGCCCGTTACTTGAAATATCAATATGGGTAAGATTGAAAAGTAGATAAACCAATTTCCAATATATTTTTTCTTTAAAACCCAATAATCCAAACTAGACCTAGACCCAATAAAGCTCGAAATTGCAGGATTGCTTGAATGGAAAGAACAAAACGTAAAGGACAACCAAACGAAAGCGCTAACAGCAGAGGGCTGCTACTTCCAGGGCCCAGCGCTTTGCGAGGTAGGCTAAGCTAGAGAAGATCCATCCGCTCTGACGCAGGCCCTTCAGCTAGTTTGCCCGTTGATTTGGACATCTCAACAAGAGACTTGCATATTTGAGAGTATTATTATTATTATTTTTTTAAAATATTTTTTATTTAAATATTAATAATATTTTTTTTATTTTTTAAAAACTATTTTTAAAATTAATATATCATAATAATTTAAAAATATAAACCATATACTAATTCAAAGCAAAAGATAATAAAAATTCAAAATTTTTTAAAAATACTTTTGATCAAACGTACTGCCAAACATGACAACATGCACTCTAACAAACTATTATTCATGAAAAATTAAAAAAAAAAGATTTTAGAAATTCCATTTTAAAATAAAAGAGACTGCTGTGGTGCAATCTTCGGAGGCTACAATGCATATTCCTTCTGCTCAGGGTGCCATGCTATCTAAAACCTCCATATGCATTTTTATAGTATTCTGGTCGACCGAGGGAGGAGATACATTAAACATTTATTCTTTTCTCAAATTTAATTTGTGGGAGGGCTGCCATGAGAAACAAAATTTAAAACTCATCAAGAATTTAATTTACTAATACAAATTAATAGAAGAGACCTTGCTTGAAAAGATATATAAACATTCCTCCCTTGAATTAATTTGATTAGAAAAAAAAAAAAAAAAAACTAAATTGTAACAGTCAACCAATGGTTGAAGTCACGAATAGATGTAAAAATACAAGGACTAATTAATATGATTTGTTTTAACCAATAGTTTAATATTTAATTATTTTGTAAAAATTTAGGGACTGATCAAATGACCATCGGGCATTTCTATTCTGAATTTATGGTGTGCGAAATTGTAGTTGTGAGAACAGAAACAAACTCCATTCCTTCATTGCCAGCAATTCCAGCAACCACTTCAATGTTGGGACAACAGGTAATTTTTTCTTCTTGTTAATTTTTAATTTTTAGATTATTTTGATGTGTTGATTTTAAAAATAAAAAATATTATTTTGATGTATTTCTAAGTAAAAAACACTTTGAAATGCAACTGCTACCACAATCTCAAACATGCCCTTACCACTAATTCCTACAGCTTGGACGCGGCCATTGCCTTAAGCAGCATAAAAATGTTTATTTGTTTTTACATTTAAAAACATTTTAAAAAAAATTTATTTATTTTTGTTTTTTTCTTTGTTTAAAATTAATATTTTTTGGTGTTTTCAGATTATTTTAATGTGCGGATATCAAAAATAATTTTTTTATAAAATAAAAAAAAATTATTTTAATGCATTTTTGAATGAAAAATACTTTAAAAAACAACCGTTATCCCATTCTCAAACATGCGGCTTGAACCGTGCCATCAGCGGTAAATGATAACCTCATGTACGGTTATGTAGAGAGTGGTAATAAAAATGATTTATCTGTTAATATTTCTATTATCACCCTTCAAAAACCAAACTTGCCTTGTATAAAATTGTCAAAGCATGATTAATAATTTCTAGATTTAAAATCACTGTTTATATTGTATACTTGATTGATTATAATTTTCAAGAACATTCTATAATTTTAGTAAGAAGAGGAAGGATTAAGAATTTACCCGCTGTGAAAGATTATACTGCTCGACAAACTTTAAATCATGTCAGGGTAAAGGATCATCAACAAGAACGTTCTAGTGCATTGCGTTGTAGGTTGTTGCTGGCTTTCAATTTCACATGGTTAGCATTTTTTCAACAAATTACTTGTTAGAAAATGAGTGAAGGCCTAACACTTGAAGAAAGTGGTAAAAAAGAATACAATAATGAATTCCTTTTTAAAAAGTGCTTTATTTATAAGATAGGCATACGTACTTCTGTTTGAAAATGACATGAGCACCAATCTTTTGATGCCTGAATAGAATGTGGAATGGCGTAAAAGACTGTCATTTTCACTTTGATTTTGTCACTGGATAGTATCCTCCGGTCACCCAACCTGAGACCTTCGAGACCAAGATCAAGACGGCCAATAGATTTAGCTTCTCCCTCGCATCTTTTTCCTCTTTGTATGGAAACTCTTGTCCGTTTTTGTTGTAACCCATTTTTGGGTCCCCGCAAAAAAAATAAAATAAAATAAATAGCCAAAGAAGGCTAGAAAAATGACAAGAGGCAGAAGCGCTCGGAAAATGGTCAGAAAATTGGTCAAGGAGTATAAAGATACAAAGATTGGATTTTTGACAATATATTCTTGAAGGATGAGAACCCTATTGAGAAGGAAATTTTGAATTTTGAGGAGAGAAGCCCAAATTTGGATGTTTATGGGTTTAATTGATTTTTATTGGATTTATAGGGGATTTGATTGCAAGAAAAATTGATTTTTAAGTCAATTTGGGCTTTAAATTGAAGAAATTTAAGTTCTGGGGCCAAATTATAATTTTTAGGATTTTATTAAGTCAAATCAGGGGCTTAATTGCATAAATATTGAAGTTTAAGGGCCAATTAGGGACTTAATTGTGAAAATCCGAAACCAGGGACCAATTTGGAGAAGGCGCAAAGATAGGGGGGCTGTTTGGAATTGTTTCAGGGGCTTAATTGAAGAAATTGGAAGTTTATTGATCAATTGAGGGCTTAATTGCATAAATCAGAGGCCAAGGACCAAAGTGAAAAACGCGGCCAACTATGGGGACGGACCGAAATTAGCAGGGACGAAATTGAATTAAACAAAGATGATTAAGGACTGATTCGAAACATGTTCTGGCGCCTTTATTTTTAAATGAAACGGCGCGTTTTATCCAAAACGACGCCGTTTCATGCATAAAAAAAAAAAAAAAAAAAAAAGACCGAACGGTGCCGTTTTGAACGGCACTGTTCCCCTTTCTTCTTCCTTTCCCCCGCACCTGCAACAGAAGGAAAAGCTTTGTTTTTGAAATAAACTTCCCGCCTCTCTCTCCCTTGCATCTCCACCGAACAACCCGAAGCCCCCACACCGTGGGACCGCCGACCGAAGGCATTGGCCGACCACCGGCCGAAAGTAAAGAAACGGCACCTTGCTGTCGCGGGTGGTGGCCGACCAGCCACCCGCGAAACCCGCTCCAAGGCGCACTAACAATGGTCCCCCACACCGGTTCTGCCCCTATAAATAGAAGAGAAAACCGAAGAAAAAAAGGGGGAGGAGAGGAACAAAAGAGTGGGAACCGGAAAGAAAACAAAAAAAACGAAGAGAGAGAGGAAGAGAGAGAAACACCCAACCGAGGAGAGAGAGAGCCAACGAGAATCCAAAAAACCAAGAGAAGATCGAAAAGTTTGAAGCTGGGGAAATTTAGAAGAGAAAACCAAGCAAAAAGCAGGAGGACGCCGCCGGTTTACTTGGAAACCACCGTGAGCTAAGCCGCTGCCACCGCCTCCACCGCAGCCCCACCAGTAAGCCGTCGCCTACGCTGCGCCAGGTACGCCATCCTGACCCCCCTGCATTTTTTTGTTAGGCCGACGTAGTTTGGCCTCCTGCATGCAGAATCGTTTCTGCATGCAGGAGGCATGGGGGGGAAATAATTCCCCCCCCCCCGTTCATTTCCTTTTTTTGTTGGGCCAGACAGTGTCTGGCCCAAAGATATGGGTCTGGGCCGGTCCGGCCCAGACCAAAGCAGGTTACTGTTGGGCCGAGTCCGGCCCAACAATTTTTGGGGCTGGAGTCCGGCCCAGTTAGTTGGGCCGGCCCAGCCCATTTAATGTATTAATATTATATTATTTGTTAAATTATTATATTATGCATGTGGATGTATATATATATATATTTTTAAAAAAAAATATATAAAAAAATAAAAAAATAAAAAATTTCTGAAAAGTAAAAAAAATATATTGTTGTTCTTGGTATATATTGATTTGCATTTTTTCTACTATGGGGATATAATTTCAGTATTTAAAAAAACACCTGTTTTCGTAAAAAAAAATGTTTTGTTTTCATGCATACGGCCCATACACTAGCATGTTTTGAATGTTCTTTTTATATATAAAAAAAAATATTGGAAGTTTTGAAAATGTGTTTTCGCATAGATTTCTTAAACACAAAATCATTTTCTTGCATTTGTGGATTTTACAACCCGTTTGTAAAACTCCAAAGGGTATTGGCCAATATTCCAAAAACTATAAAAAATCTTATTTTGGGAGGAGAAGTTGTGGTTATTGTTCACCGCTAATGTTTGGATGAAGAAATCCTTAAAAGGACGAACATCCAAAATATTATCGGGAGTAATAAATCAACGCACATGTTTGAAAGAAGCTTTGGCTGCGATCGAGAACATTTCAAAATTAAAATTTTTTTTTTTCTCCACGGTTTACGAGTCGTGAAAAGTAATTGTTTTTTTTTTAAGAATTGTGAAATTTTCTTCGTTCTTTTATTCTCTTTTCCTTGCGATTTACGAGTTGACGGGATTAGAAAACACCAACACCATAGACTATAGAGCAAACCAAACACCAAGCAGCTTACCTTAGGTAGGGCGTATTAGGGGTGCTAGTACCTTCCCTTTACGCAACCAGTCCCTTGCCTTAGAATCTCTGAAAGACCAGTTAGGGTTCCTAGTGACCAAATACTAGGTGGTGACTCCAAAGAACCAAATCATTAAAACACAACGAAAATCGCCAGCCGATGTCGTGCCTTTATTTATAAAATTTTTGTGGGGGTGTGACAGAATGGCGACTCCACTGGGGAGGTTAGGACTAAGCTTGATTTGTTTGTTTGTTTATGTTATATGTTATTGGTTTTTGTTTTCTTATGATGTTTTGTTTAAAAGCTTTAGCATATATCTTTACATTCTATCATACATGCCATAGTCATGCATCACTTTATTATTATTATTATGTTTTGGAGGGCACACACATGTAACTCTAAGTTTAAGTGGGGGACTAGCAGCTTGCCTTATGACTTGAGTCAAGGCTTAAGTTTGTGTAAACCCCAACTCTTTGCTGAGTGTTTAGACTGATAGTGATTGGTACACGTGCCATCCCACTATCTGCTGGACCTCCATATCGCCTTTACGAGGGTGATCACTGGAACAGCAAGAGACCCTCTTTTAGAGACCTAGTAGTAAACCTACCCTATGTCTCACGTAAAAGAACTAGAACCTATCCTTAGGGTGTATGTTCCGATATAAATCTTTTGCATCGAAACAAGACTAACCCCCCATGCATTTTGAATTGCAGGATTTATGAACGAAATGACCATCACCAAATCTTCCATAGAGTATGGAAAGAATTCTGAACTGTCACAATTGATTGAAGGAGACTGCCTTAGAAGCGATGCTAAGAAGATGTCGCCAATCAAGAACCTGAATTGCATATTGAATGAGGTGAACAAGTTAACGACTCATTTTCAGAATGTGGATAAAGATGCATTTTTTAGGAAATACGGACGTTTGATGGAAATCGCAAAGGTAGAAGTGTTAAGCCCAGCGGTGCGAGCCTTAGTTCATTTTTGGGATCCAGAATACCGATGTTTCTCCTTTGGAAGCATAGACTTGTGCCCCACGATTGAGGAATATGGATTGTTGACCGAGTTTCCGAATGACCTGTATCAGATTTATTCTCCTTTGAGATCCGACAAGATCATCCCTGAGCTGTCAAAACTGCTCAGAATCTCCAACTTGGAAAAGTTTCTGGAAAAGAATGGCACCGGTTTGAAATGGAGGATGCTAGAGTTGGAAAAGGAGTCAGAAGTAGAAAAAGAGAGATTGATTGCCTTAGGTATATTTGGCCTTGTATTGTTCCCAAGTCAGACTGGTTTAGTAAGTTTGGAGGCCGCCGCTGCTTATGTGGAGTATGAGAACACACAGATCAATCCAGTGGTTGCTATTTTAGCCGAAACATTTTTGACACTTAACCATTGTAGAAGGGCTGGAAAAGGAGCAATGAGATGCTGCACGCAACTATTGTATATTTGGATGGTGAGCCATATCGAAACAAAGAAACTTGTTTTCAATAATTTTTGGTGGTTCACTCAAAAACCCCTAAAGTTAGTGGAAGAAGAAGAATGGAGAGATCTAGACAACCAGGGTTGGGTTGATAAATTGGAAGGATTACCTAATAGCGATTTTAAATGGAGAGCACCATGGGTAACAACAACGAAGGTCCTAATGAGTTGTGGACAAAGGCATTGGGTACCATTGGTGGGGATTACGGGTTATGTAAGTTATGCTCCGACTTTAGTGGTAAGACAATTTGGGGGCATACAGTTTGTTCCCAGAACTATGGGAATTGCTCAATTCTTTGGTTTGTTCAAAGATCCCATGGCAAAAGAAGTTTTGGAGATCATCAAACAAGATTGGAAGCATCTAGTGTTGGTGGAAATAGAAGGTTTGAGAGATCCAAGTGTGAGCGAAGGATATGTAAAATGGAGAGCCTCAGCTGCTTCAGCCATACCTTGCGCTATAGAGGAGCCTATTAAGGGAAAAGAGGTTAATATTGAAGATGATTTAGCTGCTTCAGCCATGCCTCGTGTAGAAGTCAAATCTCCTCAAACCGTAGAGGAACCCCTCAAAAGAAAGAGGGTTAACGGTGAATTGAGAAGGCAAGTGGACAAACTAAGAATAGAGTTGAGCAAGAGCAGAAAGGACAAGGCGACGTTGGAAGGAATGATGCTAGAAGAGGATAAAAGGAGAACATTTCTAGATGAGCAAATACAGTCTAGAGATGCGAAAATAACCAAGCTTGAGTTAAAGTTGGTTGAGGAGAAGATTGCTAGGGAAAGGAGTGAGAAGGAGCTTAAAGGGTTGAGTTTGGATTGGATGCAAAGTTGTTCTGAACTTGAAGCAATGGAGATGGACTTTAGCGATTGCCAAGAAAGTGCAAAATATTACCAAGAAAAATTTGTGCAAGTGCAATTCGAACTAATGGATAGGATTAGGAGGTATAAGGATTTGAATATATAGAGTTGGAAAGAAAAAGGGGAGGATTCGAGGATGTTAAAGCGGAGTTAGCAGCCAAGAGGAGTGAGATAAAAGTTGCAAGGATAAAGCTCGACAAAGAACGCGAAAAGTCGAAGTATTTGGACGAGAAGCTAGTAGCAACGGAAAAGCACAAGGATCGAATCGACGCCAACAACATTGCTTTGAATAGAACAAACATGTTGCTCATAGAAAAAATGACCAAAACCGATGAGCAAATGGACGAAGCTGCTGCACATGCTCGAATTATTAGAATCAATGCACGGAATGTGGGAGGAGACATCATTCGCTATCGCCGAAGCCTAGCCGAAACCGATGCCTTTTTAGGGAAGATTGAGAACCGCGGCTTTGCTTTCTTACCTTTGGCTAAGGAGTTTATGGAGGAAAGAGATTAGCATGTTGTATTTTTTTAAAATGTATTTTTATCCAAGCATTAATGAAAAGGGCGTTGACCCATCTTCTTATGCAAAATCTGTCTCTTGGTGAACATGATTCTAGCAAAACGACTCGAAAGGCAGAACTTCTATCAAAGCAATGTGACAAGAGAATGCTTATAATGGGATGGTTATTTTTCGTTCACAATAAAACATGCATGCATCCATCACAATCATACATTTTCTCATACATCTATGCATGCATCTCCAGATCGTGAAACATAGGTCCCACATCCAGAGTCCACCAAACCCGGTCCAGATCAAGAATGGAAAACGAAGAAAGAGCTCAGTTAGAGTCACACTACCAGACCGAGTTGGAATCCGTGAAAAATGAAGTTTCCCGGTTGACCAATCTGCTTGAGCAACTTTTAAAAGCCAAGAATGGGGAGGGAACATCTACCCAACCACCTATAGGAGCACCGTCGGCCCCTGTCCCGGGGGTATCTCAGAATATGGGGGCAGATTCAGCAACGGGGCAGCACTTTACACCTGTTATTCCCATTCAGCCCCTTCAAGCTCATATCACTGTAGATTTAACAGCCGAGGGGCCTTCCGATAATAGGTCCACGGGTTTTGTGAATGATGACAAGATATCAGCATTAGAAGAAAGGTTAAGAGCAGTCGAGGGAAATGATTGGTTTGACCCCCTGCGAACGTCGGAAATATGCTTGGTACCTAACCTCACGGTACCAAAAGATTTTAGGATACCAGAGTTTATAAGGTATACTGGGTTGGAATGCCCAAACACTCACCTTCGATCTTATTGCAACAAGATGGCTGAAGTAATTCATGACGATAAGTTAATGATCTACTTTTTCCAAGACAGTCTATCGGGATCTGCGCTAAGTTGGTACATGAGGCTGGATAATGTCAAGATTAAGAAATGGAAGGACTTAGTGGAGGCTTTCCTAAAGCAATACAAGTTCAATTTGGAAATTGCTCCAGATCGAACGAGCCTCATGTCGATGGAAAAGAGAAGCCAAGAGTCAGTGAGGGCTTATGCACAAAGATGGAGGGACGAGGCCACGCACGTGCAACCCCCTTTGATAGAAACGGAGATGGTGACTTTGTTCGCCAATACATTCAAGGCACCTTACTATGAGCATTTAATGGGTAGCTCATCTCAACATTTCTATGATGTTGTACGTGTGGCGGAAAGAATCGAGCAAGGAATTAAAGTAGGGCGCATAGCGGAGCCTTTAGAGAAGAAAGGTTTTATGGGAAGGAAAAGAGAAGGGGACGTTAACAATTTGGAAGGCGGGTATAAAGGAAAAAAAGTAAATTTCCACAGCCCACAAGCACCTACCTCTCAATCCCCACGCATAAACTTTAACCAATCTTTTTCACCTAACCGAACAAATAACCAACCAAACTACCAAAATCATTACCAAAGACCCCACTCAGGATACACCTCAGAACAATTGCCACCATTACCCATGCCTTTGAAGGACATGTATGCCAAACTTTTGAGCATTGGACAAATAGCTCCTATCCCTACACTACCACTACAACCACCATTCCCAATTTGGTACAAGCCCGATTTGACTTGTGAGTACCATGGGGGTAATCCCGGGCATGGGATTGAAACCTGCTATGCATTCAAGAAGAGGTTATCGGAACTTATTAGGTTAGGATGGGTATCTTTTGAAGACAAGCCCAATGTCAATTCAAACCCATTGCCTAAACATGTTCCAAACAGTGGCGGAATAGGCATGATCGAAGTGGGAAATCAATGCAAGGTGTTGAAGGTGCCGATGAAAAGGTTGTACGACATGTTAGTCCAATCAGGATTTCTAGCGGTAAAGGTGGTAAGCCAATTGGAGAGAGGTGACTACTGTGAGTTCCATGGAAGAGAGGGACATCACATTGAGGATTGCACCGAGTTTTGTGAAAAGATTGCTAAAATGTTGAGGATGGGACAATTGAGGATTGAACCAATGGAGAGCAGGTGTGAAGTAAGTATGATGGAAGGTCAAGATAAGATGGCAGGAGTTTGCAGGGTTCAACAGACTGCTAATGGGCCCCCAAGGCTGATCTTGGTTAAACCGTCCTGCACAAAAGAGAATCACAAGGCCACGCCGTACAATTATGGGTATGCCTCCAACGTTCGAGCTCCTCTTCCTTTGTTCCAGACGGAGATAGGTGGTTTGACCAGAAGTGGTCGTTGCTTTACGCCTGAAGAATGGAGGAAGGAAAAGGGTAAAGAAGTGGTAGATCTGGACAAAGCACCAGAAGTTAATAAGCCAGTAACGGAAGAGGAGTCGAATGAATTTTTGAAGTTGATCAAGCATAGCGAATATTGCATAGTGGATCAACTAAAAAAGACTCCAGCTCGGATCTCCCTTATGTCCTTGATACTCAGCTCTGAGCCGCATCGAAATGCCTTGCAAAAGGTATTGAATGAGGCGTATGTACCCCAAGACATTGAACATAAAACTATGGAGCATTTAGTGGGGAGGATCCATGCAACTAATTATCTCTACTTCACATCTGATGAGCTTGATGCTGAAGGTACCGGACACAACAAGCCTTTATACATCACGGTTAGGTGCAAAGACTGCCTCGTAGGGAAGGTGCTCATCGATAATGGCTCGGCCTTGAACGTATTGCCAAAGCACATTCTGGAGGAAATGCCGATTGATGAATCTCATATGAAGCCAAGTACTATGATGGCCAGAGCATATGATGGCTCACCTAGGCCAATACTTGGGACTTTAGAAGTGGAGCTATATGTGGGACCGCAAATGTTCTTAGTGACACTTCAGGTTATGGATATTCACCCTTCCTATAGTATGTTGTTGGGAAGACCTTGGATCCACGCAGCGGGGGCAGTAGCTTCCTCATTACACCAATGTTTGAAGTACATCATGAATGGGATGTTAGTAACCGTCAGGGCTGAGGAGGCAATAGCCATGACAAAGAATGTGGTTGTGCCTTTCATCGAAGCGGAGGATTGCAAGGATAACAATATCCATGCTTTTGAGATCGTGAACGCTGACTGGGTACCAGAGAACACCGTGTTAAGAAGACCAAGGATCTCAGAAGCGGCAAGGATGGCAAGTCTATGTTTCTTGAACCGTGGGGTCCCACTTCGATATAACCTCGCTTGTGGAATACCAGAAGGGGCTAATCCGACAAGGAAGAGAAAGGCTGATCAAAGATTTGGGTTAGGATATCAACCTAACCAAGAGGATTATCGTTGGGCTGCTGATCGGAGAAGGACAAGAAGGATGGCTAGAATTAAAGGAAGAGATCTTGAAGAAGAACAGCTGGAAATCCCTCCCCTTAGCGTATCATTCCCAAGAGCTGCATATATAGTGCAACATGATAAGGGAGCTGAAAGCCTGGGTCTAGAGCTGGCAAATATGAGCATAAACACCTTGGAGGGGAAGGAGAAGGAAAAAGGTGATGCGAAAGAAATAGCAGGAAAAGAAGATGAAGTGCTGCCACAACTGACAATCCATACACTAGAAGAAGTCTCCGCCAAGACCTGTGTGCGCAAGTTGGCTCAAGGCGAAAAGTTCCAGAATTGGGTGACCCAAGAAGCTCCAATGGTTTTCAAAATGTAAACCAACTTTGTTTGCCTTAGAATGTTTTTGTCATTTGCTTATGCTTGCTTTATTTTCTCTAGTTGACAATCGAGGCTCATGATGTCAGCTAGATTCTATGTTTGTCATGGAGCCACCTTTTCCCTTTGAATAAATGTGAGATCATGCCACTTTTTCAAAAATTGTTTATTTATATATGCATTTACACCAAGCACTTCCCGCTTTCAGGAATCCTGAAAGCGGATCTCCTACAAACATCGCATACATCTAGCATCAAGAAATAAATGGCCAAACTTGAAACGAGCATGTAATATCTATGGAAGAAGAAGAGTGGGATGAAAGCAATATCAGTGAATTCACCAGGCTAGTAGAAAAACAGGAACAGACTTGGAAGCCTGCCACCGAGGAACTCGAAACTATCAATGTGGGCAATGGTCAGCTCAGGAAAGAGTTGAAAATAGGTACCTTAATTACTTCTGAACAAAGGATAAAACTGATCACCCTATTACAAGAATATTCGGATGTCTTTGCTTGGTCATATGAAGATATGCCCGGTTTGGGATACAAGTATTGAGAACACAAGATACCGTTGGAAGAAGGGTATAAGCCAGTCAAGCAGAAACTAAGGAGGGCCCACCCGGACGTCTGGATCAAGGTCAAGGCAGAACTCGAAAAGCAATGGGATGCTGGCTTTCTAGAAGTAGTTAGATATCCGCAATGGGTATCTAACATTGTTGTGGTGCCTAAGAAGGAAGGGAGATTAGAGTTTGTGTAGATTTTCGGAATTTGAATAGAGCTAGTCCTAAGGATGATTTTCCTCTACCACACATAGATGTTTTAGTGGATAACGCTGCCCGAAGTTCCACTTATTCCTTTATGGACGGTTTTTCAGGATACAATCAAATAAAAATGGCTCCCGAGGATAAGGCGAAAACAACTTTCATCACACCTTGGGGGACCTACTGCTACAAGGTCATGCCATTTGGGTTAAAGAACGCAGGTGCCACATATCAAAGAGCAATGGTGACTCTATTCCACGACATGATGCATAAAGAAATTGAGGTGTATGTAGATGATATGATTGCCAAGTCTAAAAAGGGACAGGATCATGTGGAAGTTTTGAGGAAGTTATTTAAGAGGTTGAGGAAGTATGAACTAAGGCTTAATCCTGCAAAATGTTCATTCGGAGTTAAGTCGGGCAAGCTGTTGGGATTTGTGGTAAGCGATAGAGGTATAGAGGTGGATCCAGACAAAGTAAGGGCCATTCAAGCTATGTCATCCCCTAAGACGGAGAAAGAAGTAAGAGGATTCTTAGGAAGGTTGAATTACATTGCTCGATTTATAGCTCAGCTAACAACAACATGCGAGCCTATATTCCGGCTACTAAGGAAAAAGAACCCTGGAACCTGGAATGAGGAGTGTGAGGAGGCGTTCAATAAAATCAAGCATTATTTACAAAATCACCTTACTGGTGCCTCCTGTATCAGGGAAACCTCTAGTATTATATCTAACCGTAACTGAAGTAGCCATGGGATGTGTATTGGGTCAGCATGATGAAACCGGAAGGAAGGAAAGAGCTATTTATTACTTGAGTAAGAAATTCACTGAATGTGAGTCCAGATACACGGAGATAGAAAAGCTGTGTTGTGCATTTGGTGTGGGCGGCAAAGAGGTTGCGACATTACATGTTATACTATACCACTTGGTTGATTTCAAAATTGGATCCCTGAGGTATATTTGTAATAAGCCTTTTCTCTCAAGTCGAATTGCAAGGTGGCAGGTTTTATTAGCAGAATATGACATAGTGTACATGACAAGGAAAGCGTAAAAGGGAGTGCCATTGCAGACCATTTGGCCGATAATGCTGTTGAAGATTACGAGCCTTTGGATTTTGATTTCCCTGATGAAGATATATCGTC